>NW_006921724.1:1656076-1663227 GCF_000298275.1 Orycteropus afer afer
CAAGATTATCTTCTGTGTCTGTGTTAATTGGTTTCCCTTTTCTTTGTTGAAGAGGGTCTGTGCAATCCTTCTGCCTAGTCCGCCATCTTGCCCCGCCTCCCATTTTACGCGTAAGTTTGAATTATGGTAAATTTATACAGTTGTCCAGCTATTATCACTACAGCCCAGTTTATATATATTTTTAATTAAAAATCATTGAAGTTCATATAGGAGACTATAATGAAGAAAATAAAAATTACCAGTAGTAACACTCAGATAAAACAACATCATAAGTTTTTGGTGTATCTATTAACTTTTACTTTATGTGTCTGTGGCTCATTCACACAGTATTTAAGAAATAAAATTAGAGTCATCTTTTATTTACTTTTTATAGTCTCCTCTTTTAATTTAAATATTTCCCCATCATTAATATTCTTTTTATAGTATCATTTTTAATGGCTAATTAGTATTTCACAAATTAGTATTAATATTTAACCTATTCCTTATTTTTGGTAATTAGTTTATAAGCAATGTTTAAGTGAATAGTATTGCAACAAGTCTTTATGCTTATCTTTGATTTATTGCCTTACGCCCAAGTCCTAGAAGCTGGAATTACTGGGTTAAAGGATATATACATTTTAAAAGTTACTGGTATATATTTTCAAATACCTTTTTTAAAACTAAAATTGATGTTTCTACCAGATACACAGGAGCTCTGGTAGCATAGTGCCTAAGGCACTTGACTGCTAACCAGAAGGCTAGCGGTTCAAACCCACCAGCCACCCCTCGGAAGGAAGATGCGGCAATCTGCTTCCGTAGTGATACTGCCTTGGAAACCCAAGGACGGGTCGCAATGAGTCGGGTCCCACTCAACAGCACATAACAACAACAATAACCAGATACACATCTGAATTTTCCCATATTGTGGGATCCTGAGTATTTAAAAATGTTTGCCAATTTGATTGACAAAACTCTTTTAATTTGCATTTGTTTGCATATTAGTGAGATTGAATATATTTTCCTATGTTTGCTAATCATGTTCTTTTGTGAATTTCCTTTTAATATTTTTGGCTGGTATTTCTCTTGGGGTTTTATGTATTTATTTTTTTGATAAGCGGTCTTTGTTGAACACTTGCTAAATGCCAAGAACTAATCTAAATGCTTGGCAGGTATTACTCACACTTGGTAACTCTGTAATTGGTACCACGATTTACCTAGCCAGAGGTTAAGTAGCTCGCCCTAGGTCACACAACTAATAAGGGTTAGTGCTAGGATGGCAACCTTACAGTATGACTCTACAGTCCCCCAGTTTTGTCCATAGTGTCCATCAGTTTTTATGTGCAGGAACTAGGTCTTAGTTATTAGTGCAGTGCCTACTAGATTTTCACATATTTGTTTAACAAATGAGAGTAAACCCATTCATTACCTGTCTATTGATGGTAGTGACCTCTTTTTTTGCGTAATATATTTCCCCTTTTAAAGGAATTCCTAAGGACTTCATAAAGAATTTACTGTTTAGCTTTGATATAGTGCAATACGGTTATCAGTATTAGCTTTCCTGAAATATCTATGGAAGTAATCAGTGCTTTGAAAAGGAACATGTGTTCTTAAACAAGCAAATGTAAGTTGTGAAGAATGTATTATTGACAGTGATTTGAATAGTAGATTCAAGTGAAATGAAATACTGCTTTAGGTTCTAGGAGTATTTTGATAGAGTTTAGTTTTTGTATTTTTAGAAAATGGATACGTTTTTGGCCGTTGCTTACAGAGTTTTTTTTTTAATACGTTTTGGTTCACTTTAAGAAATAAGATTTTTTAAAAAAGGGAAACCCAAAAAAACTAAGAAACCTCAAGATAGAAAAAGTTACCTTTTTTGGGTGGGGGTGTTGCTTTAGGTTTGGATATTCTAGATCAGCTCCTCAGATGGCTTAATTTATGATTTTACTTCTTCTGAAGGCTACTTAATGGTTCCTCTTTAATTTGCTATAGGCCTGTTTATTCTTTATTTTACTGTTTTAGAGAGCATGACTATCCATATCATTAAATAGATATATATCAAATGGAAACACAAACCAAAGTTAATTTCCAATTTCACATACCATTCACGAAATATACTACATAGAATCAAGCATTCAAAAAGCAGAGACTTCATAATGTAAATATTTATCTTTTTAGTTCAAGCTTATATCTGCTTTGCATAAAGTTACAAAAGCTAAGGGGGACAAACAGTGTGCTGTTTCTTTAACCTCTTAGTGGGGTAAAGTGGTACCAGCCATTTTTCCCTCCCACTAGCAGCATTATTGAACTGACATGACGAGTTCAGATTTGTATTTTTCTTCTATGTAAGCGTGAGTCACCAATATACAAGCAAATGTTAATGAAATTTAACCCATTCTAGAAGAAAAAAAAATGAAACATCAGTTTTCTTTTTAATTTACATTTATTTTATATCTTTAAGCTACCTTTATTAACTACTGATTAAAAAAAGAAAGACTTTTTATTGTGATTTGGGTGAAAGTTTACAAAGCAAGTTGGTTTTCAATTCAGCAGTTTATACATGTTTTGTTATATTGTTGAAATAATCAGTTTTCATTTTCCTCATTCCCACTTCTTACTGGTAATTTCTTATCATCCTTTCTGTTTTTTAGTTCTTCTCTTGGTTACTTCCATCACTTGAAATACAGTAATGTGTTTGTAGCTCTGTTTTGATTTATCATTTAAAAAACTATTGACTCTCCTCCTAGAAAGATGAAACCAAACAGCTGTCCATGCTACTTTTTCCCTGCCAATTTCTCCTATTCCTTTTGTAACGTTTTTTTTCTGTTGCTATTATTAAAATTTTATAGAATTGATTTAAACCTTTCTTTCTTGACCCTTGTCTTAGACCTCTTGATTTTCCTTGATGTAAAATGAAGGCTTTAGTACCTTTTATATTGCTATCTACCTCACACCTTTTGTCCACCAGACAAATAACTTTACATTGTATGCAGGTATATATACTTAGACACCCTTTAAAAAAAAAATTGAGTTCCATGCTTTTATCTTGAGGTTCTTCTGAATATTGAAAACAGAAAATTATTCTGGACAAAGACTGTGTGTATTAAAATCCATAGGTAGGGAGATAGAATACTATTTTACTAAGTTTGTTTTGCTCATAGAAAAAATGTTGCAGTGTAATAATCATTTTTAAAAAATGATTTAATTGTATTCTATGCATTCAGCTTTCACTAGGAAAATTTTTCAAAAGAAATCTTAGATGCAGAGTTTAAGTGTCTCATTTATGATGCTTGTCATCTTTAGTCTATTCATGGCCTTCTTTTATATTATTACTATTTTTTACCATGCTAGTCACAGACTCTTTCCATTCTGTTACTCCCCTCACTCAAATCAACATGTGACCTCCAGATAGTCTGAGATTTTCCCTCCCCTTCCCTTCTGTTCTAGGTGACCAAAAAAGTGAGTTTCCTTTCTTGAATAAACCTTTCCTTAACTTTTTAAAAAATAGTGGGCTCATATAATGTTTGCCCTTCTGTTGTAGATTTATTTCATTCAGCATAATGTCCTCTAAATTTATCCATGTTGCAAGATGATTTGTGTATTCTTCATTATTCTTTAATGCTGCATAGTATTGCATTGTCTGAATAATTGGTTCTCATTTTCCTCATTTCTACTTCCTACTGAAAACTTCTTTTAATCTTCTCTACTTTTTAGTTCTTCTCTTGGTGACTTTCATCATTAATGTGTTTGTAGCTCTGTTTTGATTTATCATTTAAAAAACTATTGACTGTCCTTCCAGAAAGATGAAATCAAACAACTCTCCATGCTACTTTTTTCCCTGTCAATTTCTCCTATTCCTGTATTATTTTAGTAGTAAATACCTGCAAACCCCTTGTAGCCAAGCCTAAGAACCAAAATTTCCTCTGCCTCATGAACTTTTCTCCCAAATGAGACAACTGATGCCAGATTTACCATTTGTGGGTGAGGTTAGTGGACTGATTACGGGTTTTTTCAGTTCAGTGAATGTAAGCTGGAATCTCTTCTTGTAGTGCCAAGCTGAGGTGGTTTTGCTGAGCAAGTAGGGACGTGTATGATACAGCCTTTCTTAAGCAGGTGGCTTTGCATCTTTCAGGGCATTTCTTTGGCTATGGCTTGAGGGGAAGTGGGACTGCTCACCTGAGGCTGAGTGGCTGAGGCATGCTGACCGTGCAGTGGATACATGGGAAGAGGCAGACCATTCAGCAGAGAGTTCGTGAATAAATTGGGCTGACCTTTGCCCTTCCATCTATTCCAGTTTTCCTTCCCACCCCTAAAGACACCTGCTGAGAGGTTCCTGGCACCAGCTTTCAGCTCTGGATCTTTGACTGTCTTTTACTCATTACTGCTTTCCTCTCATTTGCCTTTTTCTTCATGAAAGATGTCAGAATCTTTGGTTCACAGGTGTCTCCATCTCATACTTTAATTGATTTTTGTTTTGTGATTCTTTTCCATTCTCTATTTGAGTAGGTATCTTTGTGGGTATGTTTAAGCATATGTAGTCTGGCCTGTGACCTTGAAACCCTTTATCTAGTGCTTCTTGTTAGAAGCATGCGTTTTGAACTTACGAAACCGAATGCTAGGATGTGGTATTGGCTCCTTCTTTTGCTGTTAAAGGATTTTTTTCAGGTGCTGCTCTGTTTGTGGCTATCCTTAGTTTTCTATTTACCAGTGAACTCTGGTACCATATACTTAGAACTAGGTGGCCTTACTGGCTGCAGTAAGAAATTCCTACTGCTGCCCACAAGTTGTCTATAAGGAGCTGCTTTGTTAAAAGTTAACACTTGTACTTCACTTTCTGCCTTTGTGACTTTTGCTTTGGGCTGTGTGCTTGGAAGCACTGTTTTCTCTGTCCTTGGCCTGTTCACATGTTTTTTTGCCCATTACTTCCTCAGGAACATACGTGTAGCCTGCTCTGTTACTTTGGTTCAGGTGCTTCCCACATAAGGTTCTTGAATGTGAATTTTTTCATACTGCCAGTTTTTTAAGTCAGGCCAAATGTACCCTCTAAATTTGTTAAATCTGTCTACTTGTTTTCATATGATTTGGAAATAAGAAAATACTTAATGCCATTTTCATAGATGAAGATGCTGAAGAAAGATCAAAACTATTATCTTATTATCCTGATAACTAATATGAAAACATTTTTTAATCTGAAAGTTAATTTACAAGAATATTTTTGGTCTATCAATATACTTGTAATTCTAATAATTTTTAGTTAAGTAAAGTCTTGATCAGTCAACTTTCATATTTCCATGATAGCTAAATGAGGGAGTAAAAGTTAATGTATAACAGTGGTTTTTCATAGTGTTCATCATGTTCAGTTTAGGACAGGGAGAAAGATGGTACCATTCTATGAACATGAATTAGTGGATCTATGAGAGTAAAGAGCAGTTGATTTAAAAAAAAAAAAAGTCTATAATTCAAAAGGGAAAAGTTTACCTTTCAATTTTATAAGCAAACTTATGAATAGTAGGGGAAAAAATATTAGGACTGCTCTTATGTTTGAGACTATAAATACCCACTGGGCTTAATCTTTTATTAAAGATATCCAGCAAAACAATATGATGGCACCCTCACTTTATTAAAACCTTGAACAGACTAGTTGCCCAAAGATTTTTTTTTTATTATGTTTCCAACTTACAAAGATGGCTTCAGATTCAAAAAGGAAAATGCATTTTTGCCTACTTGCCTTTTTTTCCCGAGACCTATAAAACTACATTGCATTTCTCCAAAAAATACAAGATTTTTGGTATGGAATGATTTATTATTTGAGATAATCTTCTGTGATATATTACTGGGCATAATATTGGCTGATACACATTGAGATGATACAGGCTGTTTATATATTTTGAGCATCAGTAACTGCAGATGAGAAGTTACTGGTTATTCTAAATATATTTCTTACAATATAGGGGAGAAAATGTCATTGGAATATTAATGTATTTAAAGAAATGTTAATGATTTGTATGCCGAGAACTTATTTTCTTTACTAGAAATTATGAATTATGTATTTTATGTAAAGATTTTAACTTAATGTTTCAGCTATTTTTAAGATTTTTTTAAATTGTGATTTGGGTGAAAATTTACAGAGCAGATTCACTTTGCATACAGCAGTTCACATATACTTTGTCTCATGATACTGACTACAATTTACCCCAATGCAACAGTACCCCTCCCACTTTTTCCTGATAGTTACCTCTTCCCTGTGTCCATCCCTCACTCCTGCCCCCTGAGCTATCTCCCTGTGCATAAACAGCCCTTTTTTCTCCCATGATTGTTCTCTCCAAGGAGTGTTTCTACCTCAGGTAAATGTTCAACCCCTGCCTGTCTTTTGTTTGGCTGGAAGCCACAGGTATGGGTTCAATTCCAGACCTGAAGGGTAGTTAGGGGCCATAGTCTCAGTTGTTCTGCCGAGCTTTATCAGACCAGTAAAACTGGTTGCTTCCCCACCAACACCTTTTTTTTTTTGCCAAATGATTGTGACTTTTGTTCCATATTGTTCTCCCTATCTATCCAGGATCTCCTACATAGATCCCCTTCCGAGTGGTTGACAGCAGTAGGCTGGTACCATCCAGCTCTTCTGGTCTCATAGTTGTATAGGCTACGGATCGTGTAGTGTACCAGTCTCCAGGGCTAATTATTTCCATGAATTATTCATTTTCTTTATTCTTCTTTGCTCTGGACGAGGAGACACCCATCATTGCATCTAGATGGCTGCTTGCAACTTTTAAGATCCCAGTCGCTACTTGGCAAAGTAGGAGGTAGAACGTTTTGTGTAGTATGTTATGCCAGTTGAGCTTTATGTCCCCTGTGACTGTGGTCCCGAGCCCACAGGTTCAACTTCTTGTTCCCTCTGGGTAGCTGGCTGTGACCAAGAAGTGACTACAACCTTGTCCCTTGTCAGCTCTACTATACGCCTGGTAATTCTTAAAGATCATACAAATACACTTACAGGACCATTGTCTGCCCACCCTAATACATGGTCTTGGTTGGGTACATTCCCTCCTACTTAGCCATACTTACTAGTTCAGCCTGTCCACCCATCTATCCACCTGTATACCCTTGTTTGTCTTCACTGACAAAGCAGTATTGTATGCGCAGAAGGGTTCATATTTGTTGTCTGTACCTCCCATGTA
>NW_006921724.1:1666776-1682704 GCF_000298275.1 Orycteropus afer afer
ATATATATATATATATATATATATAAAGGCCCCTAAATTTGCCCCTAGTTTTTCTTTGAGGAACTTTATAGGTTTAGGTTTCACATTTATGTCTTTGATTCATCTGGAGTTAGTTTTTGTGTGTGGTGTGAGGTACAGATCTTGTTTCATTTGCTGAAAATGGATATCCATTTTTGCCAGAACCATTTATTAAACAAACATTCTCTTCTCCATTTAATGGATTTTGGCCCTTTGTCAAATTTCAGCTGAACATAGGTCGATGGATCTATTTCTGGGTTCTCAATTCTATTATATTTGTCTATGTATCTGTCATTAAACCAATACCAGGCAGTTTTGACTGCTGTGGCTGTATAGTAGGTTTTGAGATACGGCATTGTGAGACCTGCTTTGTTCTTCTTCTTCAATAGTGCTTTGCTTATCTGAAGTCTCTTTGTTTTCCATATAAAGGTAGTGATTGATTTTCCCATCTCCTTAAAAAATGTTGATGTGTCTGGATTGGGATTGAATTGACTGTATAGATTGCTTTGGGTAGAATTGACATTTTCACAATGTTCAATCTTCCTATTCACAAGCATGTTATGGTCTTACATTTATGTAGGTCCCTTGAAGTACTTCTTTATATTTTTCTTTGTACGGGTCTTTTGTGTCCCTAGTAAGATTTATTCCCAAGTATTTTATTTTTTTGGTAGCTGTTATAAATGGTATTGATTTCCTTATTTCTTTGTCAACAATCTATTTGCTGGTGTAGAAGAATCCAACTGATTTTTGGATGTTGATCTTGTATCCTGCCATGATGCTAAATCTCTCAGTTCCAGTAGATTTTTGACTGAGTCTCTTGAGTTTTCTAGGTATAGGATTATATCATCAGTAAATAGGGATAGTTTGACTTCTTGCTTACCAATCTGGATGCCTTTGATTTTCCTTTCTTGCCTTATGGCCCTGGCTAGGACTTCCAGTACAATGTTGAATAGAAGTGGTGATAGCAGGCATCCTGTCTGGTTCCTGTTCTCAAGAGGGATGGTTTCAGTCTCTCTCCATTGAGAGTAATGTTGGCTGTTGGTTTTGCATAAATGCCCTTTATTATGTTGAGGAATGTCCCTTCTATTCCTATTTTGCTGAGCGTTTTTAATCAGGAATGGGTGTTGGATTTTATCAAATGCCTTTTCTGCATCAATTGATATGAACATGTGGTTCTTCTCCTTTGTTTTATTTACATGGTGGATGACATTGATTGTTTTTCTAATGTTGAACCATCCTTGCATACCTGATATGAACCCCACTTGATCATAATGAATGATTTTCTTGATATGTTGTTGGAGTCCTTTTGTTAGGATTTAGTTGAAGATTTTTGCCTCTGTCCGTGAATGATATTGGTTTGTAGTTTTCCTTTTGAGTGATGTCTTTGCCTGGTTTTGGTATCAAGGTTATACTTGCTTCCTAAAATGAGTTAGGGAGGATTCCATCCTTTTGTGTGTTTTGGAATAGTTTGAGTAGGATTGGTATCAGTTCTTCTCTGAATGTTTGGTAGAATTCTTTGGTGAAACCGTCTGGGCTAGGACTTTTTCTGTTAGTAAATTTTTGATGACCTGTTCAATTTCTTCTTTTGTGATGGACCTGTTCAACTTTTCCACATCAGTCTGTGTTAGTTTAGGGAAATGGTATGTTTCTAGAAATCTGTCCATTTCTCCCAGATTTTCAAATTTGTTGGAGTATAGTTTTTCGTAGTATCCTGATACTATCCTTTTTTTTTCAGTTGGCTCTGTTTTGATATCACCCATTTTGTTCCTTATTCATGTTATCTGTATTCTCTCCCTCTTTTCCTTTGTTAAATTTGGCAGTGATTTGTCAGTTTTATTGATCTTTTCAAACAACCAACTTCTGCTCTTGTTCATTTTTTTTGTTGCCTTTCTTTTTTTCTGTTTCATTGATTTCTGCTCAAATCTTTAGTATTTCTGCTGATGACTGTAGGCTTTTCTTGCTGTTCTTTTTCTAATTGTTGGAAATGATGGTCTAAAGTGTTGATTTTGGCTCTTTCTTCTTTTTTCATTTGTGCATGTATTGCTATAAATTGGCTTCTGATCACTGCTTTTGCTGTGTCCCAAAAATTTTGATATGTTGTTTCCATTCTCTTTTGATTCAAGGAATTTTTGAATTTCAAGTTTTATTTCTTCTCTTACTCAGTGTTTTTTAAGGGGGTGTTGTTCAGTTTCCATATGTTTACTCTTTTTCTCTTGATCTTCCTCTTGTTGATTTCTAATTTTATCACATTATCTGAGAAGATGCTTTGCAGTATTTCAATGTTTTTAAGTTTATGAAAGCTTTTGCTTTATGGCCTAACGTATGGTCTATCATGGAAAATGATCCATGGGCATTGGAAAAGTATGTATATTGTGCTGTTGGATGAAGTGTTCTGTAGATGTCTATAAGGTCAAGTTGGTGGATTATATTATTTAGCTCTTGTGCATCTTTGTGGAGTTTCTTTCCAGTTGTTCTGTCTTTTGTTGAAAATGGTGTATTAAAGTCTTCCACTATGACTGTGGAGTCATTTATTTGCCTTTTCAACTCTTTTAAAGTCTGACTTACGAATTTGGGGCTCTTTCATTGGGTGCATAGATTTATTATGGTTATATTTTCTTGTTCAGTTGATCCTTTAATCATTATATAATGTCCTTCTTTGTCTCATATGGTGGTCTTTGTCTTAGAGTCATTTTGATCAGAAACTAATATTGTCACTCTTGTTCTTATTTGGTTGCCATTTGCTTGATATGTCTTTTTCCCATCTTTTATTTTCAGTCTGTTTTTGTGTTTTCTCTAAGGTGTGTCTCTTGTAGACAGCATATGAATGGTTTTGTTTTCTTATCCAATCTGCAAGTCTCTGTATCTTGAGTGGTGCATTTAGTCCATTAACATTCAGTGTAATTATTAACAAGTATGAATTGGTTGCTGTGATTTTGTTATGTGTTTTTTCATGGTGTCCCTGGTTTCTTTGTTCCATATTATTTTCTGTGGTGAGCTCATTATGTTCATGGATCATTTATCATTTCCTTTTTTGCTGTTGTTTTAGTATTTGCTGAATATTTGTGCTTGTCCTCTTTTATTGTGATGTGAAGGTTTATCATTTTTCTTTGAGGTTACTCTGATTTTTTATTTTCTCCCCGAGTTTAGAACAGTCCATTCTATCTTGCAACTCTCTTGACTTCCTCATCATTTAGAAGTTCTGTAACTATACAGTATTTTCCCTCTTTTTGGTTTGTAGTTGTCGTCACTTGCCAATTGAATTCTCTGGTTTTCTGTTTATTATCTTGTAAGTCCATTGGTTTGTTTTCTGGGTTATGTCATCTTGCGTATTAATTGTCAGTTGTTGCGTGCTATTTTTGGTTGTCTGTTCAAGGCATCTCTTGTAAGGTTGGTCTGATTTTAACAAATTGCCTTAGTTTCTGCTTATCTGGAAATCTCCTAATATCTCCCTCATATTTGAGGGACAGTCTTGCAGGGTATATAATTCTTGATTGAAAATTTTTCTCTTTCAGGGTTTTATATATATCATTCCATTGCCTTCTCGCTTGCATGGTTTCTGCTGAGAAATCAGAGCTTATTCTTACTGGCTGTCCTTTGTAAGTAACTTTTTGTTTTTCCCGTGCTGCTTTCAGGATCCTGTCTTTGTTTTTGGTTTTGATGAGTTTGATGATGGTATGTCTTGGTGATGTACTTTTGGGGTCTGCCCTGTTTGGGGTTCATTGGACTTCTTCAATGGATGTATTATTCTCATGTTTCATCATATCAGGGATGTTCTCCTCCAAGAAATATTGGACAGTTTTCCCAGTGGTTTTATTATTCTCTTCCTGTTCTGGAATTCCACTGACACGTGGGTTATTCTTTTTGATGGTATCCGTCATGAACCTTAGGTTTTCTTCATTTTGTTTTGATTTTTTTTCTGATTCATCCCTTTCCAAAGAAGTATTTAAGTATTTGTCTTCAATCTCATTAATTCAGTCTTTCATTCCATCAATTCTTCTCTTTTGTCCTTTCCATGTGTTGTCTATTTCTGCCAATTTAATATTAATCTTCTTAGTTTCTATCTGTAGATTTAGAATCATTTCTGATTTTCCATTTATTTTGTCATTTTCTTCTTGTATTTTCTTCCACAATTCTTCTAGGCTTTTCTCTGTGTTTTCCTTGGTCTGTCTCTCAATTCTTTGAAGGTACCTAAATAGAATTCTTTTGAATTCCTTGTTAGGAATGCTTCTTCCTCAGGGATGTGTTCTGGGTCTGTATCCTGCTCTCTTGTTTCTACAACTTTATCTTGCTTCTTTGTGTGGACTGTGATTGTCTGTTTTCTCTGAGACATCATGACATTGTTGTATTTAGATTTCTCTTAACTGTGAAGCGCAGCCAAGGGTGAATCAAGTTCTTCTTTGGTGGTGGTTTATCATTGGCTTGTTTGTGAAGAAGGTAGTGGTGCCTCTCAATCAGTAAGTGAAGCTGCAAGACGTGTGGGTGTCATTGTGTTCTATGGGGACTATTTCTGTCTTTCAGTCACTTATATAAAAAAAAACAATTGAATAAGCATAAAAAAGTTAAAGCAAATGGACAAAAAACATACCGTGTAATCACACAGGAACAGTAACTGAAAAAAGGGAAAAAGTAAAAAAAAAAAACAAAAAACCCACAAAACCCTGTAACATCTGGGGTGAGGGCAGTAAGAGATACAAGGTAGAGAAGGAGAATAATCAAGAAAAAAATGGGAAAAATGCTAAACGAAAAACAAGGAATTGGGTTAACCACAAAAAATAAAAGAAAATTTTAACTAGGAATAGGGAAAAGAAAATAAAAGCTGAAAAGTAGAACCTGGGAGAGGAAGAATAAGAGTAAGAGTAAAAAGGACGAGAGTAGTAACAATAATAATCGTTTTAAAACAGACAAATACAAACAAACTGAAAAACAGAAAACAAAAAGAAAATTATGGTAGGGCAGGGTACCCAGGCTCCGTCCAAGCATTCCGACTGGGATGGAATTCCTTCTGGCCCAGAAGGTGGGTGGGAGTGAGGGATGGCCACACCTCCGTTCACCAAGAAGGTTGTAGGGTATGGGAGAAACAAGGGGAATGTCACACCTTTCTAGTTGTCCATGTCTAGAATGTCCTTGGGTTTCCTGGCAAGTGGAGCCTGTTTTTAAGTCCCTGAAATCTGGGAGAATGCTGTTGCTTTAAATATGTAAAATGGTCAGACCACTTGTAAACTTTTCAAAATGGCTGTGCCCTCAGGACAGGCAAAGTTTCACAGCTCAGCCTGCCTTCTTTTTTGCTGCTTTGCCTTTTATTCCCCAGCCACCAAAGCAGTCCTCTGTGCAGTCCTGGTTGTTGTTGTTGTTATTTGCCATAGAGTCGGCCCCGACTCCTAGCGACCCCTCCTTAAGTTTCCGAGGCAGTTATCACAATGGAAGTAGGATTGCCCAACCTTCCTTCCGAGGAGTGGCTGGTGGGTTTGAACCGCCAGCCTCCTGGTTAGCAGTCAAGTGCCTTAGGCACTATGCTACCAGAGCTCCCAGTCCCTGGTTAGTATGGCTGATACTTAGGTTAATTCTTAGGTCTTACCACCACTCCATAATGTCCAAGCTGTCTGTACTGTCAGGATCGCTGCCAGAGCGCAGCTCTGTATGTCTCCTTTTTGGTGTTTGCATGCAAATTCTTCTGCTAGTTGGAGTTTAGTCCAGTTCTATATCCTTCTCTTCAAGGCTCAGGGGTCCAGCATTATCTTCTTTATCCGTGTTAATTGGTTCTTCTTTTCTTTGTCGAAGAGGGTTTGTGCAGTCTTTCTGCCTATTCACCAATCTTACCGGAACCCTCCTATTTTTAAGAATTTTTTTAAAAAGAATTTTAAATGTTTAATGTTCAATTCTAAAAGTTATACTCATTGATGATTCTCTAAATTCCACTATTTCAGTGGCTTTAAAATGAACTGGTGATAAGCTAAACAACATTAAATTCATTATATTTTATCCCAGTACATCTATCACCAGGAAGATGATTTGTTTGCTTGTCTCTAGGCGCCAAAGGAAAATAGAATGACAGGGTTTTAATTTTTTCCCCTCCTATGATGTGATATGAAGAATGTGTAAGAGGGACTAGGAAATAGTCCCTGTTTACCCTGAAATTGTCTATTTACTGCTATGTCTTCAATGATAGACTGAGTTAGAATTATTTAATCAGTGTGAAGGGGACAAGGTTGAAATTTGGGTAGAACTATTAAAAATAAAAATGTGTGAGGTTCGAGCATGAATAAAACCAGCTTTAAAGTAGCTGTCTTTTAATTCTCCCCTTGTGTTTTTATCCTTAGGAGTTAGAGAAGGCTCTGAGGGTTCCAGTAGTTCAAAAACACCACCAGATGATGTCAAAAGTTTTTAGTAAACTGAGATTAAGTCAGGGAGTGGAGAGAGAGAAACTTTTCGTAAACTACAGTTGGTAGGTATGACAGTGATGATATGGGGAATGTTTCTGAGCTGATCTTTTTCAAAAGCTTATATTTAAATATATTTTCATATGAATGAGAAACCCAGAGACATATATTGACCTGACAGATATATTGATTATTTGTAGATACTGTTAGAGGATAGTGTGGGTGGGCTTTTACTTTTATTTGTAAGAATTTAATCTTCCACACTATGTTTTCATACGTAGTTTCTTTTCTTTTCATAATAGGGATTAGTATAAGATGATCTTTCAGGTTTAGAGTTGGTTTAGTAGTCCCTCTCTAGCATTTGAGAAACTTTTTCATTTCTTGGTTTTACTGGGCCTTGAGTGGTTTGCATCCAGAATCCTTGATTAGAGAAGATGGGAAAAAAATTAGGGGACAGGTATAGGCAGTGGGTATGGAGGGAAAATGGCTTTTAGTTTTCTTAAAGAGGGAAGATAGATTGTAGTCATAGAAATGGGACCAATTTATGTTCTCTTAGAATCTGATACTTGAAATCTTCTCTTTGTCTTAGTTCAGTATATTTTGCCAATGTAAGAAGTCTTTCAGGAGCTCTGGTAGCATAGTGGCTAAAGCACTTGATTGCTAACCAGAAGGCTGGCGGTTCAAACCCACCAGCCACTCCTCGGAAGGAAGGTTGGGCAATCCTACTTCCGTAGTGATACTGCCTCGGAAACCCAAGGAGGGGTCGCTATGAGTTGGGACCGACTTGACGGCACATAACAACAACAACAAAGAAGTCTCTCTGGAGAGAGACATTTACACTAACTTATCCCTGATATGGTATAAAGCTCTACGCCTTTTAGAAGGACATAATTGTGAGGATAGGTGGAACAAGTTTATTTATTTAAAAGTAAAAGTATCTTTAATAAGGCACAAATGGGAACTGTCTTCTTCACATGTTTCAAAGCACTTCTCTGAATATGTGAGATTAAAGAAATTCTCCCAACCACTAAGAATTGTCAGAACATGTGCAGAGTTGAAGTTCTTTTATACTTTATGTAATCAGAAATTTTGCATATGACTATGATGTGTTTATATTATGCTTATGTCTTAGTTGAACCTGGCTCCAGTGTCCATATTATTTAAGGCCTCTAGGTACTCAGTATGGGCTTTACTATTTTAAATGATCTTTCAAATTATATATTTATGTATATCATAATCAAAAATGTTATTTTTTTTTTCACTTCTTAAAAGCCTATTTGAGAAACTTCCATGCTTTCTCTTATGCTCACCATTTGTTTACTTTATTCTGTATAGAATAGAAAATCTTTTTAGGATCTCTCTAAAATGTAATGTTTGAAAATCTACTTGAATGTATATCAAGATATTTACATAATGTTTTGAGTAGGTGGATAAAAAAGTTGAAATGTTGATGGCAGCTGCTGTTAGAAAAACTCGTGTCTGTTTAGTAAAAAGTTAAAATTACAACAAATGCACTACTGTAACTGTACTCTGTGTGTATTATCATACACAAAAAATGTGAAAATCTGATTTTAATCCTTTTCCAGTTACTGTTAATTTTGCCCTAAACCTGAAAGTGTTAACAGCAGCTTAAAAATGTGACAAAGCTCAATTTCATTTCTTGTTTATTGCTTGTTTTCCTATTGGACAATTGGAAGTAGCTTTCCCCTGGCAACTAAAAATAGGCTATTTGCATAACCTAGTTTGATTGGCCAGCATTCTGACTAACAGTTCCAATCATATGGTGTGGGTTTAGTGGTAGGCTATGCTAATTAGCCGCTGTTGCTGGGGTTCAGGATGGTTTCTGTGTGCTATTCTGCTGCATTGTGTTGCCTGGTGAAAGACATTGATAAATGAGTGTTTAATGATCTGCAGCAGTTCCCACTCACTGCGGGCAGGCGGATTTTAGAACAGAAGTGAAAATAAGTATTTAATTGCTCTGTTAAATACTTGTAACCAAAATATGTGTATTAAATTCTAGAAATGGAGTTGTATAAAATCTTTAATTAAATACATTGTAACATAAAAAGGAAGTACTTTGGCTTTGTCTCAAAATGTAACTCAGGTAGCAGCACTATGTCCAGGTTTTCTAAAACGGTTCAGAAAAATTGATCTACCTTCTGCCCTAGATTTGAAATAATACCATTGCAATAAGTAGCATATTTTATTTTTCTCCTGATTTGACCTTCTGAAATGTGCCTTCTAAAAGATACATGCTTGTCTTTAATAAATTGGTGCAAGCTTTTGGGCACAAGTTTCGTTGTACTTCCCGTTTAATATGGCAGATAAGAGCATAAACTTGAATCCTCTGTTTGTGTTCTGTTCAGTTTGAAGATCCAAGTTGTTACTGTCTCTTGCTATTAGTTTTAACTATTGCTTGTACTATTATCTTTGGCTCACTTTAAGACTTTATTGGATGCTATTAGATGAGAGGTTCTGTACGAAATATAAAACACAGGTATTTGTTTAAGGAACATTTAGAGTTGAGGAGTAAATACATGTAAGATAGATAAAATTACATGCTGACCATACAGAAAGTGCCATTAAGTATAGGGTATGGGGGGTGGCGATCACTAGAAATTTTGAGGATAGGGACATGGGAAATGAATTGAGTAGTTTGAAAAATAGTTAAAGGACACCTTCAGAACTTATGTGTAGGTTTTAAATATGATTTAGGGTTCTAATAGGTGGAGAGTAATAGGAAGAATGTTTTAGAGTGGAGAATAGATAACAGTTGAATAAGAGCAAAGTTTTTGGGATTAGCAAATATAGGTGGTCACAATGATCAAGACCTTTAGTGTCTTGTTTCACTGTCTGAGCTTGCAAGCAGGCTGGTGTCATCCTCTTAATAGCTAGTATCGTAATACTCTAACAATAGTCGTTTTTGTTAGCTTTTCTTTACTTATTTATGTGACAATCACATATTCTTCACTTTTTGTGTCTCTTGGATAAAGCATGATAATCTTCTACCTTTTTTCATCCGTCTCTGTTTCTCTTGAAACAAAGAAGGGCACCCATAATAATCCATGTGAATTTAGACGTCTGTATTATGTTTTCCCTTCAGTTCTGTTCTTTCTTTGAGGGCCTAGTTGGGTAGCATAGTGCCTAAGGCCACTCCTTGGAAGGAAGGTTGGGCAATCTACTTCCGTAATGATACTGCCTTGGAAACCTAAGGAGGGGTCGCTGTGAGTCGGGTCCGATCAACGGCACATAACAATAACAACAACAACAGTTAAATTATGTTGTTTGCCGTCAAGTCAGTTTTCGACTCAGTAGTGACCCAGTATGATGGAGTAGAACTGCCCCATAGAGTTTTCTAGGTTGCAGTCTTTATGGGAGCAGATTGCCAGGTCTTTTTCTTGTGGAGCCTCTGGGTAGGTTTGAATTGTCAACCTTTTGGTTAACAGCAGAACGCTGAATGGTTTTGTACCACAGGGGCTTCTTAACTAAATTACATTGAAAAGGTAATTGGACAGTTCTACACCCTGGCACAGAATGAAAAGTTAAATTTTAAAACTGGAATATTAATTATACTTTCTTAGACACCAGAGCCAAGGAGCTCCAGTGGTATAATGGGTAAAGCATTTGATTGCTAACCAAAAAGTTGGTAGTTTCAACCCACCAGCTGCTCCACAGAAGAAAGATAAAGTGGTCTGGTCTGCTTATATAAAGATTTACGGCCTTGGAAACCCAATGTGGGTCGCTATGAGTCGAAATAGACTCAGTGGCAGTGTATTTTTTTTTTTTTTTTTTGAGACATATATGGAAGATGTATTCTGAAACAAATTTACAGAAGCATTTTATTCATTCACAGAGTCAAAGGGACCTGGACTCTTGAATTTAAGGAATTTTTAATTTAACAGAGATTGATGAGATATACTTTTATATATCAGATGATGGGCATACTCATGCTGCAAGAAGGGTGCGATTCAGAAGAGGGCACACTCCATTTTGGATTGGGACTAGGAGAAGATACTTGGTGTGAATGGTATTTCACATGGTTTTAGGAATGGATAGGTGCCCTGGTGGTGTAGTGCCTAAAGCATTTGACTGCTAACCAGAAGGCTGGTGGTTCAAACCCACCAGCCACTCCTTGGGAGGAAGACTGAACAATCTATGTCCGTAGAGATACTGCCTTGGAAACCCAGGGAGGGTCACTGTGCATTGGGATCGACTTGATGGCAGTGGGTTTGGTTTGGTTTGGTTTTGGTTTAGTTATGGATAGGATTTTAACATGATGCTGTGAGGCTGCATGGTGTGGATACTGTGCCTATTGGAGAAAAGTGTTAAAGTGAAGGTCTGTTTAGAAAAGTTAGTTTAACTAAAATAAATGGTGAAAGAAACTACTGAGGGCCTTGAAAGGTGGACAGCATGGATTTTCACTTGTAGAAAGTGAAGGATTTTTGAATTCTTAAACAGCAGTGTTGCACAACATTTTTTAAAAATGCATACCCTCTAAAAATGTTTAGAAATTTCCAAATGGATATTTCTCTGTTTTTAAAATATGAATATATATTGAATAATTCAAAGATGTTTGGTCTAAGCAACTATAAGAATTGAGTTGCCAGCATCTGAGATGAGATGAGATGCACTGTAGAGGAAGCAAATTTTTTGGAAGGATGCCTAACAAAGGTCAAATTTTGGATAGGTTAAAACTTTTTAACAGCTTTGCTGTATTATAATTGGTATACAATCAACTTCACATATTATCTTTGTCCTCTAGTGCTGTTATAACAGAAATACCTCAAGTGGACGGCTTAACAGACAGGAATACATTCTCTTAGGAGGTTAGAAGTCCACATTCAGAGTACTGGGTGAGGGCCCCTTGACCTTGGGCTTCAGCTCTGTTTCTTATTCCAGGACCACTGGGGTTAGAGGCATCTCTTAACTCAGATAGCTGCTGGATGCTTAGGCTGACAAATCCAAGGTTGTCAGGTAAAATGGCATAGTCCCAAGATCAGTAGGCAATGTGCAGGCCACTGGTTCAATTCTAGGAACTAGATGAAGACTTGGCCAAACTCGGGATCCAGATGTTCCAGAAAGCTACAGACCTGCCTCATATCTTCTCCTTATATGCTGGAAGCAGGCTACACCCCAAAGTCAGCTTCTTAGGTGCTCACAGCAGATTCCACCATGGAGGTGATTATAGTCTCATCATGGCAAATAACCACATCCTGCTGCCAACCATTCAAAACCACAGCCCAGCCCATTTGACACACAACCCTAACTACCACACATATTTAAACTGTTGTTGTTGTTAATGTGCCGTCAAGTCGGCCCTGACTCATAGCGACCCCTCCTTGGGTTTCCGAGGTGGTATCACTATGGAAGCAGATTACCCCATCTTCCTTCCAAGGAGTGGCTGGTGGATTTGAACCACCAGCCTTCTGGTTAGCAGTCAAGTGCTTTAGGCACTACGCTACCAGAGCTCCGGTACAGTTTGAATTTTGACATGTTTGACCTGTTAAACTTTCACTAAAATCAGGCTAATGAACATCACCCCCAGAATTTGCTTGTACTCTTCTTCCTCAGTCCCCCATCCTAGGTAACTACTGATCTACTTTTTGTCACTATACATTGTTGTTGTTATTAGGTGCCACTGAGTTGGTTCCGACTCTTAGTGACCATGTGTACAATAGAATGAAACACTCCTTTCCTATACCATCCTCAAAATTGTTATTCCTGAGCCTCTTGTTGTTGTTCATTTTGTCAGTCCATCTTGTTGAGAGTCTTCTCCTTTTTTGCTGAGCCTCTACTTTAGTGTCTATTTTCTACAATTTCATATGAATAGAATCATACAATATGCATTTTTTTAAATCTAATTGTTGTCACTCAGTGTAATTCGAGATTCGTCCATGTTGTAGTGTATGCCAATAGGTCATTCCTTTTGTTGCTGACTAGTATGTCATTGTCGGTATATATTGTTGTAGTTTATCCATTCACTTGTTGAAGGATTTTTGGGTTGTTTCCAGTTTTTGACTGTTATAAATAAAGCTGTTATGAATATTAATATACAAGCCTTTGTATGGACATATGCCTTTATTTCTCATAGGTAAATGCCTAAGAGTAGAATAGTGCTGGATCATATGGTAGGTATATGCTTAACTTTGTAAGAAACTGCTAAGTTGTTCTCCACAAAGCTTGTACCATTTTACATTCCCTCAACAGCGTGTGAAAGTTTTAATGATGTCAAGCATATTTTATGTGCTTTTATTTTTCCTCCTGTGGTGACTTTGGTGAGGTGTTAGTTCATATCTTTTGTCTAATGTTTTTTTGGTGGTTTTCTTATTACTGAGTTTTGAGAATTCTTATACAGATTTCATGTTAGATAGATGATTTACAAAGATTTTCTCCCAATCCATGGATGTCTTTTCATTCTCTTGAAAGCATCCTGGAAGAGTAGATGGTTTTAATTTTCATGAAGCCTAATTTATTGATTTATTCTTTTGTGGATAATCATTTTAGAAAAATTTTGGCTCACTCTCCCAAGGTAAAAAGATTTCCCTTACGATTTTTTTATCTATATTTATATGCTTTAGGTTTTATATTTAAGTCTGTGATTCATTTAAAGTTAATATTTGTAAGAGCTCTGGTGGTGTAGTGCCTCAGGCATTTTGACTAGAAGGCTGGCGGTTCAAACCCACCAACCACTCCTTGGAAGGAAGATAGGGCAGTCCGCTTCCGTAGTGATACCACCTCCGAAATACAAGGGGTGTTTACTATACTTTAGGTTTTATATTGGGCGATCTACTTCCATAGTGGTACCACCTGGGAAACCCAAGGAGGGGTTGCTATGAGTCAGATCCGACCTGACGGCAGTGAGTTTGGTTTTTTGGTTTGGTGATTCATATAAAGTTAATGTCTGTAAATGGAGCCAAATATACCTGTTTTGCATAGGAACATGTAGTAGTTTTAGAACCATTTGCTGAAAAGAGTATCTTTTCTACTCTGAATTGCCTTTGTACCTTTTTCCAAAATCAGTTATCCGTATGTATTTGGGGCTATTTCTGGACTTTCTATTCTGCTCCATTGACCTTTTTGTGTCTGTCTTGATGCCAATCCATATTGATTATTGTAGCCTTACAGTAAATATTGAAATAGTAGTCTTAGTTTCTCAGCTTTGTTGTTCCATATGAATTTTAGAATCATTTTGTTAATTTGTACAAAAAAATCTACTGGGCTATTGATTTGTTGAATCTATAGATCATTTTGGGAAGAATTGACATCTTAACATTGATTCTTTGGACCCACGCATATGTTGTATCCATTTATATAAATTTTTCTTTCATTTCTCTCAGCAGTTTTCTCTGATTTTTACTATACAGCCCTTTCATGACATTTATCAGACTTATTCCCAAGTATTTCATATTTTTCATATATAGTAAATTTTTTTCTTTTAATTTTAGTTCTTAATTATTAGTGGGTAGTACATAGAAATGCAGTTGGTTTTTATATACTGATCTGGTATTCTGCAACCTTAATAAAATCATTTATTGTTATTAACTCTTTCTTTGTGGTAGCTTTGTGGTAAATTCCATAAGACCTTTTACATAAATGATGGTGATGTTTGTGACAAAGGATGGCTTTGCTTCTTCCTGTCCAGTGTGGATGTTGTTGCTGTTGTTAAGTGCTGTCAAGTTGTTTCTGACTCATAGTGATCCTGGTACAACAGAACAAAAACACTGCCCAGTCCTGCACCATTCTCAGAATTGTTATATCAATCCTTATTATTGAGGGTCTTCCTCTTTTTCACTCATCTCTACTTTATTAAGCATAATGTCCTTTTGCAAGGTCTGGTCCTCCTCATAACATGTCCAGAGTATGTGACACAATGTCTCCCCATCCTCACTTCTGACAAGATCCTGGCTGTGTTGGCTATACTTCTTCCAAGACAGATTTGTTCATTCTTCTGGCAGTCCATAGTATATTCAGTATTCTTTGTCAACACCACAGTTCAAAAGCATTAGTTCTTCTTCACTGTTACTTATTTATGTACAGCTTTCACATGCATACAAGGCAATTGAAAATACCATGGGTTGGATCAGGTATACCTTAGTCTTCAAGGGATATCTTTGCTTTGAGCTCCTTCAAGAGGTCTTTTACAGCAGATTTTTCCACTGCAGTACATCATTTGATTTCTTGATTGTTGTTTCCATGGACATTGATCGTGGATCCTAGTAAAATGAAATCCTTGACAAATTGTCTTTTCTCATTTATTATGATGTTGCTTACAAAGACAGGAAAGGAAGAAAAGATGGAAATGGATGTCAGAAGAGACTTTGAAACTTGCCTTTGAATGGAGATAAAGATAAAAGAGCTAAACAGAAGATTTCAAAGAGCAGCTCGAGAAAATAAAGTCAATTTTTATAATGAAATGTGCAAAGACATGGAGTTGGGAAGCCAAAAGGGAAGAGCACACTCGGCATTTCCCAAGCTGAAAGAACTGAAGAGGAAATTTAAGTTTCAAGCTGTAATATTGAAAGATTCTATGGGCAATACATTGAGTGATGCAGGAAACATCAAAAGAAGATGAAAGGAATACAGAGAGTCACTGTACCAAAAATAATTGGTTGATGTTCATCCATTTTAGGAGGTGCCATATGATCAAGAACCAATGGTATTGAAGGAAGAAGTCGAAGCTGCACTGAGGGAAGTGACGAAAAACAAGGCTCCAGGAATTGATGGGATACCCATTGAGATGTTTCAACAGAAGAATGCCAGACTAGAGGCACTCACTTGGCTATGACAGGAGATTTGGAAGACAGTTACCTGGACAACTGATTGGAAAATATCCATATTTGTACCCATTCCAAAGAAAGGTCATCCCACAGAATGTGAAAAATTATCGAACAATATCATTAATATCACACGCAGGTAAACTCTTACTGAAGGTAATTCAAACATGGTTACAGCAGTGTATTGACAGAGAACTTCCAGAAATGCAAGCTGGATTCAGAAGACGTAGAACAAGGGATATCATTGCCGATGTCAGATGGATCTTGGCTGAAAGCAAAGAATACCAGAAAGATGTTTACTTGTGTTTTATTGACTGTGCAAAAGCTTCAATTGTATGGATCATAACAAATTATGGATAACATTGAGAAGAATGGGAATTCCAGAATACTTAAATGTGGTCGTGAGGATCTTGTATGTAGACCAGGAGGCTGTCGTTTGAACAGAACAAGGGGATACTGCATGGCTTAAGATCAAGAATGAAGTGTGTCAGGGTTATATCCTTTTACCATACTTACTTATCTGTATGTTGAACAAATAATCTGAGAAGCTGGACTGTATGAAGAAGAATATGGCATCAGGATTGGAGGAAGACTCATTTACAACCTGCGTTATGTGGATGACACAACTTTGCTTGCTGAAAGTGAGGATGACTTGAAGCACTTTCTGATGAAGATTGAAGACTACAGTCTGCAGTATGGATTACACCTCAATATAAAGAAAACAAAAATCCTCACAACTGGACCAATAAGCAGCATCAT
>NW_006921724.1:1682804-1701019 GCF_000298275.1 Orycteropus afer afer
CCTTATTTGTACTCATTCCAAAGAAAGGTGATCCCACAGAATGTGGAAATTATTGAACAATATCATTAATATCACATGCAAGTAAAATCTAACTGAAGATAAATTTTAAAAAAGGTTGCAGCAGTATATTGACAGAGAACTTCCAGAAATGCAAGCATGATTCAGAAGAGGATGTGGAATGAGGGATATCATAGCTGATGTCAGATGGATCTTGGCTGAAAGCAAAGAATACCAGAAAGGTGTTTACTTGTGTTTTGTTGACTATGCAAAAGCATTCGATTGTGTAGATCATAACAAATTATGGATAACAATGAGAAGAATGGGAATTCCAGAATGCTTAATTGTACTCATGAGGAACCTGTACATAGACCAGGAGGCTGTCATTTGAACAGAACAAGGGGATACTGCATGGTTTAAAATCAGGATGGGAGTGCATCCGGATTGTATCCTTTCACCATACTTATTCAATCTGTATGCTGAAGAAATAATCCAAGAAGCTGGACTATATGAAGAACATGGCATCAGGATTGGAGGAAGGCTCATTAACAATCTGTAATACACAGATGACACAACTTTTCTTGCTGAAAATGAGGATGAAGATTGAAGACTATTACACCTCAATATAAAGAAAACAAAAATCCTCACAACTGGACCAATAAGCAGCATCATGATAAATGGAGAAAAGATTGAAGTTGTTAAAGACTTCATATTACTTGGTTCTACAGTCGACACCAGTGGAAGCTTTTGTTGTTATGTGCCGTCGAGTTGGATCTGACTCATAGTGACCTCTTCTTGGGTTTCCTAGGCAGTATCACTACGGAAGTAGACTGCCCAACCTTCCTTCTGAGGAGTGGCTGGTGGGTTTGAACCACCAGCCTTCTGGTTAGTGGTCAAGTGCTTTAGGCATTACGCTACCAGAGCTATCAGACATTGTATGGTATTAGGCAAATCTGCTGCAAAGGACCTCTTTCAAGTGTTGAAGAGCAAAGATGTTTTCTTGAAGACAGGTGCGCTTGACACAAACCATAGCATTTTCAGTCACCTTGTATGCATGTGTGAGCTGGACAGTGAAAAAGGAAGACTGAAGAAGAGTCGATGCTTTAGAGTTGTGATGTTAGCAAAGAATGCTAAAAGTACCATGGACTGCTAAAAGAACTAACAACTCTGTCCTGGGGGAAGTGTAGCCAGAATGTTCCTTGGAAGCAAGAATGGTCAGACTTCCGTCTCACTTTCTTTGGTCATGTTATCAGAAAGGACCACTCCCTGGAGAAGGATATCATGATTGACAACATGGAGGGACAATGAAAGAGGGGAAGGCCCTCAATGAGATGGCTTGACACAGTGGCTGCAATGGTGGGCTCAGGTATAGTATAGCAAGGATCGTGGGGCTGTCTCAGGACCTGGCAGTGTTTCATTCAGTTGTGTATGAGATTGCTATGAGTTGGAGATGACTCACCGGCACCTAACAACAACAACAACAACAACGTGACATTGCTTATTGATTCAGTTGTGAGAATTTTTATTTACTTTATGTTGAAGTGTAATCCATATTGAAGACTGTAGTCTTTGATGTTCATCAGTAAGTGCTTCAAGTCATCTTTCCTTTCAGCAAGCAAGATTGTGTCATCTCCATAATGCAGATTGTTAATGAGTCTTTCTTCAATCCTAGTGCTGCATTGTTCTTCATATGGTCCCGCTTCTTGTATAATTTGCTCAACATACAGACTGAATAACTATGGTGAAAGAATACAACCCTGGCACATACCTTTCCTGATTTTAAATCGTGTAATATCTCCTTGTTTTGTTTGAACAATTGCCTTTTTATTTTATTTACCAGTGCTTCCTGAACACAACTACTTGTTCTGGGATTCCATTTTTTGTGGTGTTACCCATAATTTGTTATGATCCACACAGTGGAATGCCTTTGCATAGTCAACAGAACACAGGTAGACATCTTCCTGGTGTTCTCTGCTTCCATCCAAGATCCATCTGATATCAACAATGATATCCCTTGTTCCACGTTCTCTTCTGAATTTGGCTTGAATTTCTGGCAGTTTTCTGTCAGTGTACTACTGCATCTGTTTTTTTTTTTTTTAAATTATCTTCAGCATAACTTTATTTACATGTGATATTAATGATGTTATTTGGTAATTTGCATATTCCAGTGTGATATCTTTTATTTATTTAGGTCCTACTATGCTGGCTAGGAGGAGCTCTGGTAGCATAGTGGCTAAGACACTTGCCTGCTAACCAGACGGCTGGCGGTTCAAACCCACCAGCCACTCCTCGGAAGGAAGGTTGGGCAATCCAACTCCAGAAGGATACTGCCGCGGAAACCCAAGGAGGGGTTGCTATGAGTCGGGTTTGACTCGACGGCACATAACAACAACAACAACATGCTGGCTAGGAGCTCTGGTAGTATAGTGCCTAAGGCACTTGACTGCTAACCCGAAGGCTGGCGGTTCAAACTCACCAGCCACTCCTTGGAAGGAAGGTTGGGCAATCTACTTCCATAGTGATACTGACTCGGAACCCAAGGAGGGGTCGCTGTGAGTCGGGTCCAACTCGACAGCAAATAACAACATGCTGGCTAGAACCTCCAATATAATGTTGAATAGAAGTGGTGAGTGAAGACGTCCTTGTTCTTTTCCTTACACTAGGGAGAGGCATTCAGTTATTCACCATTAAGTATAATGTTAAACCAGAAAAAGCAAACTCAATGTCATCAAGTCGATTCTGACTCATAGCCTGTGCTGTTGGGTTTCTGAGGCTGTAAATCTTTATGAAAGTAGACTGCCCCACCTACCTTGCTAGGAGATCTGATGGATTATGAACTGCTGACCTTCTGATTTGCAGCCAAATGCCTTACCCACTACGCCACCTGTATAGCTTTTGTTTAATACCCTTATCTGCCTGAGGAAGATCCCTTTATAGTTCCAGTTTGCTGACTTTTTTTTTTTTTTTTGAGTAATATTTGTTGAATATTGTCAATTGTTTTTTTTGCATCTATTGAGATTTTTTTTTTTCTTTTACACTTAATTTTATAAATTATGTGTATTGATGTCTGAGTGTCAAGCCTTGTATTTTTTTGGGGAAAAAAACCAACTCTGCTTGGTTATGATATTTTGTCCTTTTTTAGATTTCTGAATTCAATTTGCCGCCATTTTTTTTTCTAGTTTTTGCATCCTGTGTTCAAGAAAGATATATATCTTTCTTACAATGCCAAGTTTCGTTGTCCAGGAAATACTACTTTCATCAGTGAATTGGCAAGCATTCTTTTTCCAATATTCTAGAAGAGTTTTTGGTAGAGTTAGTATTATTTCTTTCTTAAATGTTTGGTAGAATTCACTAGTGAAGCCATCGGGGCCTGGAGTTTGCTTTGTTTTGGGAGGTTTTAACTACAAATTATATTTCTTTAGTAGAGGTAGGGCTATTTAAGTTAACTGAATTTTCGTGAGTTTTGGTAGTTTGTGCCTTGTAGGGATTTTTTTCCCCACTTCGTCTAAGTTACTGAATATAGTGGCATAAAGTTAACTGTATTTCCTTATTATCCCTTTAATAACTTGTAGAATCTGTAATGATATCATCTTTTCTATTTCTTTTATGTTTTCTCTCTTTTATTCTTGATTATTCTGACTAGTGCTTTATCATTTTTATTGATCTTCTCAAAACAACCACCTTTAATTTCATTAATTGTTCCCTTTTTGTTTGTTTTCTAAATCATTGATTTTTTGCTCTAGATGTTTATTATTTTATTCTGTTAACTTTGGATTTCATTTAGTCTTCTTTTTCTAGTTTATTAAATTAGAAAGCTGAAATCATTGATTTGAAACTTTTCTTCTTTTGTAATACTAGTGGTTAGTGCTACGATTTTCCCCAAAGTATTGCTTTAGCAATATTCCCCAAATTTTGATGTATTGTATTTTCATTTTGTTCAGAAACTTTGTAATTTGCTGTTTGGTTTCTTATTTGAGCCATGGTTATTTAGAAATACATTATTTACTGTCTAAATATTTAGGAACTTACCATATATTTGTTCTATTATTGTTTTTTTACTTTAATTTCAGTGTTATCAGACAACATACTTTGTGTAACTTGCTTCCTTTTAATTTTACTGATATTTTTATATGGCCCAGAGTGTGCTATTGTGATAAATGTAGTAGAAAAAAATGTGTATTCTCCTTTTCTTTGGTGGAAGATTCTCTAAATATCAATTAGGCCAGTTTGATTGATGTTGTTGTTGTTATTTGCTGTAGAGTTGGGCCTTACTCACAGTGACCCCCTCCTTGGGTTTCCGCAGCAGTATCACTATGGAAGTAGATTGCCCCATCTTCCTTCTGAGAGTGGCTGGTGGATTTGAACCACCAGCCTTCTGGTTATCAGTCAAGTGCTTTAGGCACTATGCTACCAGAGCTCCCATTTGATTGATAGTGTTAGAATATTTACTAGTTATCTGTCTTTTACTATCATTATAAAATGAACTTCTTTATTCCTAGTAATATTCTGTCAACTGCAGTATAAACAGAAACCAAACTCATTGCCCTCAAGTTGTTTCTGACTCATAGTGAACCCCTAAGCATTTCTGTTACCACTTTTGGTAGTGTAGTCTGCTGGTGATACATTCTTTCATCTACCTTCTTAACTATACCATCATTGCTTGTTTTTAGTAAATATGGAATTATTATAATTTACAGAATTCTGTTGACATGTTTTTCTTACAAAAATTTAAAGATGTTGTCTACTGTTCATGTACTTGCATTGTTTATTATGAGAAGTCTTTTTTCATCCTTACATTTATTCTCTATAGGTAATGTTTTTTTTTCTTTTTCTTTTTCTCTTTTTTAAGATTTTCTTTTTGTCATTGGGTTGTAAGCAATTTCATTGTGGTAATATTTTCTTTGTTTCTTGTGCTTGGTGTTCATTCACCTTGACTCTTTACGTTTGTAGTTTTCATCAAATTTGAAAAATTTATTCATTATTTTTTTCAGATACTGTTTTTGTTACCTCTTATCTCTACTAGATAATTTAGTTGCATATATTAAGGTAATGGAGGTTGTCCCAGAACCCACTGAATATCTGCTTTTTTCTTTGCCCCCCACCCATTTTTTCCCCCTTTGCGTCAGTTTTGGTAGTTTCTATTGCAGTGTCTTCAAGTTTGCTAAACTTTCTTGCAGTGTCTAATATGTTATGAATCTCAACTAGTGTGTAGTTTTTTTAAATCTTAGACTTTGTAGTTTTTATCTCTTGAAGTTCTGTTTGAATTTCAAGAAACATGTTTTCCATGACTCTTCTTAACTATTTTTATATATAGAATACAGCAATTACAGTGCTCGTTATAATGTCTGTGTTGCCTCATTCTAGCTGTGTCAATTCTTTTTTGTTTTTTAAATTCTCATTATGGGTTATGTTTTTCCTACTTATTTGCATGCCAGTTAATTTTTGATTGTATGCTGGACATATGTGAACTATTATTTTGTCAGGGTATGGATATTTTTGTATTCCTATCAATTTTTTGAACTTTGTTCTAAGAGACAGTTACATTACTTGGAAATAGATTTATTGGGTGAGTGTGGCCTGGAAACCCAGGGAGAGGTCGCTGTGAGTGGGGTCCGACTCCAGGGCAGTGAGTTTGTCTTTGTTTTGTTTGGGGGCTGTTACTTAGGAGATTTTGTAAATGTTATCAGCACATTATTTAGCCATGGCCTAATTATTCCTCACTACTGAGGAAAGACTGCCCTGAGTACTTTAATCTAATGCTCAGTGAATCTTGAAGTTTCCGGTCTGGCTGATGGGAATAGGCACAATTCCCAGCATCATGTGAGCACTAGATACTGCTACTTTTAATCCTTTTGGGTGTTTTTTTCTCAAGCTTTTGGTGGTTTTCTTACATGCATGTGCTTTTTTTAAGTACTCAGTCTAATACTCATAATAGTAAGATGTATCCTGTGCAGATCTCTGGAACTTTCTGTCCAACACTGTCCTCTCTGGTACTCTGTCCTGTGAATGCTTGCCATTTGGTGCTGTAGCTCTGTCTTTACTACTCAAAGAGTCTGCCAGAATTGGCTTGAGTTTTCTCTGCAGTGGGAGCTGGAAACTCTGAAGGCATTATTCTGGGGCATTTGTAGGGCTCACCTTGTTTTTCATCTCTCAGCAGTTGCTGTCCTTTGTTGCTTGATGTCTGTTATCTTGAAAACTGTTGTTTCATATATTTAGTCTGTTTTTTGGTTGTTTGGAGCATGAGTATACACACTCCATCTTAACCAAATGCAGAAATTCCTGGATGGATTAAATTTGGTATGTCTTTCAGACATCTAATTTCATGTACTGAGTAGTCAAAAAGAGTTTTGAATAAACTACAAGTCTGGGAAAAATTGAGTTGGATATGTCCATTTAGGAGTGCTGGTAGCATAGTGCCTAAGGCACTTTACTGCTTACCAGAAGGCTGGCCGTTCAAACCTGCCAAACACTCTTCGACAGGAAGGTTAGGCAATCTATTTCTATAGTGATACTGCCTCGGAAACCCAAGGATGGGTCGCTATGAGTTGGATCTGACTCCAGGGCAGTGAGTTTGGTTTTTGGTTATGATATTTATGGCTTTAAAAGCCATGATGTAGATGAGGGAATTTGTGTGCACAGAGAATCGAAGTGGACCAAGGACTGAGCTCTGGGCTACTGTCATGTGGAAGAAAAGGAGGAACCAACAAATTAGAAAGATGTAGCTAGTGAGGGAAGCAGAAATCCTGGCAAGTGTGGTAGACTTTAAGTGCAGAAAGTTTTTCTAGAAGGAGAGAATAGTCAAATCTTTCATGGTGCTAATGGATCAAGTAAAATGAGGACTAAAAACTGACTGTTGGATTTAGCAGTGTATTGACTATTTTTTGTGGAATTGTGAGAGTGAAAATATGTTTAGGTGGGGTTGAGAGAGTGGAAGAAATCTCAGGGAGCTATAAAAGGAATACAAGATTGGAGTAGTATCTGGTGAAGAAATGTGGTCAAGAGTTTTGTTTATTTTTAAGCTGAGAAAAATGATGATTAAAAAAAATTAATGTAGGTAATAGATAATTAATGGAGTGATGCCCTTGAGTAGCTGAGAATGGCAGGACTCTTGAGTGCAAATGGAGAGGTTATTTTTAAATAGGAACTTGGAAAATTTATCCTTGATAAGAGAGAGAAGGCAGAATGTGTGGATGTTGTTGCTGGTAGACTAGTAGTTGGAGGTGGGAGTATGAGTGCTTTCTTACAGTTGCTTAAATTTCTCTGAAATAGGAAGCTGAGAATGAGGATGGGGAAGATGGTGTTAATGTTTGAGGCAAAAAGAGGTGATATAAAATAGTGATGTAGGATAGTGGAGTGTTCTATCTCACTTGAGCCTAAGGCAGGAACATAATGGAGAATGTTTCTGGAAGAAAATAGGCTTATGGTTGTTGGTAAGGGAGGATGGTACTGGATGAAGTTGGTGAGATAGGCTGAAGCTCTAAAAGGTCTTTCTTTGTCAGTAGGGTGGTGGTGGTTGTTATGTGCCTTCGAGTCAGACCCGACTCATAGCGACCCCTTCTTGGGTTTTCGAGGCAGTATCACTACGGAAGTAGCTTGCCCCATCTTCCTTCTGAGGAGTGGCTGGTGGGTTTGAACCGGCAGCCTTCCAGTTAGCAGTCAAGTCCCTTAGGCACTGTGCTACCAGAGCTCCTATTGTCAGTAGGGTAGGAGTTTGAATTTTATTCCAATTGTGATGTTGATAAGTGGAGGGCTTTAAACAAGTGAATGATATGATCTGATTTACATTTACAATGATCACTTTTGGTTGTTAAGTGGTATTCATGGTTTTGTGGAGCTCCCTTCTTTATGATTAACAGGGTTCTGTTGGTGTAGTCCTTATAACCATTGCATCCTCGTTTCTCTACTTCCAGGAAACCAGACATTCTCCCTCCAGCAGGTCACTTAACCCTTTGAAGCCCAAATTATTTTGTGCTTTGAATCTTTTCTTGAGACCATGTGTTTTCAGTAATGGAAGAGATTTTGAATGAAATAAAATTTTGAGGTAATACTTTTTTGGGGGGTGGGGAAGAGTACTATTAGTGGGACACCTTTGTCTCAAGGGGGCTTCTCTGGTGCTGGGGTTGGTGAGATGAGGCATATTTCTTTAGATTCATGCAGTTACTCAGGGCCTTGCCAGATGGCAGCATTCACTATAAGTGGGATAGCATCTTCCCACTAAACCCAAAGCAGAAAATGTAGGTGGGTACTGTCTTGTCCCACAGGTAATGAGAATTCAGTTCATAAGATCTTACTCATCATATTCTTCTCTCAGCTTGTAATGCCATTTTTCCTTTCCCCTGCTTATTTGGTTTAAAGGAAATCAGCTACTTATCAGCATTAATCTCTATTTAGCAGATTTTTAAAATTGTGTTTTTCATTATATGTAGTTATTTACCTTGGCATTCTCTGCATATACTTGGCAACATTTTTGAGGAATTGGAGAGGACTTGGAATTATGTCCACTTTTTTTTCCTCATCCCCAGTACCACTTATGTTGTTGTTGTTGTTATGTGCTGTCAAGTCAGATCTGACTCATAGCGACCGCTCCTTGGGTTTCCGAGGCAGTGTCACTACAGAAGTAGATTGCCCCATCTTCCTTCCAAGGAGTGGCTGGTGGGTTTGAACCACCAGCTTTCTGGTTAACGGTCAAGTGCCCTTAGGCACTATGCTACCAGAGCTCCCATAGTACCTTACATATATAGTGGCTACTTAGATTGAATACATTAATGAATGTATTTGAGCAGACAAGTTGTTGGAATGAGTCATTTTGAGAAGATTAATAACTTTAGAAAGGATTGGGGGCTTAGGAATCTGGAGTCAGGGAATCCATCTAGGACGCTATTAATTATAGTAAGTCAGGCATACATTAATGTATTAAATGTTTATTGAACCTACTAAGTTCAGAACTCTAGTTAGGTGTAGTAGGTATGGGGAATAGAGCTGGAAAAATTTAAAATCTGCTTCTTCCCTGGTGGACTTTATTGTCTATTAAGAATGTAAAAATATAAAAACACTGACTTTTCTACTTTTCTGTTTAGTTCTGACACCAGCTGCTCATGCAGCACTTCTTTCTTTCCTTCACCCTGGCCACCTGCAGCTAAGTTAGATCTCAGTAATTTAAAAGGACATTGTCCTTCAGGTGGGAGCCCTGGTTGCATAGTGCCTAAGGCATTTGACTGCTAATCAGTAGGCTGGAGGTTCAGACCCACCAGCCACTCCTCAGAAGGAAGATTGGGCAGTCTACTTCTGTAGAGATACCTCCTTGGAAACCCAAGTAGGGGTCGCTATGAGTTGAATCACCTTGATGGCAGCAAGTTTGAGTCCTCTGATTGTCAGAAATCAGCCTGAGATTTCAGATGGTAGCTGCAAACTTGGAAATTCCTGGAGTTCCAATAACTTTTGAACTGCTGGCTACAAAGTTAAGGTTTTAGCACTACTCCTTCAGGATGCCGGCTGCATATTCCCTAGGGCGCCTCCCCATCCAGGTTCAGTGCTCCCTCAATTCTGACCTGCTAGCTACAGGTGTCTAAGGCATTTGACTGCTAACCAGAAGGCTGGTGGTTCAAACCCATCAGCCACTCCTCTGAGGGAAGGTTGGGGAATCTACTTCTGTAGTGATACTGCCTTGGAAACTCAACGAAGGGCTGCTATGAGTCAGATCCAACTCGATGGCATTGCGTTGCATTGCTCTACCCTCTCAGGCTATCAGCTATAGAGCCCAGGTTCCCAGCCCTCCTCACTTCTGACCTGCTGGCTTGCACTACTCCTTTAGGTTTGCTGGTGCAAATAGCAGAACTCATGAAAAGTGCTATATTTACAGTTTTGTTGTGGGAAAAGGATTACACAAATGAAGAGATTTATAGAGTAAGTTCTGGAAATGTCCCCATCTCGGACCTTCTGTGTCCCAAAAAGAAATATAATACCCTCCCATGTGCATTGATTTCTTTCACCAACTAGGAAGCCCAGGTAGCTTCATTGTCTAGAACTTTTTTTTAGGGTTCTCATTACATAATGTAAGCTCTTGCCCCTCTCCCCTGCAGATGGTTGATACCATGAGATGATCTTTCTAGGCTGATCAGCCCCCTCCCTGAGATTAGTTGCTAAATGAAGCTATCATAAGGTTTTACATAGTGGGTGTTTCTGACCTAGCCAGCCCACGCCTAGAGTCACCTCATCACCTCATGTAACCTGTTAAGTGTGTTTTGGAATCCTTATTGAAACCACTTAAATTCCACAAACCAAAGCAAACTCACTGTGATTGTGTCAATTCTGACTCATAACGATCCCCATTGGATTTCCAATGCTGTAAATCTTTATGGAAGTAGAATGCCTCACCTTACTCTCACGGAGTAGCTGGTAGGTTTGAACCACCGACCTTCTGCTTAGCAGCCAAGTGCCTTACCTACTACATCACCAGAGATCCTTACTTAAATTAAAAAATTTTTTAAGGTTATCTCTCAGAAATAAAGGTCAAAGACCAAATTCTTTTGAGTAGAGTTAATGTAAACCCCACAAGAGTTATAATTTAGCCACCTATAAAAGATCAGAGAAGATGAATATGAAAGATTTTCTTAAGGAACCCTAGATACAACTTGGGGAATTGTTAGACATGAAAAGTAAGAAAGAAGAACAGTTAAAGAAGACTAATGCCAAGCCTGGATGAGTGGGAAAATTTTGTTAGTAGAAATGGGAAGTTAGGCAAAGACTTTTTTTTGGGAAAGATTCTAGATAAAATGAGTTTTGCAATGAGTAGAACATTTAGGTAGAAATTCCAGATTGCAGAAAATTCAAAAGTGAATGGTAAGTATTGGTAGGTGTTGGTCTTGCTGTACCCTAGAAGGGAGAGTTGAGAGGGCGAGCAGTTAGTTGGGTGGACAGGCCAGGAAGAGAGTCAAGAGTAGGGCTTTTCTGGGCAGGTGATATCTATCCTGAGAAGATAAAGGAAGAGAAAAAGGGCTGTGGGACTGAGAGATGATGATGGCTTACTTATTGATTCATTGTTTGTGCTAATTTTCTGTCAAATGCTTAGATTCACAGTCCTCACAGTCACTGTGACCATGTTTTTTATGATTGTTAGTTGCTGTCAAGTTGATTCCAACTCATGATGATCCAGTGTGTGCAGAGTGCAATTTGTGCTCCATAGATTTCTAAGGCTGAAACCTTTCAGCAGCAGATTGCCAGGCCTTTTTTCCTAGACCCCTCAGGGTGAACTTGAACTGCCAACCTTTCATCTAGTAGTGAAGCACTTAACTCTTTGTGCCACCTAGGGAACCCTTAACATATATTTAAAATGAGGAAAGTGTCCATAGCTTGGTCCTGAATAATTGTATAGAGCGAAGATATTCTCCATGATGTAACAGCCATTGGACTATTACATGAGCAAGAAATAAACATTTACTGACTGAAGCCACTGAAATGTACGGTAAGTTGCCTACCTTAACCAATGTGGAAGTTAGTTATCTGCTTAGATAGTTAAAAAAACCTGTTATTTCCCAGTGTGAAAACACTGGCCAGATGTGTGCCATTTACTGTTAGTAAGAATCTAGACTAATACAATACAGAATTACATCCCCTAATTTAAAAGGAGCTCTGGTAGCACAGTGCCTAAGGCATCTGACTGTTAACAAGAAGGTTGGTGGTTCAGACCCACCAGCCGCTCTGTGGAAGCAAGACTGCAGTCTGCTTCAGTAAAGACTTACTGCCTTGGAAACCCTATGGGGGTTACTATGAGTTGTAATTGACTCGATGGCAGTGGGTTTTTTTTTTGTGTGTGTGCGTTTAATTTAATTTAATTTTTTTTTTTTAAAATCTGTGGGTAAATAGATGAGTAAACAGGCTGAATGATCAGATATGTCTAAGCAAAAGGAAATATACTCATGATCATATTTGGCAGATAATATTTCTACATATGTATTTGTATGTGATGTTGTTACGTGCCTTCGAGTTGGACCCGACTCTTGGTGACCCCTCCTTGGGTTTCTGAGGCGGTATCACTACGGAAGTAGATTGCCCAACCTTCCTTCCGAGGAGTGACTGGTGGATTTGAACTGCCAGCCTTCTGGTATAAACTGTAAGACTGGCATATACTGTAAGACTGTCCATGTAAGTAGAACCAACAGGGGGCAAAGTTATGATAACTTTTTAGGCACCGTCAGTTCACCCTTATGGAGCAAGTTGTTGGTCTGTGGGCTTAGGACCAAAGTCACAGGGGACCTTAAGCTCAGTTGGTGTAACGTTGTGTTGCTGTCCAGTCGGACCCGACTCATAGTGACCCCTCCTAGGGTTTCCGAGGCGGTATCACTACCAAAGTAGATTGCCCACCTTCCTTCCGAGGAGTGGCTGGTGGGTTTGAACTGCCAGCCTTCTGGTTAGCATTCAAGTGCCTTAGGCACTACGCTACCAGGGCTCCTTGGTGTAACATACTGCACAAACACATTGCTCTTCATCCTACTTTGATGAGTAGTGACTGGGGTCTTCCTAAAGCTTGACAAGTGGCCATCTAGATGGAACAATTGTCTCTTTGTCCAGAGCAAAGAAGAATGAAGGAAACCAAAGACGCATGGAAACTAATAATTAGTCCAGGGCACTTGTGGACCACGTAAACCTCAATCTGTTTGACCATGAGATCAGATGAACTAGATGGTATCTGGCTATCACTGTCAAAAACTCAGAAAGGGATCAGTTCAGGAGATACTGAATAGAGTGGGAGAACAATGTGGAACAAAACTCAAAATCATAAAAAAGACCAGGTTAACTGGTCTGATAGAACCTGTTGAGACCCTTGAGACTACGGTCCTGAGTCACCCTTCAGGCCTGGAATTGAACTCACTCCTGTGGCTTACAGCCAAACAATAGATAGGCAAATGTGGTGAATGCCAGCTAGATACACTCCTTAGAATGATCAGTCAGGAGAGAACAGGAGGACAGTATTAGCACCAGGAAATAGTTGAAAATGGATAGGAAGAAGGTGACAGCAAAAAATACAGGGAGGAAGTGGGAAGAGAGCTGTTAACATTGTGGTGATTGCAGTAAATTTCATGAAAGAAAATTGTGTGAACTGTTGTATGGAAAATGAATTTACTGTTAAACCTTTCCTTCAAATCACAATAAAAATAGAAAAAACCAAGAAACAAAAAAAGAAAAAGGAAAAGTTTTTTGTTGAGAGGGTAGACTTGGAGAAGAGGTTTTTTTTTTTTTTTTTTTTAAAGTTGTGTGTTACTAGAAAACTTAAATGATTAATGCTCTTCCAAAAGCATAATAGCTAGAGAATAGGTTCCTCACCTCAAAATAAGTATTACTTATTCACCTCCATCTTTTGACTTATTAAGGTGATCCCACACCTAGAGGCTGGAAACTACTCACTCTACCCCGGTGTTCCAGCTGTCATCATCTGTGTTCACTAGTCAAACCAAACTTTATTTTCTAGCTCTGAAACGGAATCGTACATTTTTAGTACATTGGCTGGCATGGTATCTTGCCATGCCATGAGCAGCAGTCAGCAAAGTGTTCTCAAAGGGAGTGATCATTTTTGACTTTGTGGAGCATACAGTCTCTGTTGCAACTATCTAGTTGTGCTGGTGTAGCACAGAAATAGCCACAGACAGTACATAAGTCAGTGAGCATGGCTGTGTTCCAATAAAACTTTATTTACATAAAGGGTAATGTGCTAGATTTCGCCCACAGGCCATTGTTTGTTGACTTCTGTCTTGAGTCCTAAGAAGCAAGGCTAGTGCTGAAATGGTCTTACTTATACATTACACGTGTTTGTGGTATTTTCTCTTTCCCCACCTATAAGGTCCTTGAAAATGGAACTGCTGCTTCAATTCATTGGTAGATATTTAGTGACTGTCACACAACAGACACTTAAAAACATATCATTGATTCCACTGACTCATTTCATGAGACCTGAACACACATTAACAAGGAAGAGAGTACAGAAGTAAATCCTCCTTTGAGGAGAGAAGAAGAATTGTAATATTTAAGTTATGCTTGAGGTCAGGTGGTTAAGTGCCCTTTCTCCCCCTCCCCAGGCCATCATTGTCACTAACAAGGAAAACAAATGCTAATGACAAGAAAGGTTGAAAGATTAGTATCACTAGGTAGAACAGTGATTCTCATCAAGAACTGCTTGCTTCAGAATTAGGCTTGGAACTCCAGAACATCAGAACCACTTCCACCCATCATGCACATTGTGTTTCAGCAGCTGGAGGCTGGGGTGCAGGCACAAGACTTCTTACTCATTTTGATCTTTGCAGCATCATGGCACACAGGCATTCAAAGGAATAAACGAACTTTAGCCTCACCTCTACTATTAATTCACCACGTGACCTTGACCTTCCCTTGGGCCCTAGTTCCCATCCTTGTGAAATGGGAGAGAGAAATAATTCCAGCTCCTATGAAAGGTTCTCATGAGATAGCACATATGAACATACTTTATAAACTCTCAAACCCTGGACAAACCCAAAGATGAAAGATTAGAAAGCTGCCTTTATGTTGTGGTTTGTCAGATGTTAGGATAGTAACATTTCCATAGCTGGAAAGCACTGCCCATTTTCCCATTAACTACTTTATTGAATGGGAAAAAAATATCAGTTAAAATGTAAAAAAAAAAATTCTCATGGGTCTGAACAGGCTATTTCCTTTTTAAATTTGTAAAAAATGTGATTTGTTACCTGAGATGTACCCAGTGCAGTATATATTTTAATAGTCATGTACTGTATTTTTTTTCCTGTTTCAACAGTTTGTGGATTAAACTCTTTTTTTTTTTTTTTTTTTTTGGAACATTTGATTGTGCTTTAGGTGAAAGTTTACACAGCAAACTTGTTTCCTATTCAACATTTTCTATGCAGATTGTTCTGTGACATTGGTTGCTATCCCTGCATGATGTTAGCACTTTCTCCATTTCCACCCTGCCATCCCTGTTTCCATCCTTCCAGTTTCCCTGCCCCTCCTTACCTTTCTCATCTTTACTTTTGGGCAGTAGTCATATACCTTGGTTCAACATGTTTTTAGAAAAAAGTTAATAAGCCCAGGAGATAGTGCTTCTTAGGAGATGGCTAACAATATAGTCCAGAGTGATTTATTTTATGCAAAATGCAGAAGTTAAGAAGCCTGATGCTCAGGGAAGCATTTTCAAACTTTTAGTTACAGAGCCTGTAGTAATGATTGAAAAATAAAGATAATGCGTATTTTTCATATTTATATATTACTAGCATTCATAGCTAAATATATCTGCATATTGCTATGTTTGTTTCCCAGTATCTAAGGTACTTCTGGTATCAAAATCTGTTTTACAAGCAGGGAAGCCTTTACCCCAAATGAATTTAATAAGACTTTCAATCTTGTTAAGGATAAGGTGCTAAATTCCCAGCTTCTTCATGGTTTAGTGTGGCAAGATGGTCAGTGAGGTTCTTAGGCTTTCATGTGGAAAACTGTGATTCTCTACTTCAGTTGGGAAAAATGGTAAAATCTTAATGATTGAAACAAGTAAATGAAACTGAAGCTAAGGATTTATTTGGAGAGGCCTTCCTAGCAAAAATTTTCTTCCCCAACTATCTACTTGTTTGGACATTAATTGTGTTCACTTTCATTAGAAAGTATGCTCTACAGAAGTAAGACTGTCTATTCACTACTGTACTCCCAATACCAAAAGGAAATGCTTGGCACAATGAATGCTCAATAAATAAGTAGTTGCCTGTATTATATGGCACTTTGTCACTCTCAACTACTTGACATTAAGGGGAATATCCCTTGGTTACTTACTGACCGTACATAGTTCTTTTATTCTCAGGTATGCATTTGGGTCCAGATGACAGAAACTCGTATCTTGGGCCTAAAATGAATTTATTGGAAGGTGATAAGGTAGCTCAAAGAATTGATTGGAAAGCTGGCAGCTAAGCTAGAGAAATAAGTAAGATCCAACGTGATAGACGGTAGAGGGCTTAGCCAGGGTTGGCCATAGGATGATCTGTTTAGGATGCCCCTCTTGGAACTTACACAGTGAATTGCTGTGTGAGTCTCAACTTTCCCATTTCTTTCCACACAGTGAATATTTCTGTCACTGTCCTTGCATCTTGCAAGAGTAACTGTTCAATATTTCAAGCTCTGAGCAGGAACATTTGACTCTCCAAACATTGGTCATTGGCAAAACCCCAAGAAGCAGAGAGGAAGGAATATTTGTTGCTGTTTGGCTTTTATAATCAGAGGCAGAACTTTTTTTTTGCCTTATATGATCCTCGTATGCATGTGAAAGCTGGACAGTGAATAAGGAAGACTGAAGAAAAATTGATGCCTTTGAATTATGATGTTGGTTAAGAATATTGAAAATACCATGCACTGCCAGAAGAATGAACAAATTTGTCTTGGAAGAAGTATAGCCAGAATGTTCCTTAGAAATGAGAATGACGAGATTTCATTTCACATATTTGGACAGATCATCAGGAGGGACCAGTCCCTGGAGAAGGACATTATGATTGGTAAAGTAGAAGGTCAGCGAAAAAGAGGAGGACCCTAAATGAGACAGACTGACCCAGTGGCTGTAACAGTGGGATAAAACATAGCAACGATTGTGAGGGTGGCGCAGGACTGGGCAGTGTTCTGTTCTGTTGTACATAGGGTTGCTGTCATTTGTAACTGACTTAACAGCACCTAACAACAACATGGAGGGTGTCAAGATACTGAGTGGCCAAAAAAATGACAAATACCTACTTTAGAACCTTTTTCATAAGGAGAAAAAAACTTGTTTGTAAAATAGAAGACTGTTTTCAGTCTTGATTTTGCTACTTGCCTTGTTGCACAAGTTATTAAATGTTTCTGGATTACAGCTGCCCTCTGTATAAATTGAAGTGGGTTAACTAGATGACTGACAGTGTCCATTCATTTACATACTAAATAAATATTTACGTAATGTCTTTTATGTGCTGGTATAAAAAAGAAGAGCAAGACATCCTTGCCTTTCAGTAGCATAGTGGCTGAGCAAAGGACTCTTTCTGGTACAAGTCACGTGAAGTGCTCTAATATCCAGCCTGGGTGTTTATAGCAGTGCACGAGTACCCAGTCCAGGCTGTGAGTGAGAGTCAGCAGGTTCAGGGGTTGCTTTTTACTTCACTCATTCATTTACTGACTGCTTACACCTTTGAATTTTTAGTTATTAGAATAATAACAATAAAGTAAGCTCCGTCCTTCCCTCCAGGGCAGTAGTGTACTTGCTACATTAAGAACAGAGTACCAAGGGAAGAAGAGAGTCAGGGGAGTGAATCACTCTGTAAGGTTTGGGAAGCTTTCTTAGAGACTGTGAAACTTGATCTGGGTCTTGAAGTTTGAGTTCAAGATTTCTAGGAGCATAAAACGGTAGAGTGAGGACAGCTTATAGACAGAGGAAACGATTCTGCGCAGGTGTGGAATTGTGAAGTGTATAGTGTATATGAAGAGCAGTGAGTAGTTCATTCCAGCTGAGGGAGAGGATGTGGGTGGGGCTACAGGATAGAGAAAGATGGTGGGAAATGAGACAAGAGAGGTGGTTTGGTTGCAGGTTGTGTGTAGTTAAGAGTTTACACTTAAACCTGGAAGCTCTGGATGTTCTACAGTGTTAATGGTTTTTGACACTTTTTTCCCCCAAAAAGTAGACTTTGGCAGCAGGGACAGATTGAATTGAAGGCATAGAGACTGGATTAGCAACACGTAACACCTTACTTCTGGATTAAGATTATGATGGAGCAAATGAACATGAACAGCCGGAATTGTGAGACATTTCTGAGACTAAAGTCAAAGAATCTAGTTAGATTGAATAAATGTGTGTATAAAGGGCTGAGGAAGTGGCAATAGGGAGTGAATAGGTCTCTGAGGTTTCTAGCTTGAGTTAGATGGATAGGTGGAGCTGCCCTTTATAGAAGGGTGTCACACTTGGCACTGCTGCATACTCCTAAGCCTCTGCAGACATGGCTGATATAGCAAGCCATTCCTGCCAGTTAGGCCTGATGTTAGTTAGCCTTGGCCTCTTTTCTGTAGCAGTGAGTGCTCCAGACAGCCACTGCCAGTCTATTTGAGTTGGTCCTTGAGAGGAAACCTCTTTGCCTTCCTTGTTGAAAGGGGTGGGAAGTGGAAGAGGGGAGAGGAATATACTTTTCCTCAGTCTTTCTTCCTCTGGTAGTATTTTCAGAGCACTCATCATTTTCAGGTAT
>NW_006921724.1:1701119-1723115 GCF_000298275.1 Orycteropus afer afer
TTCACATTTGTGTCCCTAATGCTGTATAGAACAGTACTGTATAGAAATAAAATGTGTGCCACTTACATAGTTAAAAAATTTCTAGGAACCACATTTAAAAAAATGTAAAAAGAAACTGATATTTTAATAGTAGTATTAAAATTTTAATTTTAGTAGTATTTGATTTGATATATTCAAAATATATTATTTCACCTTGTAATCTAAATGAAAATATATTGAGTTATTTTACATTCCTCTTTTTGTACTAAGTCTTCCATTTATGCTAGTCATGATTCAAGTGCTCAATACCCACATGTGGGTAGTGACTGCCACATCTACAGCACAGATCTAAAGTATAATAGGGACGTAACAAATAGTATTTGTTGAATGAATGAATAAACAAATGAATATTTTGAAAACAGATTAAAGGATTAAAGGAGGCATGTAATATCTAGGAAGGATTTTGTTTTTACAGTGAGAAAATTGAGCATATTTGTATGTTTAAGACAGAACTGGATGAGAGTGAGAGGTAGAATATAACAAGACATAGGGGCTAATTGATGGAGGAAGGGCTTCCAGGAGGTAGATGGGACTGCGATCTATAGCCTAGGCACCTGGCTTGGGAGGCCTCTTGCTACCTTATCCCCTTTGAAGTTGTAGATATCCTTTTCCAGTTTTATTTGAATGAGGCTCAAATCTAGTTATTTTTGTCTGACAGTCTTCTAACTGAATTGTTTTGTGACTAACTATTCCTTCTCATTTTATGTATTAGATACTTGAGGTCATTTAAAAAGTCTTAAGATATTTTTCCTAATGACTTAAAGAAAAAAAAGAAAAACATCTTTTTAGGTGGGGAGTGGGAATAGGTGTTACTGGTGTGTATGAACATTTTTACTTAAATGTCATTTAACTCAAAAGAGGAATTTTCTCTCTGTAATCCAGAAACAAAGAGTTTTTTTGAGAATTCTTAATATTGTTAAAGAACTAAGGTGAAAAAGTATTTTCTGTATTAAAAAATAACTTAAACTGATTTTTAGTATTGTGATTGTATTTTTATGAAATTATGTATTACATGTATTTAAATATAAAGTCTAGTTATTTCCCCAAAATTATCCCTCAATCCTTACATACTTGAGTGCTTAGGTGCTTGAGTCTCTTACATGGTCTATTTTCCTATTATGGGGTTTGTTCTCCATTTGAATAATGGTGTTCTATGTGAAGATGACACATAAGCCTGGAGCAGCCTCATTCAGTATTATCTTTCGATGCTTAGTAGAAGCATACTCAGTGGAAGGAATCTGTAGAAAAAACAAGACAAAGAAATTTCACACAGATATTTGAGGTTATGACCTCATATTTTCAGGTGTTAGATGTAGTAAATAAAGCTTGTAAACACCATTTTAAAAAACATTGTAATTGTGGAAATCGTATACACTTAGGATGAGTGGAAAATGTCAGCTGTTCTAATGTTAGAAAATTTCGTTGCATTGTGACTTGAGGTACAATTTTCAGTTACAGCTTTATGTAGGGATTCAAAAAGTGTTGAATCTAAAACAGCTTAGAAGATTGTGTGCTCTGCAAAACTTAGATAACTCGAGGAGGTCTAATGACAAAGGCATGTATGTTGAAGATGGAAGTAAGCATTGGATTATGTTGAAGTGGTGTTTCCCATCTATATATAGATAGATAAAGTATTTATGGAATATTGATCTCATTGGGAAAGGTGAGTTCTCTTTGCTTTTGGGACAGCCTTATATTTATTATTCTGGATTATGGTATGTTCAGGCAAATTTTGATGAAAATGTCAAAGCTGGAGGTGACTACATGGCTTGTTTTTCAGGGGTACTCAACCTTTTTTCTCTGCCCCAGCATACTTTAGGTCAAAACCAAGGCACCCCAGGACAAAGCTTTGGAAGTGGGCGAGGAAGAGAGTGGTGTATATATTTTGAAGAAGCCCCAAGTAGATAGTGTGCTCCTCTGTATTCTCTTCCCCTCTCTTTTTTCCTATTTTCAGCAAAGTTTTAATTTTATTATGCTTAAGAAGGTAAAACTACTGAAGTATATGGAGGGAGTGGCTATTTCACCGGTGGGCTCTGGACCATGGTCGCAAGGGACATCAAGCTCAATTGGCATAACATGCTACACAAAAACATTGTTCCACATCCCACTTTGGCGAGTAGATACTAGAATCTTAAAAGCTTGCAAGCGGCCATCTAGGTGCAACGATGAGTCTCTCCTCATCCAGAGCAGAGAAGAATGAAGAAAACCAAAGACACATGGAAACAATAAGTCCAAGGGACTGGTACATCATGTGATCCTCAGTCTATATGACTATGAGACCAGAAAAACTAGGTGGTACTTGGCTACCACTGTCAACCACTCACAGGGAGATCTATCTAGGAGATCCTGGGTAGAGTTGGAGAACAATGTGGAACAAAACTCAAAATCATTAAATAAATAAATTTTAAAAAAACATAGTGGGGGGCACCAGGTTTGCTGGTCTGATAGAACATGGTGACACCCCCTGAGACTATGGCCCCTAGCAACCCTTCAGGTCTGGAATTGAACCCACTCCTGTGGCTTCCAGCCAAGCAAGACAGGCATTTGAGCCTCAACGTTTACGTTAGGTAGATACTCTCCTTGGCGAGATCAATCATGGGAGAATAGAAGGGCTGGGTATGCACAGGGAGACAGGTCAGGGAGCAGGAGTGCATGGGAGAGAAGGATACAGGGAAGAGGTAACTATGGGGAGGAAGTGGGAAGAGAGCTGTTGCATTATGGGAAATTGCAGTCAGTGTCATGACACAAAGTATGGTGAACTGCTATGTGGAAAATGAATTTGCTCTGTTTTCACCCAGATTACAATAAAAATTAAAACAAAACAAAAAACAAACCCCAGAAAACTTCTGAGGTATACTAAGAAGCAGTCTTTGAAATTCAAAGGTTGGTACGTTTAAACCAAACCCAACCCACTGCCGTCAAGGTGATTCTGCCTGATAGTGACCCTCATTGGGTTTCTGAGGCAGTAAATCTTTATGGAAGTAGATTGTCCAGTCTTTCTTCCATGGAGTGGCTGATGGGTTTGAATCACCAACCTCTGGTTAGCAGTCAGTTGCCTTAAGTACTGTGTGCCACCAGAGCTCTTTGTTGGTACCTTTAGGGAGACCTTATCTTAACTAAGCACCCTTTTAAAACTTTGTAGTTATCATGACTGTTTTCCAGGTCATGACACTCAAAGCCTTTGAGTCATTTTGAATCCAGTTTGTTTCTTGTTTTCCATATTTAAACATATTTTAAAGGCCAGTCATTTCTACCCTCAGGATGTTCATACATCCCTTCCTTTCCTTTTCCATTATTAATCTCCTCAGAGGCTCCCACAATCCCTTGCTTGGACTGTTGAATAACCATCTAGTTGATGCTATTTCTCCTTGTTCCAGTCCATTTTATATATTACTTCTGGGGTAATATGCCTAAATAATAATACATTTATTGAGCATTTATCATGTACCAGATACCATTTTTAAGCTCTGGTGGTGTAGTGCCTAGTGCACTTGACTATTAACCAGAGGGTTGGCAGTTCAAACACACCAGCCACTCTGCAGAAGGAAGACTGGGCGATCTGCTTCCATTAAGATTTACTGCTTCGGAAACCCAAAGGGGGTGTCCATGAGTTGCAGTCAACTCAATGGCAGTGAGTTTGTTTGTTTTTTTTGGTTAGATACCATTTTAAACATTAAGTCTTTAACTCTCATCATAATCTTGGGGTGTCCTCACTGCCGTCGAGTCAGATCTGACTCATAGTGACCCCTTTTTGGGTTTTCGAGATGGTATCACACGGAAGTAGATTGCCCAACCTTCCTTCTGAGGAGTGGCTGGTGGGTTTGAACTACCAGCCTTCTGGTTAGCAGTCAAATGCTGTAGACACTATGCCACCTTGTTATCCCAGTATGGAGATGAGTGGGAGACACAGATTTAATTAACCTATCTAAAGTCACACAGTGGGTAGCCTCCCACCAAACCCACTGCCATCAAGTCATAGTGACCCGTATTGGGTTTCCAAGGCTTTGAATCTTTATGGAAGTAGATTGCCTCCTCATCTTCCTGTGAAGCAGCTGGTAGCTTTGAATTACTGACCTTCTGGTTAGCAGCCAGATGCCTTACCATGTATGCCACCAGAGTTCCTAGAAAATAACCGCAAAATTGAATCCAGGTAGTCCAGAGTGTTTGTTACTACACATTGAAAACACACCTGGATTCAAGTCATTCCTCATATACCTTCCTTGCCACACACTTACCTGTTTCACAAAAATCCAAATTCCTTAGCCTAACACTTAAGATTGTTTTGGCCCAGATTACCATTCTCATTTTAACCTACTCTGTGTTCTATTTTCCAGCCAAGCTTGAGCTTAAGCTGATACTTGAAAGAAAAGTGAGAGTCAGACAAAGTAATAAGGGAATAAATGAGGCAGAGCAAGGAGTGTGACTGAGAGAGCCTGGGTGTGTTGAAGGGAGGGCAATGTGGACAGCAGGGGACCAGAGGCCAGGAGTGTCATGGGATGATGAACAGGTGGAAGTCAAGCCAGGTTGCAACAAGCTTCCTGACCTTGTCTTCTTTCCAGGTATGTTTTCGTGAGCTGAATACAAGTTTATGGATATTAGATAACTGTTTGTTTTTTTTTTTAAGGTGTTTTATAAAATTTGGTATGAAGTTTACTTGTTTTTCTGGACTCCTTATTAAATTCCCCTTTTAGCCACAGCCACCCATTTGCCTATTTGCACTGAAACTAGGGCAGGTAGCATTTGGGAAAGGACATTCAGGGTGCTGTTTGCTCAGCCTTGGTTTATCTTCTTTGCTCTCCACCTCTGCAGCCATTCAGCTCCTTGTCTTTTAGGAGGAGGTTCTAGTGCCTCTTGAGTACTTTCCCACCCCTCTGTCTTTGAGAACTCAACTTGTGATGGTGAGGAGGGTAGGTGGGTTCTGGAGACTGAGCTGGTTTGCATTCTGACTTTACCACTTAGGGGCTGTGTGAACTTTGGGCCACCATTGAGTTACCCGACCTCATTTTCCTTATATGTAAAATGTAACAAATGCTGTAATAATGCCACCTAATTTATAAGGATTTTGTGGGTATAAGAGCATACTGGAACAGTGCTTAGTATAACTGGGAATCCAGTAAATGTTGATACTGATTTTTGAATTTTTATTACCTTTTCTTAATTTGTGAAAAACTACCCACAGAGCTTCTCTTATCCATACTACTGTTATTCTCTTATCCATACTATTGTCTTTCTGGTATAGAAGAATTCTTGTTTGACAGGTAAAAATAAATTTCATTGTTACATATTTACTTCTTACTTTTTGACTAATTGTGAGTTTAAAATTTCTCCATCTACTTATTATTGGTTTACAGAGTTAATACCTCTTGCCCAACTTTTTTTTAGGGGGTGGGGCATGAACATTAAGTGGTATTTAATTGTATCATTAGAAAAGTTTCTTTTATGTATTAAGGATATTAAATAACACTTTGGACAGTATCATGATCCACATTAACTTGATCTGATAATAGAATTGAGATGAAAATACTAGCTAGTTACACAGTATATATGAAAGAGAGAAAACTGATTTTGAGTTTTAAAATAATGTGTATATTTACTACATAATTACACTTTTAATACAGAAATTTTAAAAATATTATTAAATTTTATAACCACTATTGAACAGTTAGTTTGCTCAACACTGAGCTTTTAAAATAACAGATGAATGTCTTGCCTTTTGGGTGTTTTGTAATGGAAAATTCCCACGAATATGTACTATGTTTTAATTGGAATCACAAAGCCAAGTGATTGCCTTATTGGATAATTTTAAGTATTGTGCTGTAATTCATTATAGGTACCTTGGGCAATCCTACTTCCGTAGTGATACTGCCTCGGAAACCCAAGGAGGGGTCGCTATGAGTCGGGGCCGACTCGACGGCACATAACAACAACAACATAACAAGTCCTTAACTGGGAGCTCTGGTGGCGAGGTGCCTAAGGCACTTGACTGCTAACCAGAAGGTTGGCGGTTCAAACCCACCAGCCACTCCTTGGAAGGAAGATTGGGCAATCTACTTCTGTAGTGATACTGCCTCAGAAACCCAAGGAGGGGTCGCTATGAGTCGGAGACAACGCGACAGCACAAAACAACAAAAACAACAACAGTACTTAACTAGTTTTTAAAATGTCCTGTATATTTCACAGCTGTTGAGCTAGAACTAGGAAAGAGTAAGGAGTATTATGGTTATGGTTCTTTTCTTTTCTCCCTCAGGAGAGGGAAGGAAAAAAAAAGGACCCCCCCACCCAGCTGCTATTGCTGTGTCTGCTTTAGGAGAAGGCAGAGGTGTAAAGATCAGGGAAAGCTTGAGGCAACCTTATTTCCAAAGAAATGTATGTGATTGAACTTAGTAACATCCTCTGACACTTAAAATAGCATGGCTGTGGCATAGTTGAAGGTCATGTAACAGATGTGACAATCTGGTAGGTAATACTTTTGCTGCTTGTATTCCTACTTGCCTCTTTCTGTATTTTTACCTTTTTCTCCTAAGGGGGATAAGCTACTAAGCATGCAATATTCAGCTTTTTAATGGCTTCATAATGTTTCAGCTTTTAGATGTATCATTCTACCCCTAACTATACTTTCAGGTTTCTGGAAGGCAACTTAAGTGTGCTGTTGTTGTTAGGTGCCGTCATCGAGTCGTCTCCAACTCAAAGCAACCCTATGTACAGCAGAACGAAACACTGCCTGGTCCTGTGCCAGCTCCATGATCTTTGCTGTACCCGAGTGCATCATTGCAGCCACCATATCAGTCCATCTTGTTGAGAGTCTTCCTCTCTTTCATTGACCTTCCACTTTTCCAGCATGACACCCTTCTCCAGGGAATGGTCCCTTCTGACAACATGATCAAAGTGGTTGAGATGAAGTCTCGCTTCTAAGGAGCATTCCGGCTGTACTTTTCTCCAGGACAGATTTGTTAGTTCTTTTAGCAGTGCATAGTACTTTCAGCATGGGAGCTCTGGTAGCGTAGTGCCTAAGACACTTGACTGCTAACTAGAAGGCTGGTGGTTCAAACCCACCAGCCACTCCTCGGAAGGAAGATTGGGCAATATACCGTAGTGATACTGTCTCGGAAGCGCAAGGGGTGGGGTCACTATGAGTCAGGTTGGACGGCACATAACAACAGCAACAGTACTTTCAGCGTTCTTTACTAACACCACAGCTCAAAAGCATTGACTCTTCTTTGTTTTTCCTTATTCATTATCCAGCTTTCACATGCATATAAGGCTATTGAAAATACCCTGGCTTATGTCAGGTGCATCTTAGTCTTCAAAGAGATATCTTTGCTCTTCAGCATTTGAAAGAGGTCTTTTGTAGCTGGTTTGTCCAGTGCAACACGTCATCTGATATCTTGACTGCTGCTTCCGTTAATGTTGATGTAGAACCAAGTAATATGAAGTCTTTGACAACTTCAATCTTTTCTCCATTTATCAGGATGTTGCTTGTTGGTCCTGTTGTGAGGACTTTTGTTTTCTTTATATTGAGGTGTAATCCATACTGCAGACTGTAGTCTTCAATCTTCGTCAGTAAGTGTTCAACTCATCTTCACTTTCAGTAAGCAAAGTGTGCTGTAGAGCCTGGCAAAGTTATGACCAAGGGATCTGAAGAAGGGAAGGGGGGGGGGTGATTTTTAAGATTTTAGATAAATAGTATCCTTCTATAGATTTTTTTTTTTTAAAATGAACTAAGTTGAAACCTAACCACCATTCATTAAAATTGCCTTTTCAGTTCTAAACAGAGGCTTCAGATTACCTTTTGAGAGCAACCTTTCTATACTTTGGCAACTGTATAACGTTTCAAATCCATAGCATTTGATGATGGCAGGAATACAACAAGTACTTTGAACTTATGTGATTGAACGTGATGTGAAATCATCTCATTTCATGTAGAGGGAATGGACATGTTTGCCACCAGACAGCATTTATGCGCTGAGACTAAACAGAGGAGGCTCTTAAATCCTGGTTAAGTGTATTTTGACTTTAGAAAACTGATGTTTCTGGTGTGTTTCTTATTTCACCTTTTTTTTTTTTTTTTTTGGTAAATGAAAGTGCTGCATTTATGTTACGGAGGAATCGCAGAAACATAAAATAGGGCTCAACATCCAACTTAATAGGGGTGATTTTGAGCAGCTCCAGACGTACAGGCCTCCTGTCTAGTTTATTCTGAAATGTTCCCTTAACTGTCCCTCAGATGGCTTTGACCTGAGACATAGTGAAGGAAAATGGGAAATGGGAAGTGGCAGGCATGGAATGTCCTTGTCATGTCACTGCCAGTTAGGCAGGAATTTAATTGGTTCATGTGCCAGTGGCTGTGTCTCATCCTGTGTTTGCTAAACCATAAATAAGGATCCCTTGTCTGACAACTTTTGAAATCTGGACAGTGTGATAGTCTTGAACTGTATGGTCACTATCATCATTTGTCTCTTGAAAGATATCACAAGAGTCTCTGGATCTTACCTCCCCTCTAGTCTGAAAGATAATGATGTATTAGCCTGCTTGAAAGAATTACTGTTGTCTTGTGCCGTTAAGTCAATCCTGATTCATAGAGACCCTATAGGACAGAGTAAAACTGCCCCCAAGGGGTTTCGTAGGCTGTACCTTTTATGGGAAGAGATAGCTAGGTGTTTTCTTTTATGGAGTCACTGGGTGGGTTTGAACTGCTGCTCTCTAAGCCAGCAGCCAAACACTTAACCATTGCACCATGAGAGTACCTTGATTATAACCAGCATACTATGTCAGTTTGACTGACCTAAGTTATTTTTTTTAAAACTTGTGAAATTTTTACGTATTTATGAAAGTTAAATTTGTTGATGGTTGGAATGACTGCAGTATAAGTATGAAAAGTTAAATAAGTGGTTAGTATTTATATAAGCACTCTAGACAGGATACCAATTATTTGCTTCTTTTCTTTAGTACTGACCTGGATGAATGCCTGATAGAGCAGATATCACTGTCCTGTTTTGATCTTTTGGATTTCTACCTGGTGATTGTTGATTTCTTTCTTTTTTTTTTTAAATGGGCATGGTCTTAGTTTAGTCTGAACAGTTAGCTACTGAGTAAAAGATGTTATTCTGATTCTCTGATTTATATATAAAATACACATTGTTTTCATACAGGGCTGATTCTACCTGACATGGCTGCTTCAGTATCTTTGTCTCATTTGGTGTTTGCTTGTGCTATAGCAGGATTTTGCTATTCCATGAGCCATCCTTTTCTCCTCTTTGGCAAGGCTGTCCAGTGAAACAACATCTAAATTAAACTTTTAGGAGAAATAAATTTTCTTTTGCTACCTTCAAAGGACCAGAGGATTAGAGAATATATAAATTTAAAAAATTATTTGGGAACATTAGGTTAAGTGAGTAATTAAACCAGGAAGGATCTTCATGAGGATAAATATTTTTAAAATTTTATTTGCCTGAAACTTAAAAATGTGAGCATTTTGTACAAGTGACCATGATGTCAATGGCTATGTTAGATATGTTGCTTTCTTTAGTATAGAATTTTTCCAGTAAAGTACTAGTTTTTAACTTTTCAGAAGTTTTGTTACAGTCATTTAAAATCAGTGATCAGTTAATCATACCTAAAATCCAGCAGCTTTTGACAAGGGACAAGGTTGTAGTCACTTCTTGATCACAGCCAGCTACCCAGAGGGACGGAGTAGTTGAACCTGTGGGCTCAGGACCATAGTCATAGGGGACATCAAGCTCAATTGGCATAACATACTACACAAAACATTGATCCACCTCCTATTTTGGCAAGTAGCAACTGGGATTTAAAAGCTTGCAAGCAGCCATCTAGATGCAACGATGGGTCTCTCCTCATCTAGAGCAAAGAAGAATGAAGAAAGCCAAAGATTCATGGAAATAATCAGTCCTAGAGACTGGTACACCATGCGATCCTCAACCTATACGACTGTGAGACCAGAAGAACTAGATGGTGCCTGGCTACCACTGTCAACCACTTGGAGGGGGATCTATGTAGGAGATACTGGATAGAGTGGGAGAACAAAGTGGAACAAAATGGATGTGTCCTCTAGACTGTTGAAAGTCCACAGCTCAGGGTGTCTCCATCCTTGTTTCCCTTCCTAGTCATAGGCCACCAGCATAGTCGTCCCTGCAGCCCTTGGCAACCAGGGCTGATGTTTAGGTCAATTCTCAGGTCACAGCACCACTTGAAAATATTCAGGCTGGTGGTCCTGTCAGAGTAGCTGACAGTCCGTTGCTCCAGTTGTCTCTATACTCCTGTTTTCATTCAGGCTTTTTAGCTAGTTGGTGTCTAATCCACTTCTGTATACTTCCTTTCAAAGCTCAGGGCTCCAGGGTTATCTTCTGTATCTCTATCAATTGGTTTCTCTTTTCTTTGGTGAAGATGGTCTGCATAGCTTGTCTGCCTATTCTGCCATCTTACTGGAAGTCTCTAAACAATTTTCTTTAAAAAATTAAAAAACAAGAAAGTAACTTTCATATTTATCTGCATACACACACACACACACACACATACTGCTGCTGGTGCTCTTTTGTGTAGATCTCTGTTTTTATCTGAAGTAATTTTCCTTTTGTGTGTAGAACCACGTTGAAGATTTTTGAGTCCACTGCTCCTGACATGTTGTCTTACTTAATTTATCTGAAAAAGTTGTCTTTTGCCTTTATTTTTGAAAGATGCTTTCAGTGGATATAGAATTGTGATTTAAAGTCTTTGTATTTCTTCATTTTAAAGATCTATTTTCTTCTGTGTACATTGTTACCTACAGCAAGTCACTGGTTTGTTCCTCTGTATGTAGTGTATCTTTTTCTTCTCTGGCTGCATTTAAGATTCTTCTCTTCATCTTTGTTCTTTAGCAGTTGGGTTGAGTGGGTGTGATATGTGTGTGTGTGTGTGTGTGTGTGTCTGTGTTTAAGTCTGTTGTCCCTGGGGTTCATTGTGCTTGGATGTGTATGTTGATGCTTTTCAGCAGACCATATTTTCATACCTCATATTCTCCTTCCTTTTTCTTACTCTAAATGAAGGTGTTTCACAACTTTTATTCCAGAGGTCTTGAATGCCTTTTATATATTTTTCCCATTAATCATTGTCCTTGTTTTCAGTTTGGTTAATTTATATTAACTTGCTTTTACATTCACTGTTCTTTTCTTTTGCCATGTGTAGCTGGCTGTTATGTCAGTGAGTTTTTCCTTTCAGTTCTTGAATTTCCATCTGATTCTTGTTTATAGTTTTCATTTCTTTTTTAAGGTTCACTTTTCTTATTTCCTTGTCTGTGTTCTTCTTTATGTTTTAAAACATTTATAGTAGCTGTTTTTTGGAGATAACACACACACACACATACACACACACACATTTCTACCAGTTATGGGCCTATCAGTTATTTTTCTTCTTTCCCTTAACACAAGTTATATTTGCCTGCTTCTTGTGTGCCTAGTGATTTTTGATTGACTGTGTGCATTAAGGATGGATTTTGTTGTTCTCCTTTAAAGAGTGTTGAATTCTGCCCTGGCAGACTGTTAATTTACTTACAGTCCTACATGGCCCTTTGAGGCTTGTTTCAGTCTGTGTTAGGGCATGTAGAAGACTGCCTTTACCCTAGGGTCCTCATTTTGGAGTTGACTAGTCCTGTTCCTAAAGCATGGAGTTTTCTGGGGTCTCTGCTGAATGTCTAGTGTTTATTGAGATTTCTCTACTCTGGCTGGTTGGAGTACTTAACGTCTTCCCAGCCTGTGAACATGCTACTAGCTGTTTTTGTTCATAGCTCTCTGGTATTTCTTCACTTGGCCTCATGGAGTCTTGCCCAGTGCTTGTGCAGCTTTGTAGTTGGTCAGAGTATTAAAGTGATCCCTACGTATGGATTATTGGAACTTGTTCTCTGCAGAGCTCTCTTTCTGCTTCCTGCTCACAGATGCCAGCCACATCAGTAGCCTTGAACTCTCATCTCTTGTCTCCTTAATTCAGCAAGACCACTGTTGTTTTTCTAGGCTCTCCCTTCCTACTCTGTCTTCTGAAAATTGTCTCCATATGGAAAACCAAGATGATAGTGGGGCTCACCTAGCTTTTCTCCCTTCTCTCAGTGATCATAGTTCTGCACTGCCTATTGTGCAATGTCTGAAATAGTTGCTTCATATATTTTGACAAGTTTTATAGTTGATTATGGTTAAATTGTGGTGTTGGCAAAGAAAAATGAAAATACCATGGACTGCCAGAAAAACGAACAAATCTGCTCTGCAAGAAGTACAGCCAGAACACTCCTTGGAAGTGAGAATGGCCAGACTTCGTCTCACCTCCTTTGGTCATGTTGTCAAGGGACAAGTCCCTAGATAAGGATATCGTGCTTGGTAAAGTAGAGGGTCAATGAAAAAGGGGAAGACCCTCAACAAGATGGATTGACACAGTGGCTGCAACAATGGAATCAAACATAGCAAGAATTATAAGGATGGTGCAGAACCGAGCAGTGTTTCGTTCTGTTGTATATAGAGCGCTATGAGTTGGAGCTGACTCAGTGACACCTAACAGCAGCAACAACTGGTGGATAAGGTAGTCTGATACCAAAACAAAACAAAACTCACTGCTATCAAGTTGATTCTGACTCATAGAGACCCCCATAAGGTTTCCAAATCTGTACATCTTTACGGAAGCAAACTGCCTCATCTTTTTCCTGCAGAGACTCTGGAGGGTTCAAACCATTGACCTTTTGGTTAGCAGCCAAATGTCTTAACCACTGTACCACCAGAGGTCCTTAATCTGATACCAGATAATTCAAAATACTCAAGAAATGGAAGTTTAATATTACAGACTTTTAAAGGTATATATTTTTGTTCAACTTTATTCCAGTTTAATATACTGATTTAATTAATATTGTAGACTGAAAAAAACTGAGTTTTTATTTAGATTAGATTTTTATTTAGATCTATGTTAACATTTTCATTTTGTCTGTAGGCTGTTTTGTGACAATGCTGTTTTAGATAGTTAAGACTTAAGATAGGGAGAGGTGTGTGTGTGTGTGTATTTGAGTGCGTTTACATGTATGAATACGTGCCATAGTGACACCTATTGACTTCTGTTGTTGTTACGTGCCGTCGAGTTGGACCCAACTCATAGCAATCCCTCCTTGGGTTTCCGAGACAGTATCACTACGGAAGTACATTGCCCAACCTTCCTTCCAAGGAGTGACTGGTGGGTTTGAACCACCAGCCTTCTGGTTAGCAGTCAAGTGCCTTAGGCAGTAAGCTATTGACAGCTAGAGGGTAATAAATTAATTCATTTGTCATTACCATTAGACAAGAGCTCTGGTGGTGCAGTGGTTAAAGCATTAGGCTACTAACCACAAAGTTGGCAGTTGAAACTCATTAGCTGCTCATGGGAGAAAGATGAGACAGTCTGCTTCCATGAAGATTCATAGCATTAGACACACTATGGGGCAGTTCTTAACTCTGTTCTATAGGGTTCCTACGAGTCGAAATTGACCTGATAGCAGTAGAGTGGAGTATCATTAGATAATTTTTATAGTCTTAGTCACTGCATCATGTTGTTGTTAGGTTCCGTTGAGTCAGTTTTGACTCATAGGGACTCTGTGTACAACAGAATGAAACAATGCCCAGTCCTACGCCATCCTCACAATGCTTGTTGAGTCCATCGTTGCTGCCACTTAGTCAGTCCATCTTGATGAGGGTCTTCCTCGGGGATAGTCCTTTCTGACAACATGACCAAGGTAGGTGAGATGAAGTCTGGCTATTCTTGCTTCTAAGGATTTTTTCGGTTACACTCTTCCAGGACAAATTTGTTTGTTCTTCTGCTAGTCTGTGGTATTTTCAGTATTCTTCACCAACATCACAATTCAAAGGAATCACCTTTTCTTCAGTCTTCCTTATTCATTCTCCAGTTTCAGATCCATATGAGGTGATTGAATATACCATGGCTTGAGTTTTGTACACCTTAGTCTTCAAAGAGGCATCTTTGCTGTTCAACACTTTAAAGAGGTCTTTGCAGCAGATTTACCCAGTGCAGTATGTCATTTATTGCATAGCTTCACTTAAATATATTATTTATTAACACTTAATGGGTCATTGCATAAATCAAAACCAAACTCACTGCCATTAAGTTGGTTCCGACTCACAGTGACCCCTATGCTATCAGAACTCCTTCGTTTATTCATTCTCTCAGTCATCTGTCTGCCTTTATTTGCAATCATTAAAAGTTCAGTTGGCTATTTCTTAAACATTTTGTCCTCCTTCATTTTGGGTATGTCTTATTACTAGATGCCTGGAAGGTTTCTTCCTAAACAAGCTTGATTGTGCCCTCATTTCTTAGGAGACTCTGGCTCAGATCCTCAGTTTCAATAGTTTTCACATTTGGAGGCTATAGTTTTAATTGAGTTATTTTCTGTTTTTATTTATTTATTTTGTTTGTTCTTAAATTCTGTTCATTCATTTAACTTTCTCTTTAAAATCTAACGTGAATTAGTATTGTTAGAAGGATATTCCCCTATCAAGCAAGCCATACAACTTGCAGTATATAAAATGGACATAGGTTCCTACAATAATACTTTTTTCCAACTAGCTTTTACACAATTTAAAAGCAATTTTTAAAGATTATTTTGAAATTATACTCCAAATAATGATTTTGAAGATGATTGTTGTTAGTTGCCATCAAGTCGGTTCCAACTCATCGTGATACTGTACAATGGAGCGAAACACTGACCAGACCTGTACCATCCTCACAGTCTTTGCTATACTTGTGCCCATCATTGCAGCCACTGTGTCAGTTAGTCTTCTTGAGGGTCTTCCCCTTTTTCATTGACCCTCTACTTTATCAAGCATGATAGCCTTCTCCAGAGACTGGTCCCTCCTGACAGTATGTTTACAATATGTGTGGTAAAATCTTGCCTTCCTCGCTTTTAAGGAGCATGCTGCATGTACTTCTTCCAAGACAGATTTGTTTGTTCTTCTGGCAGTCCCCAGTATATTCAGTATCTGACATAACATTTTTGAGAGGTCTTTTGCAGGAGATTTTTCCACTGCAATATATCATTTGATTTCTTGACTGCTGCTTCTGTGAGTGTTGATCGAAGTAACTGAAATCCTTAACAACTTCATTCCTTTCTCCCCTTGTTGTGATGTTGGTGATTGGTTTAGTTGTGAAGATTTTTGTTTTCTTTATGTTGAGGTGTAATTCATAACTGAAGGTTGTAGTTTTCAACCTTCAGCAGTAATTGCATCAACCTTCAGCAGGAATTGCTTGAAGTCCTCTTTGCTTTCAGCAAGCAAAGTTGTGCCATCTACATACCGCAAGTTGTTAATGAGTGTTCCCTCAATCCTAATTCTCTATTCTTTTTCATATATTCCAACTTTTTGCATTATTTTCTCAGTAAACAGATTGAATAGGATAGAAAGAACATAGCCACAATGCACACCTTTCCTGATTTTAAATAATTAAATCTCCCTTTGTTCTGTTTGAATGACTGCCTCTTGGTTTATTACAGAATCTGTATCAGCACAGTTAAGTGTTCTGAAATTCCCAGTCTTCAAAACATAATAATTTGTTATGATTCACACAGTTAAATGCTTTTGAAGATAGTTTTGAGTTAATGTATCTTCACACATTCTTGAATTAAATATTATTATAGATTACTTGTAACCTAGTTGGATAAAGATTATAATACCAGTTTGAACTATATAAAGTTGTTTTGTAGTCCAAAAATTGTCATATGTCAGCAATTTCATATGGTTCAATTTAATACTTTGTTATAATAGAAGAAACATGGTGATTTGCTTATGTATAAGAACGGATTGACTAGAAATGCCTGTAATAGTTTTACTCCTTAGAATCCTGTCACAGGAAAATGAATGAATGTGTGGATAAATTAAATATCATTTTTTGGCATTTTGGGAAGACATGAAACTTCATTTATCTTCCTGGATTCCCTATATATTGTCATAGCGTTTGACCTAAGAAAAGAAATAATAAACATGTGACAGGCATATCTATATACAGACATAAACCAAAAACCAAACTCGCTGCCGTGGAGCCGATCCCAACTCATAGCAACCCTTCCTTGGGTTTCCGAGGTGATATCTGTATGGAAGTAGATTGCCCAGTCTTCCTTCGGAGGAGTGGAGTGGTTGGTGGGTTTGAACTGCCAGCCTTCTGGTTAGCAGTCAAGTGCCTTAGACACTGTGCTACCAGAGCTCTTTCTCTTAGGTACAAACTCTGCCAAATAAGAGTTGTTTCTGAAATTGGAATACTGTTGTTAAAGATAAACCTAATGTATCTCAAGAGTTACACACTGTAACAAATAGGGTATGGCTTCTTTTTGCCATGACCACCAAACCAGCTTTTGAAAAGATAAATGGATGTGTTAAGCATTTCTAAGATCTCTTTACTGTTAAAGTTCTTGGGAATATTTCTCAAGTGAAAATAATTGGACCATGAACAGGGCATGGATACAAGAGAAACACATTATTAATTTTGATATGAAAGGAAATCTCTAAAGAAGCCTGTACAGGTAGAACCATGGCAGTGTAGTTTGCCTTTTCTACCCACTTTTGTTGTCTCAGGATCCTGTCATGTGCCAGGGATTGGTTAGGGTGGTTTTGATGGGAAAAAGGTACTTTGTTCTCAAGAAGATTTCTTGTAATAAATATGAAACAGTATCCAAATACTTTTAATAATAAAATTTGTGATACGTGATTTATGAATGATAAAAAATCAAATGCCATAAGAGTATATACAGCACAGGAAAGGAGAAATCCTTTGGGATTTGGAACACATCTTGGGATGAGTGCATTAAGCTAGGTATTAGAGACAGGATTTTAAAAAATCATTTATTTAATTATCAAAACTCAAATTTCTTCATGTTAGAAATAATAAAATCATCACAAAGGAGAAAAAATGCCTCTCCTTTTGATTTCACCATCGTATATAACCATTGTTAATATTTTTTGGTGTGATCTACAAATATATTTTGTATTTATATATGCATATATATTTTTTCTTAAAAAAAGGTATAAAGGAGTTGTGCTTCCAGTAATTATGGACTATGTAATTTGTATCAGTCCTGTTTCTGAGAACAACAAGAAAGTCTGAAAAACAAAATGTTTGAAAGCATGAGAGAGCTGAAAAGGCAGTGAAGAATTATGGGGTCAGGATGCCGGAGAAAGAAATTCAGAGAGGTGAGCCTGACATTTGGGACCACTTTTCCTCTCAAGAGTGCCTGCTAATTCTGGAAGATGTACCTGAAAGGCTAAGAAGGCATAATCTTGCAGTTCGTGAAACTATAAACATAACAATTTATGGTGGGGTAGCCTTGAGATATCCTCTAATGTTTGCATTGGGCCCCTAAAAAAATAAGGGTTAACTGCAAACAGATCTGCCTCACAGGGACTGTAGCCCTCCTTTGAATCATCTTAATCCCTGATTGCTATGATCTCAAGTTACAAGCTATAAAAAAGCACAAGCCTAGTCTGGGTATAGATAATAACATTTTGAGGCTCTGATTATCTTTATGAGTTATTCTTATACCATTTTTATTCTTAATGAAAAATAATTAGGTATACAAAGGGGTAAGGGAAATGGAATTATCAGCAGAGACTTAAAAATAACTCTGTTTAATATGCTCTAGGAAATAAAAGACCAGATTGAGAATTTTGGCAGAGAACTGGGGGCTTCTAGAACAGAAAATACAAAAACTGAAGTTAAGAATGCTGTGGATGGATGTAATCCACTGCCAGAGAAAAAGAATCTTCAAGAAAAAAATGATGAAATGAATAACTGCCTTCTTGACAAAACAGCAGAAGCAGAAGATAATGAAAATGATAGCTTCAAAATGCTAACAGAACATGCCCATCAGTCTAGAATTTTATACCCAGTAGAAATATCCTTAAAAAATTAAGGTGAAATATATACAATTTTTAAATAAAAAATGAGAGAACTTGTCACTCCCAGACTTGCATTAAAAGAAATACTAAAGAACATTTTCTTTAGGAAGAAGGAAAATGATCCCAGATGAAATGCTAAAGATACAGGGAGGAATGTATAACAAACTAAAGGGAATATATATGGGTAAATATAAATGAATAGCGTAGTGCCTAAGGCACTTGACTCCTAACCAGAAGGCTGGTGGTTCAGACCCACCAGCCACTCCTTGGAAGGAACATTGGGTAATCTGCTTCTGTAGTGATGTTGTTGTTGTTATGTGCTGTCAAACCGGCCCCAACTCATAGTGACCCCTCCTTGGGTTTCCGTAGTGATACTGCCTTGGAAACCCAATGAGGGGTTGCTTTGAGTTGGGTCCAACTTGATGGCACATAACAACAACAACAGTTTAAAACAATGATCGTAGTGTGCTGTGAATTTATATATGAAGAAAGAATGTACAAGTCAACAGTCATAAATTAAGGGGGATACTAATTTTATTATGTTTTGATGGATCAAGGTATATAATCTATATTATACTCTATAAATATAGCTAACTAAGAATAACAAAATGTTCTCTGTATTGGGCGTGTTTAAAACAGCAACTTGTCAGAAAGCAAAGATAGGAACATAAAATAGTTGGAAGAAATAGAAAGTTGGTGTGTTAATTTTTATACATAAATAAAACCCTAATACATAACTGTTTAGGACACAGATAGGGTGATAGTTAAAGGCTAGACAAAAGACATGTTGCAAAGATTGATTAAGCAAAAGCTTGGTGTAGTCATTAATACCATGCACATTATACTTCAAGCTGGAAAGCATTGCTGGAAATAAAAAGGGTCCGTTCATATTAATAAGAGATTTTATTTATCAGGAAAATATATCAACTATAATTTTTTTTATAATAAAATAACAACGGGAGAAATAGCAAGTGCACAATTATAGCAGGACATTTTAATATACCTTTCTGGGTAACTGATAGAACAAGATGACCACAGAAATAGAAAGCACACATAAGAGGATCAACAAAGCCAGAGTTGGTTCTTTGAATAGAATTAATAAAATTGACAAACTTTTGCTGAGACTGATCAAAGAAGAAAGAGAAGGCCTGAGTAACCAGTCTTGAAGGAAGTCATTCCGTTCTGCTGATGCTGAAAAGCTCACAGAAGAGGATATGAGGAAGCACTTGAAGCCAATGCATTTGACATTTAGATGAAGTAAACAAACTGTTTGACCACCTGTCTGTCACCTTGTTGTATTGTGATGGCTTACATGTTGAAAGCTGTGCCACCAGTATATCAAATATCATCAGAATCGCTCATGGTGGCCAAGTTATAGTGGTGCTCCCAGAATAAGTAAACTAGGAAGAAAGGCTTGACAATTTACTTCTAAAAATTAGCCAATGAAAAACATATAGATTACAATAGCCCAGTCTGCAGCCAATCATGGGGATGGTGTAGGACCAGGGACTGTTACTTTCATTGTGCATGGGATTACCGTGGGTTGGGTTGACTCAGTGGCAGCTAATAAGAACAAAAGAGTGGAGGACTATACATTGTTCATGTATTGGAAGAGTCAGTATTACAAAGATTTCTCCAAAGTACTCTATAGCTGTGCTCTCTTAAAACGGTAGCCACATGTGGCTATTAAAATAAAAACTTTGAATTTAATTAAAATTAAGTAAAATTTTAAATCAAGTCCAAACGTCAACCAAAAATAGAATTCATATGTTCATAGAATGGAAAACTATTAAGCGATGACAATGAACAAATACAGCGTATAGACATAACATGTGAACAAAGCTATTTATATAAAGCTAAAATGAATGTGGAAGTCAGGCTAGTGCTAACTTTTGGGAGAAGAGGGAGGCAGGTATTGATTGAGGAGGAGTCAGGGTAATGTAGGGGTTTCTGGGATGCTGGTTATGATTTTTTTCTTGGCTATACAGCTTGTTGACTTTATGGTAATGCTATTAGCTTTATATTAATAGTTTTTCTACTTTTTTGTTTATATTACAGTAAATCATTTTAAACAAATTATATAAAGATTACATTGATAATAGAAATAGAAGCTAAAGTAATTAGTGCTTGTTATGTGTCAGGTTCCATTCTGATTGCCAACTTGTGGTATCTCATTTAAACCTCATAACAACTGTAGAGGGAACAGGGTTAGTATGTTATCTCTGCTTCATATACGGAAACCAAGGCCCAGATTGCTTAATTTGCCACTTAGGGCCTTAGCCTTTTTACTGTTTGTTTATAAGAACTCTTTGTGTATTAAAGACCCCAGTTCTTTTCATTATATTTATTTTTATTTATATTCCTTCCCAGTTTTTGGTGTGTTAACATAGATTTAAATTCCCTCCCCACTTCTCCATTATATGACATTTAGGTTTTCAATTTCTTGCTATTACAAACAATAACCACCATCTTTGTGCACATAAATTCCTAGTTTTCTTTTTAAACAGAACAAAATTACTCCATGTAATTGAAGTGACTGAACTTACATTTCAGTATGAGTAGTGTAATGATTTATAAAAAATGATCCCCATCTATCATCATCTTAGGTACACCAACCTTTTATTTATTCAATGGCTATTTATTAATCACATACTGTGAGTGATTTAAGGACCTCTTGTTATAATGAAAGGAGACAGAATTAAAATCTGAAAGCAGTGTTAAGAGCAGGTGATACTCAAGTTTAAGTGGGCAGGGGGCACTTGAGATTTGCGTTTCAAAAAGATCACTGTAGCTATCATTTGACAGAAATAGGGAATTTTAATTTGGCAGAGGAAATACAGAAATACCTATTAGGAATTTATTACAGTAATTCAAGGAAGAAATATTGCAGTGGAGGTGAAAAAAAGAGGTTGTATTTGAGTTTTCTATAGGAGGTGGAATTGGCAAGAATAGGTGACTATTAGTAATAGATATTCTATGGAGAAAAAGAAGTCCAGCATGACTCAGGTGTTTGATTTAGGTGACAGTGTAGAAAACGTCCTTAACTATGGTTTCAGATAGCGCAGTACATGTTTTAGGGGCATTGAGCTTTGTTCTCTTCAGTTTGAAAAGTCTTTGCAACATCCAGATATAAAGTGTATGTGCCACAAGAATGGATGTACCATTATCCTTTACTGTACATTACAGTACATTTACTGTACAGTCATTGCTGCTTACCTCGAGCCATTTGTTAATTTTTGCCAGAGCCGTTTAAGTACATGTATTAAAACACTTTAACCTTCCCAAAAGCCTTTTGAAGTGTAGATACTATTAGCAACCATTTTGTACAAATGAGGATATTAGGTGTACAGAGCCACACAGCTGGTAAATGATGGATTTCAAACTCTGCAACCTGGCTGCTGCATCCATGCTCTTCCCTGTTGTGCTTACTCTTGTTTATCTCCAAAATAGTAGACTTCAGAAAAAAATATCCTAGTGCTCCACCGAATGAGCTATTGGATGGCAGCAGTTAGCTGGGACATGCAAGGGACAACCACAGATATTCTAGGTCTGTAGTTTGTTGATCCAGGTTTAAGCTTTGCCTTTTGGCTTTAGTTTGATTGTATATACAGAGGGTTCTCTTCAGGAGACATACTGACTATGCTAGGTGGGTCCAGAGGATTCCAGCGGCTTATGAATTTATTTCTATGTATTGTATGCTCAACTGTGTCAGTGGACAGCATTGTTAGGACAAATCATTCACCTGATATAGGGAATACTGGGATATTGGTTGTCATATAATTGGCAGGTAGGAAGCAGCATCAGTAATGCCTTTATTAGTTGGTTTGTGAGAAGCTGATTCATGGGAAGAGGCCATTCTCAAGAATTCAAAGATTATTTATATATTATGATTGCCAAGTGAAGAAAATCTTATGTGAAAATAAGTATTAAAAGTTAATTCTGTTGCTTTACAAAAGTATTTACTTAAATTTTCTCTTAATACAGATTTATAGGTACTTAATTTATATATTTCATATCATTTAATATACAGTTGTGCTGAGTGACATATTCTTGTTTATATTTC
>NW_006921724.1:1723215-1740147 GCF_000298275.1 Orycteropus afer afer
TTCAGAAAAAAAAAAAAAAAATTAATGGTTGTTGTAACTCTTGTAACTGATCTAAACAGGAGGTACAAACTTTTGTTCTTCTTTTGCTATATAATACATTCTATAGTCCTTACTTACAGAACTCTAACAGATATTTCAGATGATACAAATATTAGGATGTGAATACTTCCTTAAAGGTCACTTATTATCTTCTTGTAGGAGGAGAGACTTCAGCATGCAAACCTTCATCTGTTCGGCTTGCACCGTCATTTTCATTCCATGCTGCTGGCCTTCAGATGGCTGGACAGATGCCCCATTCACATCAGTACAGTGACCGTCGCCAGCCAAACATAAGTGACCAACAGGTTTCTGCCTTATCTTATTCTGACCAGATTCAACAACCTCTAACTAACCAGGTAAGTTCATGATGTATCAGAAATGATTGCCCAAATTACAGTTTTATTCATCGTAACAGCATATCAAATAGGCAAAATTCTTTAATGGCATTTAGCTTTATATGATTTGTAGAATTCCAAATGGGCAAAACATGATGTTAAGTTTGCATTAAAAAGTTTGATGATTTTTCCCCCTCCACATCCGATTACACTTAATTAAAAAAAAAAAGTCATAAGCATAATCATTTTCACTCATTCTAGAGAGGGGAAAATTATTTGTAAAGCATCTTAATTAAAATAAAGTTAAAGAAAAAACTTGTTTTCTTCTAAAGACAGTTAAGTAGAAAAATGTAAGTTATAAGAACACAAGTTAGATTCTATTACAGTAAACTTATGGAGCTGTTTTATGATGTTATTAACTATTTTAGTACATATTGCAAAACAGTAAATACTGAGCTCCTTAAAATTCCAAAGAAAAATGCCTGCAAATTAACTATGCCATTCATTCTAATATTTAGACCAGAGATTCAGCAATTTTAATGAATGTTGAAACCTCTTAATGTGTGTATGCATGCACGCACAGTGTATGTGTCTGTATGTACATGTGTGTGTTTAATATCTTCCTGAATTAAATGCACTTCCTTCAGTGATTTTTAGTTTAGGGGGAAGTTTTCTTATTAGCTATAGTTGTAACGTTTCTTTCACCATTGATTACTGGGCATATGATAAGCACAAAAATAGCTGCCCTTCCATCTGTTTAGGATTTAGATTGCCACTATTTTATTCAGGTCTTTTAATAATATTTAAGTGATGGTAAAAATTACTGGGGAGCTCTGGTAGCATAGTGCCTAAGGCACTTGACTGCTAACCAGAAGTCTGGCGGTTCAAACCCACCAGCCACTCCTCGGAAGGAAGAAGGGGCACTCTACTTCCGTAGTGACACTGCCTTGGAAACCCAAGGAGGGGTCACTATGAGCCGGGACCGACTCGATGGCACATAATAACAACAACAACAAAAATTTTTAAAGTTAAAAATCAATTGTAGTGATGCATTATTTGTATGAGAAAATTATGTTTTTCTGAATTCATCACATACGATTTTAATGAGCAGCTGACTGCACTTAAGTAATATGTTTCTTAGGAGGTGCCCTTGTGTGTGTTATAAGATATAACCAATATGTAAGCTGGCATTACATTTACAAAATGCTTCATAGTCAAATAGTTAATAAGGTGAGTTAGGACAAGACTTAGAAGTCTTGAAATTTATTTCATGTGATGAATTGATAGAGAAATGTAATTCTGTGTTCATGAATTGGAATAGTTGGTCAGAATGTTCTCTGAGTTTGGAAAGTGTATACCAGAAGAACATTCTTTGGCCATCCAGGAAACAGCAGCAAAATGTTATGTTTGCGTTGTGCTTTTAAGAAGCAAAGTATGTTCATGCTCGTTTCCCATTTCTTCAGAAGCAGCCTATCAGGCAGGGTGCTATTTTTATCTATACATTACAGTTGAAGGGACTGAACTCTGTGATTTTTCCAAGTGTGGAAGCAGTAGACTGTGGGTTCTGGCCAGGTATCTCTTTTATTGATACGGTGCTCTTTTGTAATCAATGAAGGGGTAGGGGAAAAAAAAATCCAGTCCTTTAAAGATATTTTTATAATTACGTAATTTTAGTAAGTAAGTTAGCAAAGCATCTATTTTTAGATACATTGAACATCTTATTTTAAAATAAGTATTTTCATTTAAAGATATTTTGAAAAATTCATATAATCTAAAAAGACTATTTTTAAAGTGATAATACTCAGCCAAATATTTCTGCCCAAACCCCAGAATTTCTGAACATAGCAAGGCAGCCACATTAGAAGAGATATCTATCTTATAACCAAAATATAAAACATGAAGACCGTGTGCTGATACGGGGCGGCCTACAAGTCATCAGACACGGGATGAAGGTCTTGATAGAGAGCTGGTTCTGTGGTTCTATGTTGAATCAGGTCAGGTGGACCCCTCATATTTGTTACTTGGGTGTATATTGGAGACCTTAGGCTAGATTCTCTTAAGTACTTTCTAGCTCTAAGCTTTTAGTATTTCATTGTTTGGTTTTCAATGTTTCTTGTTAATTATCGTATCAGTGCTTTTAAAATAAGATTATTGCAAAAGTAAATTCAAATAAGTTAACTGCATCATTTTTTTTTCTGGTAGATAATCTTATATTTGTATTTGACTTGGTAGAATCTTAAAAACAATCTTATTCAAAAACACAAAATTTAGAAAATGAAAGAAAAGTAGTAGAAGTAAATGAAGGAAAAATATGATTAGTGCTTGAAATACTGTCTCTTTGGGCTTTTATAGTTCTCACAGTACTTTTCATAGTTTTTAAACTACACAAGTATTTTGAGTATGTGTTGTATATACTGTCCAGCTTTGTTAATATCTGTCAGAATTGCAAGAAAGATAAAATGTAGTATTTCTGATTCATTATATATGAAAATATCAGGTAAACTTAAATAAAATGAATGAAATGGGTATTATTAAATTAGAAAATAATTATTGAATAAAGTCCTGGAATTTATACTATGGGGTATTTTCAGAAAAAAAAAAAAAAATTAATGGTTGTTGTAACTCTTGTAACTGATCTAAACAGGAGGTACAAACTTTTGTTCTTCTTTTGCTATATAATCTGTGTGAAGAGAAAGGGTAGGAGTATGAGCATTAAGGGCCTGGCTTTTTCCAGCTCTCAGTGCCAGATACCTGAGGCAGCAGGATGCCATCATATTCATTAACTTTCCATTTTGCAGTGAGGGCACTGTGTGTGTGTGTCTGTCTGTCTGTGTGTGTGTAGAATAGAATGGGAAGGATTTTGGGGACACTTAACAGCTTAGTGAGCTCCTGGGCCCTCTGAACACCATCAGCTTACTGTCAGCCCTACAGGGGAAGAAGGAAGCTTGCACATTACTATATATTCTCCTGACTTTGAGAGAGGCAGGAAGTAGAGCTCAGATGGTTAGGGTTGGCCTTGAGTATTAGTATTAACTTGTAACTGGGTGTTTGGAAAAGTTATTTTATCATTCCAGATTTGTGCTTATGGCAGCATATTGTAAACAGAAATCACAATGAAAGCAAAAGGAGTATTTACTTTGTAGAAATTACTTTGTTCTTTCCATGTATTTTGAGCATTTACCCTGTTCAGAGTGTTACTTGAAGGTCCTAATGTATACTTTGAAGGCCAATTTTAGGAGTTCTGAATGCTTTTGCTTTATAAATCAAGGTGCCCCTGAAATAGTAACTTCTGTTTTCAGAAGTATACAGGAAAAGTAAGGTACTGAGAATTAGCTAATTGATTTGGCCTTTGTAGGCAGAATTTTTAACTAGTGTGGAAAAAGCATAATGGTATTTTGTGATGTGCTATGTACACAGCACCCACTCATATTGGCAGCAGAAATTTGATGATGTTTCTCAGAGTCAGACTCATATCCAATTTTTTTTGTGTATAATTGTTTTCATGATTGTGTGATTTTGGTGGTTTGAGGGAACATTTGTCTTCTGGTATTATCAGTGGCATTGTACATAGGCATGTTAAAATTTAAGAAATAAATTTACAGTTCTGAATATAGCTAGTTTTAATAAGTACATCTACTTATTTTACTGATACTTATTATGCATACTTAAATTCTTTTGGCCAGCAAATAACCTTAAAAATGACTCAAGTGCAAGGGTGAAATAGAGGCCTCAAGTTAACAGAGAACTCTTGATATAATGCTGTGAGTTTGGTGTAAGACTACTTCCTTCTCATTGTAGCTTCTTAGGCTCTAGGACCTTGGTCAAGAGTCTAAAGTTCTTCATTTGTACAATGGTGGTAAGAACAGTACTTATAAGGTTATTGAGAGTATTATGTGACAGACATTTAGAAGTATACATGCTAAAAACCATTGTGTTCAGGAATTATTTGCTGCCATTATTTTATTATAGTTACTCAGTTGGTTCTAGCAGTAGTTATACTTTCTATCAACTTGTCTTAAAGTTGCAATGAAACATTTAATTAATTCAGACTTTGTGAAACTTTCACGTTGAGGCTGTGTTCCACCAATCCAAGAAGGAGCTTACTTGAGTACATTGCCTGCATTAGACTTTAAACAAACAAAAAAGAAAAACAGTCTTAGGGGAAGCCTCTTTCATTACCTTAAATGCTTTTAATAATCATTCTTATATAAAAAAAATTGCCATGCTTATTACTAATAATGTCTATTCATTAAATAAGTCTCCAATGAATAGTTTAAAAATGAAATATTCTATGAACTTATATCTCTATCTACTGTTTATATTTAGAAATATGAAACAGTATATATTTGAAAAAAGTAATTCAGATTTTTTATAATTCCAAGTATCTTTTAGATAAATAGTCATAATCACTGAGGCTTTTTTTCTTTCCCCTTAACTTTACTATTTGTTACTTGAAAAGAACATAAGAAAAGATATTAACTTAATATAATGATTACCACCTGAATAATAACTCTTTACTATTTGAGTATTTGTGCAGTGAAAAATTTTACATTAGTTTAGGAGAAAGTGCACTTAGGTAAGTGCTATAATCATTCCATTTGTTCAGACCATATATATGAGGATTGTTTTCTGTCTGCTCGTACCTACAACTCTCCTCCCTCCTTATTTGTTAGTGTGGATTAGGTTAATAATTATCTCAAGACTCCAACTATTTCTGTGAGACCTTATTATAATACATTTATCAACTCTCTATCCTATCCCTCCAATTGATCTCAGTATTCTTTGAGAGTGGGCTGTTTGGGTGACTTCTGGATTTGTAGATTTCACTGGCTTAAATGTTTAAGAGCTAGACAGGAACATAAAGATGGGCTAGTGATAATGCTTGCAGGTATCTTGATGTAATTAATTGGTTTAGAGGGTATGTTGATTGCATGAAGTCTCATTGAGAACCCTTTTACTGAGGTAGACATTTCATGGAAGAACGGGGCGCAAATATCAATCCAGAATCATTGGCATGTGAGTTGTAGCACACATGGGTATGTATATAGAGGCCACTTGTGCACTGGCTCCATCTGCCATGGAGATAGTCTGGCATAAAGGTTTCACTTGAACATGTCACTGTCTATTCGATGATAAAAGAGTATGGTTTAGGACTAGGGATTGGGGATTAGTGGAATATAATTGAAATCCTCTGGAATTTATTTGTGATTAGCATCTAGAATTATCATAAGCTGTGAGTTCATTTTGTTTATTCAAGTATTTATTGAACATCTACTATATGCCAGGCACTGTTTTAGGCAAAGAGAATACAACAGTGAACAAAAGAGATCCTATCCTTGTGGAATTTTAATTGGCCTGGAAGGTGGGGCTTAAAAATAAAATGATGAAAAGAATAAATACATAGTATGTCAGGTAGTGATAAGTGCTCTGGAGAACATCGAAGCAGAGAAAGGAAGAAAGAATATGAGGGGTAAGATGGATGACATAGTTTACTTAATTGTGTTAAATGACTGCAGATTTCAGCCTTCTTTCTTAGGGGGCAGATGCTTTTCAGAGGACAGGGCCTGGTGTGGAACTATGCCACCAATATATTTATTGGTGCCAACTGGTTCTTGAAATCCTGTCTTAGGAAGCTGAAAGTTGTCTCTCATGGTAGGGTTTGGCTTTGTCTCCTTGTTGTGAACCAGACAGATTTTAGGAATATATTCAGAAGAAATTTTCCTTGGGCCAGCTGTATGGTAAGTGTGGTAGTTAAGATTGTATGTTAACTTGGCTGGGCCTGGTTGAGTGGCTAGGCAGCTGAATGTAGTTATTTCCTATGGAGAGATCCTATTGGAGCAGCTGAGTATAGCTGCTTTAGGGATGTAGGCTGCTTCCAGTATATAAGAAGCAACTTTGAGGAAGGTCTCTAGCTTATGGCACACTTGAACTCTGCATGTAACCAAGTCATTGTTTAGCAGCCTGCCATGCTCTGCCGATCTTGTGACTTTTGATGGACGTGATTCAATAGACTGCCATGTTTGGTAATCCTGGGACTGTGCCTTTTTACTTGTCAACTTTGGTTTTGTTAGCCTCAGCAGCCAGCAGCTGCCTGAGTGAAGAGATGCCTCTAGTTTCAGTGGGCCAGGAACAAGAGAGCTGAAACCCAAGGTTGAGGGGCTTTCACCCAGCCCCTAGAGCCTGGCATTTTGAACTTGGACTTCTAGCCTCCAAAGCTGTAAGAAAATAAACTTCTCAGTTCGAGCCATCCCATTTGTGGTATATATTCTTGTCAGAGCAGCACTAGGTAACCAGAACAGTTGAGGGAACCCTCATGCATGTCTCCTGGATCAGAGGTTGTCCCACCGTTTAATTTGGATGAACAGGATTGAAACTTTGGGCAACTGGGTACATTATCTTCTGATTTTATATCTTTGTTTCAATGGTTGTCTTCATTGGAATTTGGATGAAAGAGATAACTTTGAGAGAGAATATGTAATCTTTTAATTTAGGTATTCCGGCCCCCCCCCCCCAATAGATAATACACCGATCACAGAAGTGTGAATTTATGCCATTTTATATAGTTAAAGTGCTAGTCTTTTTTGTCTATTTAAGGTGATGCCTGATATTGTCATGTTTCAGAGGCGGATGCCCCAAACTTTCCGTGATCCAGCGACCGCTCCCCTGAGAAAACTTTCTGTTGACTTGATCAAAACATACAAGCATATTAATGAGGTAAGGCTGTTGTTACAATAGCAGATAACTTGTAATAACATCTGTGGAAAAAATTATTCCATGACATATTTAAACATACCAGACTTTTTTTTTTTTTTGATTCCTAATGATTGTCATATTAAATTACTGTGAAGACTGGTAAGTTACTAATTTACTGATAACATAACTACAGATACATAAAAGAAAGCTGTGTTAACAAGAAATGAAAAATATAAAGATAATTTTGGATCATGAGTTTTGGCCCACAAATTATGCTGAGTTATCATTTTTGTAATAATTCTCCCCTACACACAGAAAAAGGGGGAAATAATGAGACTATAAAAGTGTGTGCATATGTTAGCACTTTGCTTAATTTTTACATGCTTATTTCTACATTTGCCATGGATGTCAGAAAACTCTTGAGACATATTTAATACTCATTTACAGTCATTTGGCCTAGTTTATTTGATTTCTGTATTTCTGTGGCATTAAATTGTCTTTTAAAACTACATGTGTATTCTCTTTTCTGTTTCTTTTAATGTAAGGTGTTAAAAACCTTTTTTGGTACTAGTGGTGGTAGTGTCGTTCAGTGCCGTTGAGTCAATTCTGACTCACAGTGACCTGTGCACAACAGAATGAAACACTGCATTGTCCTGTGCCATCCTCACAATCCCTGCTATGCTTGAGCCCATTGTTGTACCCATTGTGTCAGTCCATCTCATCGAGGGGCTTCCCCTTTTTCTCTGACCCTACATTTTTATCAAGCCTGATATCCTTCTTCAGGGGCTGGTCCCTTCTGACTACATTGGTGGTAGTAAGTAGGATTAAAAAAAAAAAACAACCATATAGAACAGTTTGAATTACTTGAGTTATAACTTGGTTCTTTGCCAGCAAAAAAAAAAAAAAAAGGTTTTTTCTGGTGTCTTGGACCTTTGGCTCGATTGCTATTTGCTTCTGTCCTTGACTCTAGCTTAGTGATTAATTGCAGTGAAACCTGTGAGAGCTGGAACTCTATAGAAAACTGCCATATTTTTCTGGGTCTTGCAAGTTTCCCACCTTTGACAGAGTGCAGTTTTACCATTTTTCTGTCACTCTCTATTAGTGGACAGTATTTATATTTGCCTTCTCTGAAAGGTCTTTCAAAGGTTTTACTGTATTAAGTGAGCTTTTCTGGGGAAGAGTGTGGGAGTGTTCTTGCTTTTTTCCCTCTTCCAATGGAAGAGCCCTGAACCTTCTACCATAAAAGCTTATCTTCTGCCAGTTTTAGAGCCATTTAACTAAAAAGATATTCTTTGATGCATATCAATTTTACAGCAGTTTGATGCTGTTGAATGCCAGTATCATCATACTACTGTGGCAGTGTGGCAAGATAAATTTGGAATGAGCTAAATGAATATTTATGGATTGAGTTTTGTCCACATTAATATGTTATAAAAGATTCCCTAAACTAGCTGTTAGTAATCTGAAAATACCAGATAAATTGTAGCTTTGTTGAAGCTAGTTTTTTAAAAATGTCTTGCTACCTTGTTTGTAGGAGCTCTGGTAGCACAGTGCCTAAGGGACTTGACTGCTAACCAGAAGGCTGACGGTTCAAACCCAACAGCCACTCTTCGGAAGGAAGGTTGGGCAATCTACTTCCATAGTGATACTGCCTCAGAAACCTAGGGAAGGGTCGCTATGAGTCAGATCCGACTTGGCGGCACATAACAACACAAGAACAACATCTTGTTTGTATAGTATTCTTTTTCTGATAGTATGCTAAGCGACGTAATTTACAATTTTCTCAAAGTCAGTTACCAATGACTTGAACTATTGACTAGTTTACCTATTATTTTTTCAGTCTCAGAAACTTTTTTGTCAGTCTATTTTGTAAGTCTCTGGCCTGGTTTCCCTGTTTATAAAATGAAGGGATGTGCATAGAATTATGTCTTTGTAGCCTTTCAACACTGTAACTATAAAGTAAGTTTCACCATAGACATTTTTTTCTCCCCATTGGTTATGTCAATGTTGTTTTCATAATCCAAATGTTAGTTATAGAAAATTTTGGGTTTTTCTAATTTAGTATCAAAGAATAAAAATTAGTCAGTTAACTATAGATAAAAAATTTGCTCATATATACTTTTGATATGTATATACCCCCCCCCCCATGATTTAAATTATATAATTAGAACTATATATTCTTATTTCAGGTTTACTATGCAAAAAAGAAACGAAGACACCAACAGGGTCAAGGAGACGATTCCAGTCATAAGAAGGAGCGGAAGGTTTACAATGATGGTTATGATGATGATAACTATGATTATATTGTAAAAAACGGAGAAAAGTGGATGGATCGTTACGAAATTGACTCCTTGATAGGCAAAGGTTCTTTTGGACAGGTAATGAAAAATGATGAATTTCATAAATTAGAACTTAGTGAATCATGTTATTTTGCCTTTTTATCACTAGTGCACTTTTACTATTTGTATATCTAAATAGTGGGTATGTACATATTTGGATTATCACAGTTCTCTAAAGATAATAAAAGTGCATCAGCTGTAAAAACTACAGTGGACTTTTTCTTGGCTTGACTTTCTATGGCTATTGCTTCTTTGATTGTGACTTTATTTTCATAAGGACTTTATATGATGTTTGGATGTGTTTTCAGCATGTAGAGTTATTTACTCTGCTGTCTGATAGACTTCCTTTAAGACAATAATTACCCTCTTCAGCTGGCACAGCTGGTACCCTCCCACTTTTCTGGAGGCTTCCAGAACCTGGGTTGTCTACCTCTCTCCCACCCCCACAGTCCTACCCCCCAGTCTTCCAACTGTATCAGGCCTCCGGGTAGACAGACATTTTTCAGGATTTCCTCTTCAGTCCTCATGAGCGCTGCTACTATTGTGGTTGGGGTCATTCTGATGGAAAGCATTCTACTAGGAAATACCTCGTTTCTCCTTTTCATTAATAGCATCTTCTCACCATTCACAGCTCTTCCGTCCTCAGCATCCTCCCCCCAGTGCAACCCCAACAAAAAGCATAGAACTCTGAAAACATTAGCGTTTTCATCTGTATGCCTCATTCATCAGAGCTGTCAGTCCTTCCTTGCACTTTGAGAAAGCCTTTTCTCTGACTGTGGGTCCCCCAGTTTTTGCCATTTGGTAATTTTCCTGTCTCATTGAGGCACACATCTCACTTTTGTTTGAGGCATGGATTGCTTGTAATCCTAGTCTTCTTTGCCTTGAAATCTTGGTGCAGTAAAATTGTATTCATCCCTTGGATGTGTAATCTGCCATCCAAATCACTTTTAACTTTCAGGTCTTAAGGATAGAATGGGGCTCAAAATGACTTTCTCTGGATAGACTTTTTTTGTTTTTGTTCTTTTATAACATGAACTTGCATTCTCTTTTCTGTTTCTGGCCTAAGAGAAAGCAAAATAAGCACTTTCCAGGCTGTGAGGAAAATTCATCATGTCAGTTTAATCGTGTTTTGGACAAAGTGTATGCTGTAGATCATTAGCAGCCACAGGTCTACTTACCGAGAAAAATCCAAGCTATTGCACATGAAAAAGGGGTATGAATAACGATGTTAGATGACTTGTGTAACTCCAGTGTGGCTGTGGGGGCACTGATGTTACCTGCAGAGTTTCCCATGATTTGTATATAACTTAAGGATTTTTTTCTTTTCCTTGTATATAGCCCATTTTTCTTCTGAGTCAGGAGTTTCTCAGTGGTTTGGGAGCCCTGTCTATGAAGGTATTCATATTTTCTCAGACGTAACTTCTGGTTCTTTCTCTGAGCCTCTTAAGAAAAGGCCTTTCTAAGTCCTGGCTCTTAATGAGGCTATATAGATTTAAGGAGTGTCTGTCTCTACCTTGAAAAACTCTACAACATTTAAACAGTTACTGATAAAAAGACATTTTTAAAACTTTTGTGATACCTGTCATGGAAATTATGGCCATAAAGCCTACTCTAGTTAGCTGTCCCCAAATGCTAAGTCTTTATACTAGCAGCTATTTTCTTCTTCCCCTCCACGTTAATTTTCTCATACTTTAATTTGTGCTGATGAGCATAGTAAAACTGTAAAAATGTTGTTGTTGTTATGTGCCATTGAAGTGGACCTGACTCATAGTGACCCCTCCTTGGGTTTTCGAGGCGGTATCACTACAGTAATAGATTGTTCAACCTTCCTTCCCAGGAGTGGCTGGGGGCTTTCAACTGCAAGCCTTCTGGGTAGCAGTCAAGTGCCTTAGGCACTATGCTACCACCGGGTCAAACTGATAGTACCTTTTAGGCTGAAGTGTTGTGCAGTGTTCACATTCAGGTTCAGGGCCTGTCAGTTACTAGCATGTCTTCCATATTAATCTGGCATTGTAAAGTTTCCAGTGCCAAGTCCTTGTCAGAGGAGCTCCTCCCCCAATGGTTATCAATCCTGATTGCATGTTAACATTTCCCTGGAAGCTCTCAAAAGTACTGGTGCTTGGGCCCCAAACCAATTAAGTCAGAATTTCTGGGGTAGACTCTGGGCCTTGGTATTATTAAAAACTCTCCATTGAATGTGTAACTCATAGTTGAAAACCATTGCTTTAGCGTTTAGCTGGTTAACTATTTGCTAAGTCAGTAAATAGTTGGGCCTCTGTTACATGACCTTTGTTCTGGAGACCATCAGAATCTGGGCATTGAACTGTCACTGCCTGTCTTGATGTAGTCTGTGTATTCAGTGAAACAAGTATATCAAAACCATCCAAATTTTACACGGTGGTCCCCTCTGATTTATAAAACAGGAGATAGTATTTCTCAGAGTAGAGTGACACAAAGGATACAGCATTTTTCTTTCCAAGTTTGATTTCAGCTGAACTGTTTTATCCTTTATCGTTCACAATGTACTTAGCCTTGGCTGATGTAGATTTTGGAACATGCCTTCCATTCTCTTTTACTGACCTAGTACTTCTCAACCTACACATTGGAGTCACATAGGGTTCCACCCCAACCTTAAAATAGAAGTTCTCCTGACTCCATACTTTTTTGAGTGAGCCAGAAAATGTATCTAAAACTATTACTTATTCAGAGTACATATAATAACTTATTTTAAATCAATTAAAATTAAAGTGGTTGTCTCTAGTTAGTAAGGATCTAATTTTATCTATGTATTGATTTCCTAATTTTTAAGTAGATTTCTTTGTTAATGCTATGAATCTTGTTTATTTTAACTTTTTATTACGATTTGGGTAAAAACTTACAGAGCATATTGATTTTCCATCCAACAATTCATGCACTTTTGGTTTTGTGATGTTGATTGTAGTCCCCACAATGTAAAAACACTCTTCCTACTTCTTCCTTTACTATGTCCATTTGTCCTTCTTTCCTATCCCTTCCTGCCTTAAGAGCTTTATTCCTGGACAAATGCTGTGCCTTTGATCCTGTGTGGTTGATTGTTCACAGGAGTGCTTACCTTTCTGTTGTTACTGTTCACCTTATAACCCACTTCCATTGAGTTTATTCTGACTCATAGTGACCCCCCCATTGGGTTTCCAAGGCTGTAAATCTTTACGGAAGTAGGTTGCCTCATCTTCCTCCCAAAAGCAGCTGATGAGTTTGAACCATTACAGAACTGCCTATTATTTGGCTGAAAATTGAGTGACAGGAGTAAGTGCAGTTCCAGACTTGAAGGGTGTGTAAGGGCTATATCATTTTAGGGTTCTACCAGTCTCTTAGACTAGTAATCCTCATCTTTTTTTTTTTTTTTAAATTTATAAAACTTATTTTAAGTGATTCAGTTTAAAATGAGAGGTGTGCATGCTGATTTGCTTATGATGCCACTTTTTCTAGTAATTTCATTTTAAAACTATCAAAATCTTGTTACAGCATTTAACTTGGCAGAACTTTCTTGATTATTTATGTTTGTGTATATATGTATGTGTGTATATATATTACTATAATTGTTTTATATGCTTAAATCTTTATCTGAGATTATAATTTAAAATTAGAGTTACTGCATTTCTGAGATGAGTTTGTTGTTGTTGTGACGTGCCGTCGAGTTGGCCCTGACTCATGGAAACCCCTCCTTGGGTTTCCGAGGCAGTATCACTACAGAAGTAGATTGCCCCATCTTCCTTCCAAGGAGTGGCTGGTGGGTTTGAACCGCCAGCCTTCTGGTTAGCAGTCAAGTGCCTTAGGCACTGTGCTACGACTTTTAAACATTTCACACATATACCTGGGATTTAAACAGGTTTTTCTCTCATTAAAAGAAAAATCAATATCAAAGTTATGAAAACTTGTTAGCCATAACCAAACATCTTGAAGGAATAAGTCACTGGGCTTGGGAGCATAGAACCACAGTCTTGAGGGACAGCTAGTTCAATTGGCGTAACATAGTTCATAAAGACAATGTACTACATCCCGGTGTGGTGAGTAGTGACTGAGGTCTTAAAAGCTAGCAAGCAGCCATGTAAAATGCAGCTGTTGGTCTCTTCCCCAGCTGGAGTAAAGAATACCAAAGACTCACAGAAACAATTAGTTCACACGTTTAATGGACCACCTGAACTACACTTTCCACTACTCTGATATTACAACTGGATGGTTTTCAGTTATCACTACTGACCACTCTGAATGAGACCACAGAAGGTTCTGAACAGAATGGGAGAAAAATGTAGAACAAAATTTAGTATCATAAAGACAGACCAGACTTACTAGTCTGCTAAAGACTGGTGGAACCACTAAGACGGGTGGAACCCCTAAGACGGGTGGAACCCCTGAGATTGTGGCCTCTTTGACACTGCAAACTTGAAACTGAACCCACTGCCAGGGATTACCTTGCAGCCAAACACACAGGCCTTTAAAGTGAATAATAACACTTGTGAGGTATATACTTCTCAGAATAATCAACCAAATGACACCAAAAAGGCAGCATTTGTTCCAAAACTAAGCTTAGAATGCAGCAGGGGGCATACAAGAAGGAAGAATGGATAAGAGAAACCCAGGGAGGAAGCTGTAAGAGTGTTGTTACATTGAGGGAATTGCAAGTAATGTTACGAAACACAATGTGTATAAATTGTTGAAGGGAAAGGTAATGTATTCTGTAAACTTTCAGTAATAGGATTTGGTAAGCACAAGGACAAACTGAAACACTTGCCAAGATTTGTAATTTATTTGTAGAAGAAAATAGTTCATCTGATTTTGATAAAGTTACCTGTTAAGTAGATAATAAGAAGTGAAAAGGGTTCACTTAAAATTACTGTGTAGTAAATAGGTGTTACTTTGAATTAAAACAGATAGTATCTCCTCTAATTAAGAAGATCAGGAAAATTAAAATTGGAAAATGCCCACTTAAATGACAGGAAAATGCCACAGCTAAAGTGAATTATAAACTGTTGTGAAATTGTCATTAATGAAATATAAAGAGAATTATTACCCTTTCTTCCTCTTTCAGGTGGTAAAAGCATATGATCGTGTGGAACAAGAATGGGTTGCCATTAAAATAATAAAGAACAAGAAGGCTTTTCTAAATCAAGCCCAGATAGAAGTGCGACTTCTTGAGCTCATGAACAAACATGACACAGAAATGAAATACTACATAGGTAAATAACTAAAGCAGTGTGCCCCAACTCGAACCAGAAATTTGTAAATTAATGATTTTGTATCATGTTGTTGATTTTATCTTTAAGTGATTGACTAAAAATTTAGACTTATTTCTGTTGTTGGGCATAGAGTTAGATAAGTAACTTACTCTGGCAGTAATATCCAGGTGGTATACAATGTAGAAAGAAGTGAGAATAGTATCACATTGCACATTTTTTCAGAGGATCATCTTTTTGGTAACATTTTATTATTACTAGTTGCTGTTGAGCCTATTCTACTTGATGGCAACCCCATGTGTGCAGAATGAAACTGTTCCAAAGGATTTCCAAGGCTGTGACCTTTTGGAAGTAGGGCCTATGGCTGGGTTCCAACCACCAACTTTTCAGCTAGTAGTCAAATGCTTCACTGTTTGCATTACTCAGGGACTCCTGGTATACTTTAACCATTTCTAATACAGTTTAGAAAGTAAAAGTAAGCACTGGTTTACTTTTTAATGGTTATAAGAATTGCTTTTGGAAGTCTGAACCCAGATCTGAGGCTCCTCCCTAGGCTGTTATCTGCTAGTTTGGTAGCATTGGAAGCTGTTAGACTTAATGTAAAAGAAAAGATATAATAGCCACTGTTTATTGAGCACCTACCATAGCCCTTGAGCTTTTCTTCCATTATCTGTTGTAATTATAGCAACCCTATAAGGAGATTGGTAGAGTCTTTATTTTACAAATGGTTTGTTCAAGTAGTTACATGTCAGCATTGCAGGGCTCTGGAGCTAGGATCTGAACAACCCCTCTGCATGATTCCAGAGCCTGTGTTTGTTTCATTGTCGCATGATCTTCCTTCTGAAAACAAAAAGAAGACCAAAGAATGATGAAAATACTGACGTCCAGGACCAGTTGATATGTGCACAAAGCATATTCTGATTATACCTTCTATGATACTATTTTAAATCAAGTCCAAGATGTCAGTGATTTTATGACACCATTTTATGTACTACCATGGGAAAAAGTTGCTACCAAAAATGTGGTAAGCTACCATAAACTTGTAAGAGACAGACTTTAGGATTAGTGAATTATGGAATCTCCTATAGGCACTGACCAAAGTCTGTAATAGGTTTTGAAACTTGCTCTTGAACAGAGAATAGTTAAAGCGAATGGAAGAAACGATGAAATAAAATTGCTGAACGGAAGATTCCAAAGGGCAGCTCCAAAGGACAAAGGAAAGTCTTACAGTGAAGTATGCAAAGACCAGGAGTTAGAAAGCCAAAAGAGAAGAAAATGCTGAACGTTTTTCAAGCTGAAAGAACCGAAAAAGAAATTCAAGCCTCAAGTTGCAATATTAAAGGATTCTATGGGCAAAATATTAAATGATGCAGGAAGCATCAATACACAGAGTTACTGTATCAAAAAGGGTTGGTCAGTGTTCAGCTGTTGGAGGTAGCATATGATTAAGAGCCAGTGGTATTGAGGGAAGAAGTCCAAGCTGCACTGAAGGTATTAGTGGAAAAAAAAAAAAGTCTCCAGGAACAGACAGAATACCCACTGAGATGTTTGAACACATGCAGTGCTGGAGGTACTTCTTTGTTTATGCCAAGATATTTGGAAGACAACTACCTGGCCAACTGACTGGAAAAGATTGATACTTGTGCCCATTCCAAAGATGATCCAACGGAATGTGGCTATTAACAAACAATATCATTAATTTTACATGCAAGTAAAATTTTACTGAAGATTATTTAAAAACTATATCAGCACTATGCAACTTAAAGAAATTCAAGTTGGATTCAGAAGAGGACAAGGAACGAGAGCTATCACACTGATGTCAGATGGATCTTGGCTGAAAACAAAGAATACTAGAAAGATGTTTGCCTGTGTTTCATTAACTTTGCAAAGGCATTTGTGTGGATCATAACAAATTATCGATAACATTACAAAGAATAGGAATTACAGAACACTTAATTATACTCATGAGGAACTTGTACATCTACCAAAATGCTGTTGTTCGCACAGAACAAGGGGATACTGCATGGCTTCAAATCAGGAACGAAGTGCATCAGGGTTGTAACCTTTCACTATACTTACTTAGTCTGTATGCTAAGCAAATAACATGAGACACTGTACTGTATGAAGAACACCACATCAGAATTGGAGGAAGACTCATTAACGCCCTGCCATTTTCAGATGACACAGCCTTGCTTGTTGAAAGTGAAGAGGTAGCATAGTGCCTAAGGCACTTGACTGCTCACCAGAAGGCTGGCGGTTTAAACCCACCAGCCACTCCTCGGAAGGAAGGTTGGGCAATCCTACTTCCGTAGT
>NW_006921724.1:1740247-1790635 GCF_000298275.1 Orycteropus afer afer
CCAGCCACTCCTCGGAAGGAAGGTTGGGCAATCCTACTTCCGTAGTGATACTGCCTCGGAAACCCAAGGAGGGGTCGCTATGAGTCGGGGCTGACTCTACGGCAAACAACAACACAGTCTTTGTTATGGATACGCCTCAGTGTAAAACAAGGAGGTCTGGTGGCATAGTGCCTAAGATATTTGACTGCTAACCAGAAGGCTGGCAGTTCAAACCCATCAGCTGCTCTGAGGAAGGAAAATAGGGCAATCTCCTTCTGTAAAGATTTACCGCCTTGGAAACCCAAAGCGGGGGCCGCTGTGAGTTGGAATCGACTTGGTGGCATTGAGTTTGTTTCTTTTTTCTTTTGAGATGCATGTAAATGCTGGACAGTGAATAAGGAAGACCAAAAGAATGTTGATCCCTTTGGATTGTGTCAGTGGAGAATACCATGGTCTGCCAGAAGAAATGAACAAATTTATACTGGAAGAAGTGCAGCCAGAATACTCCTTAGAAGCGAGAATGGCCAGACTTCATCTCACCTACTTTGGTCATGTTGTCAGAAGGGACCAGCCCCTGGAAAGTGATACCATGCTTTGTAAAGTAGAGGGTCATTGAAGAAGTGAAGACTTTCAACAAGATGGAGTGACACAGTGGCTGCATTGATGGAGTTAGGCATGGCAAGGATTATGATGGTGCAGAACTGGGCAATATTTCATTTTTTTGTACATAGGCACTATGAGTCGGAGCCTACTCGATGGCACCTAACAACAACAGCATACACACAGATATCTGGTAATTCATGTTCAGAAATACTGGCCTTACCGATGAATATAAAGTCACAGAAAACTTCAAGAAACTAGAATTGTGGTTGTTAGTCTCCTCCAATATAGTTGAAACAAAAAATTGGTGTTTAAATGTATGAGCTTTAAATGTTCAGATTATATTTAATTCATAAGACACCCCATTGTTAGAATAAAAATGAGATTGTACTATTAACTTTTCTTCTCTGTAGATAAATTGCATGTTAAAACTTTATCTGATCACATTGCACTGAAACTTTGCTGTTCACTGTCAGTTATAACTTAGTACACGGTGATCCCATTTCCATATAAGGGGTTTAGAAGCACCAGAAGTACATTTTGAGAATGCTTGACTTACTTAAAAGGGTCTCTTGACCTGCCTTCCTCTTCCTCCATACTCTTTTGTGTTGTATTTTGTTTGCTTATGTAACAGTATGAGAATGTTGATAAAACATTTTAATCCTGTCTTACTGTTAGAAAACATGACTGGCATATAGTTGTTGATGTTGGGTGCTATTGAGTTGATTTTCGACTCATAACAACCCCATGTGACAGAGTTGAACTGCCCCATAGGTTTTTCTAGGCTCTAATCTTTACAGGAGCAGATTGCCAGGCCTTTCTCACACAGTGCCACTGGAGAATCGCTTTGGTTTTGCAGCTAGTTGCTTAACCATTTGCCACCAGGATTCCTTTGCATATAGTTAGTACTAATAAATGTTAGTATTACTACGTAGAACTGAGTATTTTGTTTTTAAATAGTGATCCCATCATTGACTGCTGATTGCGACTCATAATGACCCCTCCTTGAGTTTCTGAGGCTGTATTTCTATGGAGGTAGATTGCCCCGTCTAACTTCTGAGGAACCACCAGCCTTCTGGTTAGCAGTCAGATGTCTTAGGCACTATGCCACCAGCGCTGCCTCGTTGACTGCAGTTGTTGATCTATACATTCTTTTGGATGAGTTGTGGTTGTCCACCCCCCCCCCCAATTCTTACGTATGAAGGTGGTGAATGCACAGTGTCTCGACAAATAGGTTTTACTTTAGAGGTTGGTGGGGGGTTGGTAAAGACCTTTATAATTAGATAATAGCCGTACCAGTTGAATTGATATTTTAAAGTTAAGGTATCTGATGGTTGTAGGAGCTCTGGTGGTACAGTGGTTAAGGCATTTGGCTGCTAGCTAAAAGGTAGGTGGTTCAAACCCACCCGCTGCTCCCCAGAAGAAAGGTGAAAGCAGTCTGCTTCCGTTAAAATTTACAGCCTTGGTTCTATGAGACTTGGTTTGAGTTGGAATTGACTTGATGGCAGTGAGTTTTATTTTGGTCTGAAGGTTATACTACTACTACTGCTCTTTTATGATGTAAATAATGTAATTTTCACATGAACCATTTATATAATTCTGATTTTTATAGTCTTTAGTTTTTGAACTTAAAAATAAAATTCCAAAAAGCCTGAGTGTAAATCTGTCATTTTCTTTTTTACTGTGTGACACAACTTTTTACCTGGATTATTTCATACATACACCATGAGTGGTCTAGTTAAAAGAAAATCCGACTTAGTTCTAAAACAGTTTGATCTACAACAAATCTTGCCAACCTTCACTCTCCCCAAGGTCCAATTAAAAAGACTGAACAAATATGTCGCAATTGAATTTCTTTGACAAGATTTTTAGTGTAGAGCACATTGCAGGTACTCAGTCAGTACCTGAAAAGATTTATCTTCCATTGAAAGAACGTGCTAAACATAGAGCTCCTTAAACAAATTTTCATAATTGTGTTGGGAATCTGACATCAGTTACCTTTTGCATTCTTTTCATGGCTACTGCTTAACCAGGACATTTGAAACTCATGCATGGGCCATGTCTGTGGAATGTCCTATATCACGTGGAATGATCTCTTTAGTTTTAAATCTAACAACTTTGAGTAAGGGCAGCTATTACACATTCATAGGTAACTTTTAAGTGTTTTATTATTGTTGCAAAGTCTCAAGTAGCACCCTTGTTAGCCATGTACTATTTTTATTGTTTTACTTGTCCCAACCTTAAGTCATGTATCATCATTGATCAACATAAAATGTTGACATGCACTGCTTCATGAGAACAGTACAGAGCCACAACCAGGTCAACACAATGTATTTGCAATTCGTAGTGACCACGTATCGAAGACTGTGATTAAATAAAGGCAGCCTTGACAAATGGTTGTTTTATGTCATTCCAGTTGGAGTTGCGAGTTTTTGGGTGGGTTTATGGAAAAATTTTTCTAGTAAGGGACAACACTTTAATATATTAAATGGTGTCATCTGATATGAAGTCAGTGTTAATACTTAAAGTACAACCTTTGAAGCAATTTAGCAAATGTTAAACCTTTTCAGAAAGTCAATGGTGATAGAAGTGATGTATACTGGTTGCCCATTCATTAAGCTTACTTATTTCTTGTGGTTTAGCTGAATTTTGAACTTTTTCCAAACCACTAATCTTAAACAAGATTTACTATTTATCACTTTGATGAACAAAATCAAATGTCTTGATTATGAACCCAAATATTTTACAAAGCATGATTTTCAAACATTTGCTTTGACTAACAGGAAAAAAAAATTCATTCTTTCTTTGACAGTTGCTAAATTGTCAATTACAAGTATTGACAATTAAAAGATACTGATTGTTAAGAACAGAAAATTGCTAGTGAAGCCTAATGCTCAGTAGAGCAGATTGTGCATCAAGAGGCCCTTCAGAGGATGGACTACCACTTAGTGCAGTGCAGCAGGCCACAGGTCCAGTAGGTGGAGCTTAGAATAGGAAGTTGTGAGGTAGGCTTCTCAGGAAGTAAAGTAGGCTTTCTTTTTTAAACTCAGGTGAGGTTACTGAAGTACCCTCAGTATTGTTTGTCACTTTGCTACTTGTGTTTTCAGACTTAGTTTTTGGTGCTATTTCTCACAATACGTTTTACTGACAGACACTACAACTGTTTAATGCAGCAGAAAGGCAATTTAGATAGTCTCATCTGATTAAAGATATGCTGTTACTGCAGAATGCTCATCACCAAGCTTTAATATGATTTTACTGTACATCTGACATGGTAGTGTTAATAGATTGTTTGAGAATACATGCATGCACTACTCTGATTTTTATTGGTATACATAACTTAAAGTGAAACTCTTTTCTCTTTCAGTGCATTTGAAACGCCACTTTATGTTTCGAAACCATCTCTGTTTAGTTTTTGAAATGCTGTCCTACAACCTCTATGACTTGTTAAGGAACACCAACTTTCGAGGTGTCTCTTTGAACCTAACACGAAAGTTTGCACAACAGATGTGCACTGCACTGCTTTTCCTTGCAACTCCAGAACTTAGTATCATTCACTGTGACCTAAAACCTGAGAATATCCTTCTTTGTAACCCTAAACGCAGTGCAATCAAGATTGTTGATTTTGGCAGTTCTTGTCAATTGGGACAGAGGGTAAGTATTATTTCCTGGTTTGTGAATTAAAGTATAATTAGGTAAAACATTGTAGGCAAATACTTGAAATGTTATTAATAATCCACAGACTATTTAGAAGTAATCACAGTATGGTTATTTATATTTAAAATGTAGATATAAATTACCTTGTATTGAGGTCTACCTCTTTTAATTTTAAGTGTAAATAATAATGCTCTGAATTATAAGATGTTGATTGTTCATAGTGGATATATTTTAAATTATATATATACTAAAAGACAGAATAAAAGATGAATGCATTAAATATTAGATGTTTTGTACCTATATTTTCCAAATAGATGTTTTAGTATACAAAATTATGGGAATTTTACTACAAGAACATATAAATGTTAAGAGAAATACTTTTCCTCAAAAAACAAAGAGAAAACAACAAAACCACAGTAAAAACATTCAGTTAATTTTGCATTAAAACAAAATCCATTGCTGACGAATCAGTTCAGACTCAAAGCAGCAGTCCTATAGGACAAGAGTAGACCTACCTCATCCATAGGTTTTCCAAGGCTGTAATCTAGCAGACTGCCTTATTTTTCTCCTGGGGAGCAGCTGGTAAGCTCAAATTGCCAACCTTTCGGTTAGAAGCTGAGTGCTTAACCACTGCATCACCAGGGATGGCATAGACATTACATCATTGGTAAACATACTTGTTTTGATAAATAAGTCTAAATTTTTCCCACACTAATTTACATTTATATAAATTCTGACATGTGTCAAACTGTTTTTGTTCTGACTGCTAGAAAAAGCCACATCAGTAGTGATAGTTCAACTATTTAGAAAATTAACTTTTTAATATTCTTTCTAGCATTGTTTGGATATAAAATAGTTACTGTTTTTTAATAAAAAATTAGAATCAGCATGTATTCATCTTTATAACACAGCTCTACTTACTTGAAAGTACTGAAACAGCATTTCTTTTAAAACAAATAAATAAAATACATTCCGATGTTATTATTTCCAATTGGCTTTTCTACTTATTGTCACAGATTAGTGAGATTTTCTACTCCTGTTCAGTCCCCCCTCCCTCAGGTTTTAAACAACAGCCAATTAATCATATAAGTTCTTACAGCCAGTTAATAGGATTGTCTGTGTTTTTCCCCCCTGCAAATTAGCTTACAATCTTTGATAACATTTTTTAAAGTTGAAGTAGTAAACAAAATTTTCAGTTTAAAAGGTTCTAAGCCTCTGAAAATATAGAGATGCTCATAGTTTTATGAATATGGGATAAAGTATATTGTGAAAGGAAAAGACATACCTATTTTGATGGTACTTTAAATAGATTTTAGACTTGGAAAGTTTTTTTCTTAAACTAATTGTATATTCTGCCCTAATGTCCACACTACTCTCTCTCTCCAGCCAAACTGAGACAATTGTCCCTTTAGCTCAGTAAGTTTTTAATCATGCTCGTGCTTCAGAATCAGGAGAAGTTATTTGCAAAATATATATGCAAGTGGTCCTGTCCTACCTACATCTATCACCTGAGTCTGTCAGACTCAGAAGGTGGCAGGGAAATCATGTTTCAGAATAAGCTCTTGAGCCTTGTAGAGGACCCCAACCAGTGCTTTTAAAATCAAACTGAATATGTAGGAGACAAACTCCCTAGCATAAATTTGTCTCAGTCATAGGGAGTTTTGGGATCTAGGAGGGTTAACAGTGGTGTTGGTATATATAGCCTGGGCATATAATCCTTCTTCCTGTTCTGTTGGGCTAGAATTTCTTCTCATAGTGCCTTAGGTTGGATTGAACAGCCTGTGGAGGTAACTTGACTGGAGTCTGGAGTGTTAGGTGGGGCTGCAAAGTTCTCATGATAAAGCAGCACCACCTGGCTGTCTGTATGGTTTGGGTGTTAAATTTGGGAGTTTAAGAGTTTTGTTGGTTTCTTTCTCTTTCAGTGAAATTTTCTTTGTTTTAATGATACTTCCAGATAAAAATTTACAGTGGCTAAGTTACAGTGAATTCATCTCCCAAGACATTCTCAGATTATATCCCAAGACAATCTCAGATTATACCAATTCAATAGTACCTTTTCTAAGAAGGCTTGGATTGAGATGAAGGGACAGGGCAGAGAAGTGATTCCATTCCCATTGTATATTTCTGTAGCAGCGTTTCTAAGATTTGTCCATGACACCAGTACAGTACAAATGTCTGAATTTTAAATCACATTGTCCTGAAGTAATTTGACTCTTACCATTGAAGTATATATTCTTTAGGTTATGTTTAGCTGTTAAGGTAATGACAAACCCAACATCAGCCATAGTAGGAAAGAATAATTAATAGGGAAATGAATTATTCTCAGTAATGCTTTAAAAAAATAAGGTGTAATTACCAGTTATAAGATGTACTTTAATATTACCAGTTATGGGTGGTCTAAATGAAAGGGCTTCTGTGCGTGTGTGTGTATTTATATATATATATATATATATATATTTTTTTTTTGCATTTCACAAGCAGATAAACCAATACCTTGACATAGTCAGTTCTTTACTCACAAAGTATAAGTCAGTGTGAAAACAAAACCAAACTCACTGCCATCAAGTCCATTCCGACTCATAGCTCTCCCTATTGGGTTTCTGAGGCAGTAAATCTTCATGGGAATAGATTGCCCAATCTTCTTCCATGGAGTGGCTTGTGAATTTGAACTTTCTGGTTAGCAGTCAGATGCCTTAGGCACTGTACCACCAAAGCTCTGTTGTTGTTGTTATGTGCCGTTGAGTCGGACCCGACTCATAGCGACCCCTCCTTGGGTTTCCAAGGCAGTATCACTATGGAAGTAGATTGCCCCATCATCCTTCCGAGGAGTGGCTGGTGGGTTTGAACCGCCAGCCTTCTGGTTAGCAGTCAAGTGCCTTAGCCACTGCTACCAGAGCTCCCCCAAGTTCTGTAAAGTCAGTGTAAATAGAACCCTAATTCAGGAATTTAATCTTTTTTTTTCTGTTAATATCAGATCACTATTCTTAATCAAATGTCTGAAATTCTAAACAAAATATATTTTGGAATTAATACTATTTTGAAATATATTTCAGATATACCAGTATATTCAGAGTCGCTTCTATCGGTCTCCAGAGGTGCTACTGGGAATGCCTTATGACCTTGCTATTGACATGTGGTCCCTCGGGTGTATTTTGGTTGAAATGCACACTGGAGAACCCCTGTTCAGTGGTGCCAATGAGGTAAACGATATATTACTTTTAAAACATTATTTCTTTCTTCATTGTGTTTTGGGCATCTATATGAGAGAGTAGTCTGAAAGTTGATTTTAGTGGTAAAAGATATGTGCCCACCAACTTAATCGTTCAAGTATTAAATCAATTTTCAATTTATTATTTATTGTCTACATTTTATCAGTTGTCATGTATGGTGCGTTTAGAACTGTATGATGAGAAGTAAGATATTTTTAATCTGCTAATGAAGGGAAGACATGAATTAGATTAAAAAAAAAACAAAAAGAGTGTCATCAAGTCAGTCCCGATTCATAGTGACCCCCTCATTGGGTTTCTGAGACAGTATCTTTACAGAAGTAGATTGCCTAGTCTTTTTCCGAGGAATGGCTGGTGGGTTTGAACCGCTGGCCTTCTGGTTAGCAGTCAAATGCCTTAGGCACTGTGCTACTGGAGCTCTAGATTAGAAAGTGTTAAGTATTTTGGTGTAATTTATACAGATTTGAAGTAGAATAGAAAATGTAAAGATGATAACAAAGGGATAAGGGCTAGCCTGAAGAGCAGTATAAATTTTGATTACTATAAATTTTTGAGATTTTGGTTTATAAAGAAGTAATGATCAGTGAGTTTGATGGATATGATACATACCTGAATAATTTAGGATAAATTAGGATTATAGACTTTAGAGCCTCAGAAGACTTGAACAATTCTCTAGTTCACTGATTTTCAGTCTGTGTTCTTAGGAGGTTTGTGAAGCTCAGAGACAATGCATGTGGGGTGAGGGAGAGAGTTGTCTGTGTGTATAGGGGAGTGTAAAGGAGGTAAGAGTAGTGCTTGGGAGGGGTGAGGGAGAATGAGCTGTGTCTCATCATGTCTGGAGGGGGGGGCATGGTAAAGGAGAGAGGAGAGACAGAGACCATACTTCCCTTCAGCCAGAAGAATCTGGCTCTAGGTGTTTTAAAGTCATTCTCAGGTTTTTTGTTTTGTTTAAAGAAAGTTAAACAGTCTATTCACTTACAAAGGAGAAAAGAAAGACCACAGAAATTAAATGACTTGTCCCTTCCTCCTTTTGATTCACTTTAACTACAATGAGTGAGTTGCTATTTGAAGAGTCTACCATAGTATTTGTTTCTTTATGGTTAAATATGAATAATATTGCCCTGTAATACTTCAAACAAACCAAATCGTTTGAGGAGGTCACAAATCCCTACTCGTTTTTGACCCCTGTTCTTCCTGACCTGTCTCCTACTCTTCTGCCTCTCTCCCATCCAGCACACAATCTTCTCTTCTGTGCTTCAGAAACACCATGCACAGGCCCATCACGCATAGACCTGTACCAGGGTCTCTTGTGCATTTGTTATCTCTTCTGCCTGAAATGCTTTTTCTGAGGTAGCACTTGTCTCCTTCCCTCACTGCCTTTAAGGTCTTTGTTGAGATTGAACAATGAAACCTTTCATGGTTACCTTTTAATTTCCTCAATAGAGTTTAACCATCTTCTGACATAATATATTTAATGCACTTGTTTTATTATTGAGCTATTCCCACAATTATATAAACTTCTTTTTGGTAGGGATTTTTTACTGTTTTTTGTTTATTGCTATATTTTACTGCTGAGCATGATACCTGGCATACAGAGAAAATAGTATTTGTTGAATGAATGAATAAGCAAATGAATCTACACTTCTGAAAAACATTTTATTAGGCCTAGACTTTATTAAACCTATAGAATTTTTAGTGATGATTATTTAACTAAAACTATCCAAAAATGAAAACTTTAAAACTCCCTCCTGTTCTTTCTTATTTTTCTCCATAGTATTCTGACATACTGTAGATATTTTACTTGTCTGTTAGATGTCTGTCTTCCCCTCTCTGGAATATTCAGCTCCGGGAGGAAGCTTTAGTGCCTAGAGGGGTGCCTAGCACTTGGTTGATTTTTAATTTATTTGTGAATGAATGAGTGAATGAATGAATTGAAGCAGAGTGTATCCTTGAAATTACAGATTATTTCGTGTTTTGTTTTAAACATGTACAGGTAGATCAGATGAATAAAATAGTGGAAGTTCTGGGTATTCCACCTGCTCATATTCTTGACCAAGCACCAAAAGCAAGAAAGTTCTTTGAGAAGTTGCCAGATGGCACTTGGAACTTAAAGAAGACCAAAGATGGAAAACGGGTAAAAGTGGGATCAGTTTTTTGCACCTTAGTTTTTTCTTATATTGGAGCTATCTTTTCATAGTTAATTCTGTATTTACTTGAAATCAGTGTTACAGTTAACAATTCTGTTGATAACTTAGGGTACATACTTTGTTTAAAAATGGAATAATGGTTTGACCTGAATTATTTGTATGGATCAGTGTTTGCTTAATGGCCAGGATTCTCTTTTAAGACCATGTTTTGAAAACTCTGCCTTTTTTCCAAGACAGCTATCAAATTACTGTGTCTTTCAACAGTGGAATCAATAATTTGACCTTTATTTCTCACAACTTGGGCATATAGTGAAGTCACAATTAGCAATACTGCAGCTGTTTACAGAAGTTACAATTGCAGTAAAAGGCTTATGCTTTTTTTTTTTTTAAGTTGGTGAAATGGAATATGAGAGAAGAGAATTTTTGGCAGAAGGAGTTGGTGATTATGATTGTTTTTAAGAATATGAATTGACTTACTGATCCTTTGATAGATTTCAGATTCCTAGCTCCTTGACCTGGATAACTGTAATTTCACATCTCCAGAAATCTTCAGAAATAAAGTTCTTACCATGTTAGGTTTGTTTCAGTAATGTTCTTTTTTTCTGAAGAGTTTTTTTCATACCAAAATGATGCCAGTTTAATAGGATAAAGGATGGTAATTTTGTATCTTGATTTACATTTTTGTTTTATATACAAGTAAATAATCAATATTTTTGTAATCCAGTCTTACCGCCTCGGAAACCCAAGGAGGGGTCTGACTCGTGGGCACATAACAACAACAACAGTCTGGTCCTATTATAAAATGAATGTGACACAATATCTGACTGCATACGATACACATATATACATTACCTTATGACTTGTAGTTTTGATTTTTAACACTTAAGGGAAATTACTTCTGTTCCACTTGTTATTTTGCCCGTGGTTTTTAGTAATGCTGCCACCAGGTGTCATTTTCAAGGAACTGAAGGTGGTGGTTTGCTTTAATTCACCTCCACATAGCTATGGACTCCAGTTTGTTTATTTATTTTAAAACCTTTAAGAAAATACATGTAATTGTATGTTTCACAAGTAATTTATAACTTTTATTCCGTTGTGCCTTATTCTCTAAATTTTCAGCTGCTAAATTTTGCCGACTTTCCAGTGATGGAAACTACTACCAAGCATGCTGTTGTTGTTGTTGTTGTGTGCCATCGAGTCAGCCCAACTCATAGCGACCCCTCCTTGGGTTTTCGAGGCAGTATCACTACGGAAGTAGGATTGCCCAACCTTCCTTCCGAGGAGTGGCTGGTGGGTTTGAACCACCAGCCGTCTGGTTAGCAGGCAAGTGACTTAGCCACTATGCTACCAAGCATACTACTACCAAGAATCTGAAATCTGAGTCCCTCTTTCAGATTTGTCCACATAACTTATCAATTATGGCCCCTTTTCCTACTGAACCAAAACATGGCCTCTGAATCCTCCTGAGCTCATCAACATTCAAGACAGCCCCTACATATTGGAATTTGCATAAAGGATATGAATCCTCCTTTATTCTCTCTCTCTCTGTGCAGTAGAGCTGCTACTTCTTTTTCCATCGGAATTTTTTCTTTTTCTTTTTTCTCCTGCATTTTTCTTTTCTAAATAACCACACCCCCCATTCCTTAAATTTGTCTTCTGAAACCAGTTAGGTAGGTATGGACTATGACCTATCATTTCTTTCAAATTGGGCCACGATAATTAATTATTTTGGTGAGGGGCATTTCAGAAATGAGTGGATCAATTTTTTCCTTTTATTAAGTTGAAAGTGGCTGTCCTAATTTACATTTAATACATATTAAGTGACATTAGATTTTATGAGATTTTTTCCTTAGCTACATTTGGCAATTAACGTAAGAATCATAATTTTTAAAAGTGTAACTATTTTTCTTCTAAAAAATAAATTTCACAATAAAAAATCAAGTCCATAATCAAATGACTATATTACGAAGGATACACTAAGGATTTTAACCGTACATATAAATACATGTGCACACACCGTCATCAGTTTTACAGTCTTGCACTGCGTAAGTCCTTTTGGGACATGTCTGACCAAATATACATGGTCCCAACCCCTGTGAAACCTATTATAATAAAAATTAGAAGGATATTCAATGGTTTGTAATAGCAAAACAGGCACTACTTTGTGATGCACATCAAACCATTATTATTATTATTATTACTGTATTACTATGTTAAAGATGTTTTAGTAAATCTGGAAGTGTTTTTGTAATGTTTTTTCATCCATAGAAAGGTACTGTATATACTAAGACAGTTGGCTGATTTTAGATAATGAGCTGTACCTAACTCTTCCACCTTACCTACGAATTTGACTTAAAGAAAGATTTAGTAACAGAACTAGTTTGTAATCCAGGGAATGCCTGTATAGAACAGGGTGTTCGCACATTGTTCAAATCACATAATATCCTGTTTCAGAGAACTTACTGTGACTATTAAGGGACACATCTGCTAACCAGAAGGCTGGCGGTTCAAACACAACAGCCACTCCTCGGAAGGAAGACTGGGCAATCTTCTGTAGAGATACTGTCCACCCCAAAAGTTAATTTTTTTTGTTTATTTTTGTAACATTTTCTACTTAAATAGTCATACTCTCTGCAAATGAAAACCTGTTTTTCTATCAGTAACCTTTTATTCCTTTTTCTTGGTTTATTATATGGACTAAAACTCACTGCCATAGAGTTGGATCCGACTCATAGTGATCCCTCCTTGGGTTTCTGAGGCAGTATCACTGTGGAAGTAGATTGCCCAACCTTCCTTCTGAGGAGTGGCTGATGGGTTTGTACCGCCAGCCCTCTGGTTAGCAGTCAGATGCCCTAGGCGTTGCACCACCAGAGCTCCCATTATATTGACTGTGACCTCTATATGTTGAATAAGAGCAGACATCTTGCCTTGTTCCCAGTCTTATAGAAAATGTTTTCAGTCATTCAGCATTAAGTGTGACTTTAGTTATACTTTTTGTTTGTTTCTTTGTCAGTGCCCTTTATCAGGTTGAAAAAAAAGTACTTTTCTATTTCTAGTTTTTTGAGACTTTTAAAAAAATCAAGAATGGCTTTTGAATGTTGTCACATTTTTTCTGCATCTGTAGAGATGATCATATGGTTTTCACCTTTTAATGTGAAATACAGTAATGAATTTTTGAAATGTTTAACCTATGATCAACCAAATTTGGACAGAGTATACTGTGTTGCTGTTGTTATGTGCCATTGAGTTGGAACTGACTCATAGCGACCCCATCTTGGGATTCCAAGGTGCTATTACTACAGAACCTTCCTTCCGAGGAGTGGCTGCTGGGTTTGAACTGCTGGCTTTCTAGTTAGCAGTCAAGTGCCTTAGGCACTATGCTACCAGAGCTCCTAGAGTATACTATACTTCTTACATATTACTGGGTTTGATTTGCTAATTTATTGGTAAGGAGTTTTGTTTCTACGTTAATAATGGATATGTGTCTAAATTTTTCTTAATAATATTTATTAGATTTGGGTCTCAGGATTAGGTTGGCTTCATAAGACTATTTGTAAATATTCTTTCCTAACTTTCTGAAAGAATTTGTGTAAGATTGGCATTATTTCTTTTGTAAATGTTTAACATAGCTCATCAGTGAAACAACCATTATGGCCTGGGGTGTCCCTTGTTAGAAGGTTATTAATTACAGTGCATACTTTTGATAAATAGAGGGCTGTTTAGGTTTTCTTTTGGAGTTAATTTTGATTAATTCTGTATTTCAAGAAATTCATTCTTGTTATCCAAGTTGTTGAATTTGTTGGCATAAAATTATCCATAATACAGGCGTATCTTGCAGATATTGTGCATTCAGTTTCAATCCACCACAGTAAAGTAAGTATCGCAGTTTAAGCAAGTTTTTTTGGTTTTCTGGTGTCTATAATAAATTCAGTTTACACTGTATTGTAGTCTATTAACTATGCAGAGGTATTATGAAAAAGTTTGAGATATTGTGAGAATTACCAAAATGTGACACAGAGGTGCAAAATAAGCAGTGAAAATGGCATCAGTAGAATTGCTTGACTCAGGGTTGCCACAAACCTTCAATTTGTAAAAAACACAGTATCTGCAAAGCCCAATAAAACAAGGTATACTTGTATCTTGTTACTTTTAATTTCTAGTGTGTCTATAGTGATAATCTTTCTTTTATTCCTAGTATTAGTCATTTGTGTTTTTTTTCCTCCCCTGATTAAACTTGCTAGGGATTTATCAAACTTAAAATCACCTTTCAGCTTAGCTCGCATGCGCACAAGTACACACTTACACCCACACCCTTAATCTTTAATTTGAGAAGTGCTGGAGGTGCGGTGGTTTAAGTGTTAGACCGCCGACTGAAAGATCAACTATTCAAATCCACTGGCTGCTGTGCGAGAGAAAGGTGTGGCTTTCGTGAAGATTTACAGCTTCAGAAACCCTATGAGGCAGTTCTGCTCTGTCCTGTAGGATCGCTATGGGTCAGAATTAACAACAATGAGATTTTTTTAAAATTATTTGTCTAATATCTGTTAATGTTTGTTTTTCTTTTTATTTTCTTTTATTATTTCCTTTAATTTCTTAAGGTTGAATGTGAGGTGTTTTTTTTTTTTAGCTTCCACCTATGTCATTGATTTTACATCATTTTTTTATAAAAGTATCTAATAAGTAAATTTCTCTCTAAGCACTGCTTTAGCTGCAACCTACAACTTACTATTATGTTTTATTTATTGTCCATTTTGAAAAACTTGAAATTTCTCATTTAATTTCTTATTTGACCCATCATTATTTAGAATTTTATTACATAATTTCAATATATTTGAGGAATTTTCAGATACTTTGTTGTTGTTGATATGTGCCATCAAGTCATCTCTGACTCATAGCAACTTTATTACATACGACAGAATAAAACACTACCCAGTCCTGTGCCAGCCTCACGATCCCTACTGTACCTGAACTTATCACTGCAGCTACTCTGTTACTCCATCTTGTTGAAGGCCTTTCCCTTTTTTGTTGTCCCTCCATTTTACCAGGCATGGCGTTCTTTTCCAGACAGTGGTTCCTTCTGACAACATGACCAAAGTAGATGAGACGAAGTCTGGCTATTCTCGCTTCCAAGTAGCATTCTGGCTGCACCTCTTCCAGGATAGATTTGTTAGTTCTTTTAACATTCCATGCTACTTTCAGCATTCTTCGTCAACACCACAACTTAAAAGCATCAACTTTTCTTTGGTCTTGCAGATTGATTGATTGTCCGGTTCTCACATGTCTATAAGGTGATTGAAAATACCTTGGGTTAGGCACATCTTAGTCTTCAAAGAGATACCTTTGCTTTTCAGCACTTGAAAGAAGTTTTTTGGAATAGATTTGCCCAGTGCAATACGTCTTTTGATGTCTTGACTGCTGCTTCCATTGGCATTGATTTTAGAACCAAGAAATATGAAGTCCTTGACAACTTCAATCTTTTCTCCATTTTTCGTGATGCTGCTTATTTGTCTGCTTGTAAGGATTTTTGTCCTTTATATTGAGGTATAAGCCATACTGGAGACTATAGTCTTTAATCTTCATCAGTAAGTGCTTCAAGTCATCGTCACTTTCAGCAAGCAAGGTTGTATCATCTGTGTATCACAGATTGTTAACGAGCCTTCCTCCAATCCTGATGCCACGTTCTTCACACAGTCCAGCTTCTTGGATTATTTGCTCAGCAAACAGATTGAATAAGTATGGTGAAAAGATACAACCTGGCACACTCCCTTCTTGATTTTAAACCACGCGGTATCCCCTTGTTCTGTTTAAACGACAGCCTCCTGGTCTATGTACAGGTTCCTCATGAGTACAATTAAGTTTTCTGGAATTCCCGTTCTTCTCAGTGTTATCCACAATTTATTATGCTTTACACAATTGAATGCCTTTGCATAGTCAATAAGACACAAGTAAACATCTTTCTGGTATTCTTTGCTTTGAGCCAAGATCCATTTGACATCAACTGTGATATTCCTCGTTCCACATCCTCTTCTGAATCCCACTTGCATTTTTGGAAGTTCTCTGTCAATATATTGCTGCAACCATTTTTGAATTATCTTCAGTAATATTTTACTTTCATTTGATACTGTTTGATAATTTCCACATTCTGTGGGATGACCTTTCTTTGGAATGGGTACAAATATGGAACTCTTCCAGTCAGTTGGCCAGGTTGCTGTCTTCCAAATCTCTTGGCATAGCCAAGTGAATGTCTCTAGCTCGCTTTGTTGAAACATCTCAGTGGGTACTCTGTCAATTCGTGGAGCCTTGTTTTTCACCAATTCCTTAAGGACAGCTTTTACCTCTTCCTTCAGTATCATTGGTTCTTGATCATATGCCCCCTCCTGAAATGGATGACCGTCTACCAGTTCTTTTTGGTGTAGTGACTGTATTCCATCTATCTTCTTTGGATGTTTCCTGCATTATTCAACATATTGCCCATGGAATCTTTCAGTATTGCTATTTGAGGCTTAAATTTTTTCCTCAGTTCTTTCAGCTTGAGAAATGCTGAGTGTGTGAGTGTGTTCTTCCCTTTTGGTTTTCTAACTAACTCCAACTCTTGGCACATTTCATTAGAGTAATTGACTTTATCTTCTCGAGCTGCTCTTTGAAATCTTCTGTTCAGCTCTTTTTTTCCTGCTGATTCTCCCATTTGCTTTAGCTGCTCTTCGTTCTAGGGGAAGTTTCAGAGTCTCTTCTGGCATCCACTTTGTCTTTGCTTCTTTTCCTGTCTTTTTAATGACCTTTTGCTTTCTTCATGGATAATGTTCTTGATGTCATCCCACAAATCCTCAGGTTTTCGGTCATTGGTGTTCAGTGCATCAAATCTGTTCTTTAGATGGTCTCTAAATTTAGGAGGAATGTAATCAAGGTCATATTTTGGCTTTTGTGGACTTGTTTTAATTGTCTTAGTTTCAACTTGAACTTGCATATGAGCAGTTGATGGTCTGTTCCACAATCAGCTCCTGGCCTTGTTTTGGCTGAAGATAAGGAACTTTTCCATTGCCTTTTGTCACTTATGTAGTCAATCTGATTCCTGTATACTGTATCTGGTGAAGTCCACGTGTGTAGCCACAATTTATGTTGAGAAAAGGTATCTGCAATGAATAAGTCATTGGTTTTAGAAAATTCTGTCATGTAATCTCCAGCGTTATTTCTGCCACCAAGGCCATATTTTCCAACTACCGGTGAATCTTCTTTGTTTTCAACTTTTGCATTCTAATCATCAGTAATAATCAACACATCTTGATTGCATGTTTGGTCAATTCCAGACTGTAGAAGCTGGTAAAAATCTTCTGTTTCCTCATCTTTGGCTTTGGTGGTTGGTGTGTAAATTTGAATACTAGTAGTAGTAAGGAGCTCTGGTAGCATAGTGGCCAAAGCATTTGACTGCTAACCAGAAGGCTGGCGGTTCAAACCCACCAGCCACTCCTCGGAAAGAAGGTTGGGCAATCCTACTTCCGTAGTGATACTGCCTCGGAAACCCAAGGAGGGGTCGCTATGAGTCGGGGCCGACTCGACGGCACATAACAACAACAACAGTATTAACTGGTCTTCCTTGTAGGTGTATGGATTATCATATCACTGGCAGCATTGTACTTCAGGATAGATCTTGAAACATTCTTTGTAAGGATGAATGCCACACCATTCCTCTTCAATTTGTCATTCTTGGTATGGTAGATCATATGGTTATCTGATTCAGAATGGCCAAAACCAGTCCATTTCAGCCTAGGATATTGATCTTTCTGCGTTTTCCATTTCATTTTTGACAACTTACAATTTTCCTGGATTCATACTTGGTACATTTCATGCTTTGATGATTAATGGATGTTTGCAGCTGTTTGTTCTCATCTTGAGACATACTGCATCAGCAAATGAAGGTCCTGAAAGCATTACTCTTTCCATTATCATTAAAGTTGGCTCTGTCTACTCTGAGCAGACACCTCTTCCCCAATTGTATTTTGAGTGCCATCCAACCTGGGGGGCTCATCTTTTGGCACTATGTCAGACAGTGTTTCACTGTTATTCATAGGTTTTCACTGGCCAATTGTTTGAGAAGTGGATGGCCTCTTCTTCTGAGTCTATACTAGCCTGGAAGCTCCACTGAACCCTGTCCACCATGGGTAACCTTGCTGGCATTCGAAACACCAGTGGCATAAACAGCCTCACAGCAACACGCAAGCCACCACCCACATGACAAACTGGCATTCAAGTTTGTCTCCCTTAGCTGTTCCAAACCGTTATGCTCACTTCCTTGCTGCCCCGACACTTGCCGGTGTCACCCTCAGGCGCTCCAGAACTCCTTAGATATTTCCTGTTACTGATCTTTAATTAAATAATTCTGTGGCCGTAAAAAGAGCACTGGTGGTATAGTGGTTAAAGCATTTGGCTGCTAACTAGAAGGTAAAACCTACTAGCTGATCCTTGGAAGAAAGATTTGGCAGTCTCCTTCCATTAAGAATTACATCCTTGGAAACCCAGTGGGGGTTGGTATGAGTCAGAATTGACTAAATGGCAGTGAGTTTTTTTGAGTGGTTAAAAAACACTGTAGTTTCACTCCTTTGAAATATATTGAGACTTTTATAGCCTAGTATGTACTCTACCTTGGTGAATGTTCCATATGCACTTGAAGAGAATTAGTTGTTTGTTTGGTGTCGTGGTCTACAGATACTAATATATAAATCCAATTTTTTTTTTCTTCACATCTTTTTGTGAAGTGTGTGTGCACATTTTTGTGCGTGTGTGTGCTTGCATATGTGTGTATTCTTTAAAATAATTGAAAGAAGAGTGTTAATTTTTAACTATAATTTTGGCTTTGCCTGAATCTCCCTTTAGTTGCTTTATGTTTTTTGAAGCTATGTTAATAGGTGTATTTACATTTGGGAATCGTTATGACTTCTTGATCACTTGACCCTTTTATCATCATGAAATATCCCTCTTTAATATTTTTATCTTTATGTCTGCATTGTCTGATAATATTGTTGCCATATCATCTTTCTGATTCTTAGTATTTCTGTGGTATTACTGTATTTTTATGCAAATAACATACCTTCTACTTTGTTTGCCAACTGTATCTTCCTGTCCTGAGGTGTTTCACAAGCTCACTGTGCTAATTTTTTTTTTTTACACCAACATGTAAAAATATTGGCATAGTGGTGCTTACAAAAATACCTCCTCCCAGGGGGAGTACATGGTTGGTAAACAACTTAGAAGGCATGTGTTACTTGTGTAAAAATTACAGTATATTTTTTTCCTACTCTTTTTCTAGTATTTTATTTCATCTCCTCTTGACTTTTTTAAAACTTATTATTATTTTAAGCTTTTATTGTGATTTGGGTGAAAGTTGACAGTGCAACTTAGTTTTTGTTCGACAGTTCATATTTTGTTTCATGACATTGATCGCATTCTTCGCAATGTAACAGCACTTGTACCATTTTCTCCCTGTATCTCTTGTTTCCATTCTTCCTTCTTTCCTAGCCCTTCCTGCCTTCAGAACTTTGTCTCAGGGCAAATGCCGTCCTTTTGGTCTTACGTAGTTGATTTTTCTAAAAGAGCGCCTACCTTCCTCGTGTTACTGTGTACCGTGTAGGCCTGTCTATTGTTTGGCTGAAAGTTGAGCGATGGGGGTGACTTCAGTTCCTGGCTTGAAGGGTAACTAAGCAATTCCTTACTTCCATCTGGTATTATTTGCCTGTATTCTGAAAGAACTTCTTTAACTTTTTTTTTTTTTTTTAATAGTGAAATAGTTTGGGGGTCCACCAGTCTTTATCTAACCAGTAACCCTGGTCATTTTTTATGATTTTCAGTTTTGTTCCACTTTGTTCTTCCACTGTATCCAAAATTGTTTATTGTGATCCCTTTTAGAGCGGTCAGCAGTAGTAGCTAGTCACCATCTATTTCTTAAGCTACTGTGTTTTTTGGCAAATATTTTTGTAAACACCTTACGCAAAAATTCTTTTACAGCAAGATGTACAAAGAAACTGATACAGCGGTGATTATAAAAATACTTCCCAAGGGTAGGGAGCAGTTGGCAAACAAAAATAGAAGGTGAAGGTGTGTGTTGTTTGTGAAAAATAGGGTATTACTATGTGTGTTACTTTCATCAATTGCTTTTATAGTAGGCATCTTTAACTTATTGATTTACCTTGAAATAATACTATGTTGTTGTTGTTGTTATGTGCCGTCGAGTCGGCCCCGACTCATAGCGACCCCTCCTTGGCTTTTCAAGGCAGTATCACTACGGAAGTAGAATTGCCCAACCTTACTTCCGAGGAGTGGCTGGTGGGTTTGAACCGCCTACTATACTGCATCATAAACAATATAATACCATATTTTCAATATAATGCACCTATACAGTACATACAGCATGCATAGGAAACTAACACATGAAAGGTTTGTGCAGTTTGCAAAAAAAGTAGCATGCATTTTTTGCATAAAAATACAGTAATGGTGTACTTCTATTTAACCCCCTTCCATCTTTTCTATTCTTGTTATCCACTTCTGTGTGTGTTGTAAACCTCACAGCACATCATTGGCTATCTAAATAAAAAATAAACCTTTATAGAAATTTTTAAACACATAATAAAGATAATAAAAGTACATTTACTCATATATTTGCCCTTTTGTTGTTTCATTCCTTTCAGCAATCCCTTATTTCCATCTGGTGTTACTTGCTTGTATTCTGAAAGAACTTCTTTAACTTTTTATTTTATAGTGAATGGTATTGTTTAATGAATTCTCCCAATCATTCCTTTTTCTGAAAATGTCTTCATTTTGCTTTCATATTCGGAATTTATTTTTGATGCATATAGAATTCCAAGTGGAAATCCCTCCCCCCATTTATGGCATTATTTTTTGGCTTTCATTATTTGTGATAAAAAGTCAGTGGCCATTCTTACCATTATTCTCCTATATATAATATTTCTTCCTCTAAATCATGGCAGATTTTTAAATTACTATGTTTGGTTTTCAGCTGTTTTATCAAACCAAAAGAATTTATGTCCTTATAGTTGGCTTTCTTTGGTGTTTTTTCTCTTTGGAGGTTGGCTGAGTTTCTTGGATCTGGGGCTGCAGCTCTTTCATCAAATTTTGAAAATTTTCTGTCATTGCCTTTTCAGATATTTGTTAAGCTTCAGTGTTTCTCTCTTCTTTTTCTAGTTCTCCAATTAGAGGTATGTTAAGAGTGTTTGTTTGCTGTTATCCCAGAGTTCTCTGATTTATTTGTTCTATTTGAGTTTGGACATATCTTTTGCGCTGTCTTCTAGTTCACTGGTTTTTTTTCCCTTGCCCTCTGCTGAGTCTAGTCTGCTATTTAAACCGTTAAGTGGATTCTTAACTTCTGATCTTTTATTTATTTATTTATTTTATGTTCCAGTAGTTTCTATTTGTCCTTTTTTAAACAATAGTTTTATCCACTTTAAAAACTAGATTCTGTAATTTATTTATCATAAGCACTTTAAAATGTTTGCCTTTTGATTTCAACATTAGGGTCATCCAGAGACTAGTTATATCTGGAACTTCTTTTAACTTTTTTTTCCCTCTTGCTTTACTTTGCTTTATCATGTTTCTTTAATTTTTTAATGTATGCCAGATTTGCTATACTTAAAAACAGTAGAGATATAAGTAAGTCATACTTCCCTTCAGAAAGTGGGATGCCTTTTATTCTAGTCAGGTCACCAGTGTGGGGCTGAGAAGGGCATCATGTGGTTTGTGGGTGGAATCAGAATTTACCCATTAGCAGTTGTTTATGTTCTGAGCACAGGGATGGAGATTCCAGAAGTCTCTATGCATTACTGCCCAGCCAACAGTCCTACCCTCAACTTTGCCCTATTCAGGAGATATTTCGCTATTGTTGCTCTGCTCTGGGTCTTGGAAGTCAGTCATGGCCCTTTGTGCCCTGGAAGAACCTCTCCCTGCTCTCCTGCCATCTTTATCCACTGGCCAGATGAAAGTTTGTACAAAGTTGGTCAGGTTTCTTCTTACCCACATCTCTGGTATTTTTGTTTCTGCTCTCACCAGAGGTCGCTTCTCTCCTCACAAAGGTTTTTATGATCTAGAATTTAATTGATTCTGGCTAATTTTGAATCCTTAGTTTTCTGATAGATTTTTTAAAAACAGTGACTTCATGGTTTACTTGGCTTGTTCTCACTTTTAGAGTGAAAGCAATGGTCTTTTGCAAATTTTTACATAGTCAGTAGAAACAAGAATCTAAAAATATTTGAATAAATTCAGTATTCATAGGAATCTTAAGAGCCTCTGAGTGGTGCAAATAGTTAAGTCTGAACTACTGACTGAAAGGTTAGTAGTTTGAACCCACCCAGAGGCACCTCGGAACACAGGCCTGGTGGTCTGCTTTCAAAGGGTTACTGCCTTGAAAATTTTTTATAGTGGTTCTACTTTATATAAATGAGGTTAACCTGAGTCATAATGACTCAACAGCAGCTAACTACTTAAGAGATACAATATCATATATAAAATGCTTTTTTAAAAAAATTTCAGCACACATTTAAGTAAAATATTAAATATATTTATTAACCAAACCCACAACTCACTGCCATCAAGATGATTCTGACTCATAGTAACCTTATAGGACAGAGTAGAACTGCTCCATAGGGTTTCTAAGGCTGTAATCTTAATGGAGGCACACTGCCACATCTTGTTCCCATGGAATGGCTGGTGGGTTCAAACACTGACTTTTCGATTAGCAGCTGAGTGCTTTAACCAGTTTGCCACCAGGGTTCTTTATATATTTATTAAAGAGAAGCATTAAAGATTTGCTTGTAATTTCTTTAAACTTAACTAGATAATGATTCTTTACATAGGACATACTTCCCTGGGGTGGTCACCACAGCTCTAGTGAGCCACTGCTTCTACAGAAAGTATATTCAAGTTCTCTGTGCATTAGGCAGGACCACTGGTCTGGGACAGTTTTGGCACACTGTCTACCACCTTTGGGAAGGGCCAGACAGTAAATGTCCTAGGCTTTGCAGGCTTTCGTTGTATATTCTTTTTTTATTTTTTTCAACCTTTTAAAAATGTAAAAGCCACTTTTAGCTAGACCTATATAAAAAAAGACCCTCGAACAGGCCATAGTTTGTGGCTCCCTAGGCTAGATGATCTTTAAAGTAGTCTTTGCTCTCAAAATTACCTTGAATTTCTCTAAATACAGGGTGTTCGAATAAACTAACTGTTCTTTTAATAAAAGCCTCAACAAATAGTATGTTAAAATCTACTGGAAAAAAAATAATCCAAACTCAGTGCCATCGAGTATATTTGACTCATAGTGACCCCTCCTTGGGTTTCTGAGGCGGTATCCCTGCAGAAGTAGATTGCCCAATCTTCCTTCTGAGGAGTTAGCAGTCAAATGTCTTAGGCACTATTCTGCCCTCTTGAAGTTAAGTTATGTACTGTTTTCTTTATGCAAATAACAGGCAGTTTCTACATTTATCAAATGCCATGCCTCTCCTTCATCCCCCCCCCCCCCCGACACACACACGTTTCTGGTTAAAAAAACAAAGGCATAGCATGTTTACAAAAATACCTCCTGAGGAGGGAGCAGTTGGCAAACAGAAAGAAAGGTGTATGATACTCGCGTAAAAATAGGTAGACTTTTACTTCATCAGATTCAAAGAAAGCCTTTTTATCTTTCTTCTCCTGCAGGAGTACAAACCACCAGGAACTCGTAAACTCCATAATATCCTTGGGGTAGAAACAGGAGGACCTGGTGGGCGCCGTGCTGGGGAATCGGGTCATACGGTAGCTGACTACTTGAAGTTCAAAGACCTCATTTTAAGGATGCTTGATTATGACCCTAAAACTCGAATCCAACCGTATTATGCTCTGCAGCACAGTTTTTTCAAGAAAACAGCTGATGAAGGTACAAATACAAGTAATAGTGTATCCACAAGCCCAGCAATGGAGCAGTCACAGTCTTCAGGCACCACCTCTAGTACATCTTCAAGCTCAGGTCTGTTCTTTGACATTAGACTTAGACTTTGAAATGTTTTATGCTTTGTTTGTGAAGTGAGGTTATTTAAATTATTAAATTTGTTAATGATGTGGAGGGGAATGATTTTACTGATTATCTCTTTCTATTAGTAATAAATTCATCTCCGCCAATGTGCCAGTACTTAATTATGCATGTAATAAATTCTGTTTGGTAGTTGGAAGCACAACTATTTATTAACCAAAATTTTAAATAGTTTTTTAAGTGGAACTACATTGTCCACATCTTACATTTAGCCTTAGCTAAGCCAAACTTGATTTTAGTTCGTTGGTTGATGTGAAAGAACTTAATGTTAGCCAGAAAATCATATGATTTTGTGATATGCTGTCAGTTTTAATATTATGGTATTGGAATATAAACTTGAACAAAATATGTAAACTTTGAACTCACAAATTGTACTTGTTGTGATATTTAAGGTGGGTCATCGGGGACGAGCAACAGTGGGAGAGCGCGGTCGGACCCGACACACCAACATCGGCACAGTGGGGGGCACTTCACGGCTGCCGTCCAGGCCATGGACTGTGAGACACATAGCCCCCAGGTCAGCGTCCATACTGTGGCCACTCATGGCTTTCAACCTTGGGCTTAGAATCATAAGTCATTTACTCTAAAAGTTCATAGCTTCCTTATTTATGAGGAAATAAAACTTAATTTTAGTTAAAAGAGCATATCTTCGTTTAGATACAGATAACATTTATTGGGTACATGTCAGCTATTGTAGCAAATGTTTTCCTTTGTTACCTCATTTACCACAGCAACATTTTGAGCTTCACACTGGTTTGATCCTCATTTTATAGTGGGAACTGAGACTTCATGGGTAATTTCTACTGGGTCACAATCTTAATTACTATATTATACTAATATAATATAGTTATATGTATATTATATACTTACATAAAAGATTCCATGATTTTTTAGCATTCAAATTGTCCTGGATTCTGAAATAGTTCGTGACTTGATTTTTAACCTCTCTTTTGGTTTTTTTTTTGCACTTGGTTTTTAAGCCTGTTAAAGAAGAGGATCTAATTAGGTAATTTTTACAAAATTGAGATGAAGCAGGTGGTGGTGGTAAAAGTATTTGAATCCTCTTTGTAAAATTATAAGTTAGTCTATACTGAGAACTGCATTATGATATTTTATGGTAAGAAGTCAGTGTATTATTTGATGGATGAAATAAAGTGATATTTATTAGTATCATTCCCATTCTTGTGACTAGGGCTGCTGAATACTACTAGACACAGTCACACACATGGGAACATTGTTATCACTATTAATTAGTGTTGATCTGCCTCTACTGGGCAATCTTTCATGTCATCTCTCTAGTTCTCTATAATAATTGTTTCAGACCTTTCTTATCTTCTTAAATTTTTGATCTCCCTTCTCTGTGCTTGTTCTCTACTTGATTTATAAAGAAAATAGTTTTCAGCTTTTTATCATCAAATATGTAGTCCTGCCTACATTGTGCTATTGTCCATGTTTTTTTTTTTTCCCCTCTGTTCATTAGAAGCCATGTGTTTTTTTTATTGCCCAAAGTAAGCTCTCTCTCTTCATCCACTGGGCTTTGCTTGTGGTCACCACTCTAATTCCTCTCAGCCGCTCCTCTCTACTACTCTTTCTTTTTATCAGCATTTAACCATTCTTAGATCTCTCTCCTCTTACATAGAAGCTTTCCCTGGCCCTAAGTCTTCCTCACCCTGTATTTCTGTTATTTTTGGTCTCCATTACTTTACCTTTTAAAAACTTGTTAGCATGCTACAATTAAGTTTCTGCCTGCAATCCACCGAACCATTATTGCCAGTGTTATCAAATGAGCTCTCTGTTGCTTCATCCCTCGACTATGTTTGACAGTGTCAATTTCTCCCTCTTTTTGGAAACACTCCTCTTCTGGTTTACTTTGACAGCATGCCTTCCTCATTCCCACTTGAAGTGGTGCTTCTGGGTCCTGGCCCTGAGTCCTGTCTCTTCCTGAATGATCTCAAGTACTCTTACCAATGACTCTAGTTACCATCTTTATGTAAATCACTCCTACATATTTATTTCTGGCCTAGGCTTTACTCCTTTGCCTAGAGCCTTTATTTTCCTATTGTTTACTATAAATAGTGCTTTAAGAGTCTCACCAACCAGGCGTTGGAGATGTGTCACATAGACTGATAAGTCATTTTCACCTTGATGCCAAGTCTTCCGATGTGAGTTGCTTTTTGTAGATGGCCCACATTGCACCCATATGCTCCAGTCATAAACCTGGAAGTTAGGAACTTACCCTCTCCTTGTCCTTACCTCCCACATTCAATTAAACATTAAATGATACTGATTCTAAATATGCTAAATATATTTTATTCTTTCTCTCTCACTTCTCCCCTGTTGCTGCCATCACCTCTAGCCTGTCTTACTGTAAACAACTTCCTAACTGGTCTTCCAGCATTCCATTCACCCATCAACTCCATTCCTGTCTGTATAGCCCAGTGAACTTTCAGAAGAGCAGGCAATCTTGCTGTTTTTCCTACTTTAAGCAGATGGTGGTGGTAAAAAAGTATTTGAATCCTCTTTGTAAAATTATAAGTTAGTCTATACTGAGAACTGTGTACTTAAAGTAAAACGAGATCTCAGTGATTTCCATGATCTGGACCCCACCAAGCCATTCTTCGCTTCACTAGCTCTACTCTAGTCTTGCTAGATTTTTTCCGTTTTTTGGAACATGCCACGTTCTCTTTCATTTTTCTCACGTTTACTTGTACTCTTAGCCTGGAATACATTTTCTCCTTCTCTTTGCTTTGGTAATTACTGTTTACGCTTCAGGTCTTCATTTATTATCACTACTCTTTTCTCCCTTTCTCCTCTCCCTCTCTCTGTAGCTCCCTTTCTCTCTTCCAAATATATTCAATATTGCAAACATAGAAAAAGTATCAAGAATAACATAAAACACATTTTTATTTCTTACCCATATTTAATACAAGTTATTTTATTTGCCTCAGATCCTCTTTTTGTTACTTAATTTGTGAATAGGTAATATATTTACGTGGTTAAAAAAAAATAAGTAAATATAAAAGAGATTAAATGAAAAGTCTGTCTTCTATGTCTTCTAGCCACCCGTTTTTAAAATTGTTATTAGTGTATCCTTTCTTTGATATTTTATACACATACAAGCAAATACAACATACAACATATGTATTTTCTCCCAACTTTTGTACACAGTAGCATACAATTTTCACTTTTTTTTTTGTTTTAAACATTTAACTATATTTTGAAGATCTTTGTATATCATTATATAGAGAGCTTTTAAATTTACGTTTTTATAGTATAGTATTCCATTGTTTAGATATAGCATAAGTTATTTACTCCCTTCCCAATGGAGACTTGGCTTATTTCATATCCTTTTTACTATTGAACAAATAATGCTGGGGGTTTATCATTCAAATTTATGTAATTTACCTGTGATATAAATTCCTAGAAATAAACTTTCTAGCTGAACAAGTAATAAGATTTCTAATTTTTATAAAACTCCAGAGTTTTTATCGATGAACTCTCCCACCAGTAGAGTTTGGAGAACCAGTCAGTATGATCAACCTTTAGATCTTTGCCAGTATGAATTGGGAAGTGGTATTGGAGGATAGTTTTATTTTGTTTATTTCTTCTTGTGCATGAATTTGAGTAACTTTATAGAACTTTAAGGATTTTGTTTTCTGAGAACTTTGTGTACTTCTTTATTGGCCTGTTTGCAATAGTATTTCTTATTAAAGTCTGGTTCTGACAGTATCTTCATTGATTAGATATTTAGTGCATGAGGCATTTGAAAGATCTTGGCCAAGTAGAGGCATAGAAGGAATGACCTGTGTAATTGGAACCCAGAGAGCATGAGAAAGGATGGTGAAAGGAAGAGATTGGAGAAATGAGCATTGGCCAGGTTATGCAGCACATTGTATGGATTTGGATTACAGTTTGATCATCATCATTCATAGATTATGTATTTATGAATGTGCCTACTCACTAAGTTCAATTGTAACCCCAAAATCAATACTCAGTGCATTTTCAGAGTCATTCACAGACATGTGGATGCTTAGAGCAGCAAATAATTTGAGTTGTCCCAAGGACCTGTTTCCAGGTGGTTCAGTATTCACCAATTCAGTGATTTTGGAAACTTCATAGAATAACTACTATGAATAACAAGAATTAACTGAATTTTGTTTTTCTAATTAATGAGAAGTCATTAAAGAATGTTCAAGAGGGAGATGTTAGGATTTATATTTTTGAAAGTTTATTCTTACGACTTTCTGGAGAGTGCCATTAGAGATGGTAAGTGTGGGAGTAGGGAGTTGTTTAGGAAGCTGTTGTATTAATGTAGGCAAGAGATGTTAGTAATCTAGATTGGAGTCACATGATGGAGATGAAGAGCCCATTGAAATACACTATGAAGGTAGACTCAGTAGGACCTTGCTTATAGATTGGGTGGTGAGATTGTTGAACAGCTAGATGTGTATTAGTGCTTTTATTGAAACAGGGAAGGTAGAAGGAAGAGGGATTTTAGGGGGAGAGTTACAAATTCCTTTTGGATCTGTTAAATACTTATCTGGCCCTTTATAGGAAAAGTTTGCTGACCTTTGACACAAATACTGCTCCCAAGGAAAGGAAGTGGTTAATGAAATATATGAGCCTGTTTATGGACATAATTTCCTAAAAATCACACTTTTCATAGTAATACATTTTTTTACTCTTGAACATAATTGGAGTCTTGCATTGAAGAAACATCTGCTACATTAAAAGTTTCAAAACTCTTTCTCCCTAGTTAATATAAATGCTAGTGTTAATAGACTTAGATGATGTAAAGCATGGAAACAGTGCTCTGAGTAAACTAGTGTAAAATCTGTTCTTACAGGTGCGTCAGCAGTTTCCTGCTCCTCTTGGTTGGTCAGGCACTGAAGCTCCTACACAAGTCACTGTTGAAACTCATCCTGTTCAAGAAACAACCTTTCATGTAGCCCCTCAACAGAATGCATTGCATCATCACCATGGAAATAGTTCCCATCATCATCATCATCACCACCACCACCACCACCACCATGGACAACAAGCCTTGGGTAACCGGACCAGGCCAAGGGTCTACAATTCTCCAACAAATAGCTCCTCTACCCAGGATTCTATGGAGGTTGGCCATAGTCACCACTCCATGACGTCCCTGTCTTCCTCAACTACTTCTTCCTCTACATCTTCCTCCTCTACTGGTAATCAAGGCAATCAGGCCTACCAGAATCGCCCAGTGGCTGCTAATACCTTGGACTTTGGACAGAATGGAGCTATGGATGTTAATTTAACCGTCTACTCCAATCCCCGCCAAGAGACTGGCATAGCTGGACATCCAACATACCAATTTTCTGCTAATACAGGTCCTGCACATTACATGACTGAAGGACACCTGACAATGAGGCAAGGAATTGATAGAGAAGAATCTCCCATGACAGGAGTTTGTGTTCAACAAAGTCCTGTAGCTAGCTCGTGACTATAAATTGAAACTTGAGTTTGTTTCTTGTGTGTTTTTATAGAAGTGGTGTTTTTTTCCAAAAACAAAGTGCAAAGCTGCTTGACTCAGAAGGAGATTAACACACTGAACCGCTACAAGAGGGCAAAGCTGACTTTTTTTTTTTTTTTTTAACTTGAAAAGATTGCAAAGGGACAATGAAGTTTTTTAAAGAGCCATGTCCAAACCCATCTTCATGGATAGCTCAGAGGTAGCACCTCTCCTTTGCCTCCCCTGTTTTAACTTGCCACATCCCAATCGTAGTGGGTTTTTTGTCTTTCTATTCATCAAAAGTTAATGTTCAGATGTTGGTCTTAGTCATTTGCCAACTAATTTTAAAATAAAAAGGCACTGCACATAATTTGCATCCAGGGCCCCATGAGGGTATTTTTTTCCCTTTTTGTTTTGTTTCTTTCCTTTCCCCTTTTTTGTTTTATTTTGGGTGGGGGTGGGAAATTTGGGTTTTTTAAGTCCTTTAAACACACTTGGGCACGGAAATGCAGTACTGTAGGGAAGAGGGACCTCCAGCTTACACAAACATCATCTTCAGCTGTATGAAAGGGACGATTGTGTTGAAGTTTGTAAGGCACAGTAAGCATGCTAAGTGGCGGGGATCAGAACTCTCCTGTCTGAACCTACTGAGGAGCAAAGCAGCAATTACATGGGATTCTGTGGGCCTCCTGTTTTTCGAGGCCACAGGGAGATAGTAATGGAACGTGACTGGTCTCCTAACCAAGGTGCACTGAGAAGCAATCAACGGGTCAGTCGTGGCCAGTCCTGGGGAGGTCTGAGTGGTGGTCTTTGGGATAACCTTTGGCCTTATGGATTTGGACTCTAAAAAATTAGAAGAGCCTACCATTTCAGATGCAATCACTTTTGGACATGCTTTTGCAGACAGTCCTTAATGCTGAAAACACAGAGAATGGGTAATTCAAGAGGCCTTTCTTTTAAAATAGACTTTTGTGACCCACTAATTGTAAGGTATTGCAAGGTCACTTTGCGTGTGTCATAAAGTTGACTTCCTTATTGGTTGAAGGTCACAGAAGTAGTGGTTTGCTTTGATGAAAATAGCTACAGCTGTGTCCCTTCTTGCTTTTTACTTTTATTTTTGCTTTTTCTCGGCACGTGGTATCTCCACCATTTCTTCTGCACAAAGATGTCTTCTGTTCATCCTGAACATTTTTAAAAATGCAGAATTTTATGTGACTGCTTTTTTGCCTCACAATTATGCTGTGAATTTTACAAAAATTTATTTTCTTTTTTGATAATTTATTGTACCAAAGCTGTTTTTATAGCACATAGATGTCTGTAACCAATAATGTAGCAGTTCTGCACTTTGACACAAGGTGTAACTAGACCATTTTTAAATGTCAGTTGAAAATTATGGCTGTACTATTGCTTAAACAAAACTGGAACTGTTGTTGAATCCATAGCCAATACATTTACAGCAATCTGTGTACTGAACATAATAGATTGACATCTAACTCAAGATTACAACATCTGTTACATTTTAAATGTGTTCAGGCTTCTGAAAGGAAAGGAACACTGGATCCAGAAGCTATGGAACCAGCAGTTGATTCTTGTATTCCTGATTAACCTACTTGTAAACTTGAAAGCAAGACCTTCATTGCACCGACAGGTCCTGAATATGAGCATGAGTAAAGCAGAACTCTCACGCATGACCTGAAGGTAACAGGCTGGTATTTTAACAGGTGCCTAGTTTTGAGATTATGCTGCCTTAATGTAACACAGTCTGGCAGTTGCTAAATTTGTGTTCCCATTTTAAACTGACCAATTTTAGGGAGTTTTACTTTTGAGTGGTTAAATTGGGAGAATGAAGATAAGTAATTTTACCTATCCAGGATCAAAAGAAGCCTAGGAAGGAAGCAGTAATCTACCTCTGCCGATAAACCCTGTTCAAAACAACTCAGCAGAACACCACATTACTTTTTATTGGTCAATTCCATGTGGCTGACAAGGTCAAGTTTTTCAGAACAAAAGCAGGTTTTTATATGTAAACAGTGACAAAGGAAAGGCTTACAACTATGTAAATGTAAATGGAAACTTGGAAATACTCGTTTTTACAAACCACAGAATTTTCTGTTATTAATCAGGAAATCCATATTTATTTTGTAATTAAATGTCAAGCCTGTGGATGATTTTTGAACTTGGTAGTTCATAAAGGTTTACAGTAAATAAAAGGATATCACCTTGAGTATAGCAATATCAAAAGGAATTCAGTAGTTACTGCTATTTAGGAATATAAGGTTCAGATATTACATGGGTCAGGTCATTTTTTTCTGTGCTGGTTGCCACATCTTAGCAAGCACCAAAAACAAAGCAGTTTTTAAATCGATACTTACATAAAGAAAATCATACAATCCACTGCTTCTGCATACTGTGTTATGTTACAGTCCAGTTTTGTGTGCTTTACTACACAGTTTGGTTACAGGACTTCTGTGCATTGTAAACATAAACAGCATGGAAAAGGTTAAATACCTGTGTTCAGATTGTAAGATCTAGTCCGGACTTGCTGTGTATATTGTAACGTTAAATGAAAAAAGAACCCCCCCTTTGTATTATAGTCATGCGGTCTTATGTATGATAAACAGTTGAATAATTTGTCCTCAGACTCTTTACTATGCTTTTTTAAAATTAATTTAAAAAAAATGTAAACATAGTAAAAATCTTCCTATGCAATTAACCTGGTCCAGGTAATGGTCTGATAGGAGATTAGTCAAATGTGTAAGAAAGGAAATACTAGTTACATCAACATAGGCTTTAAAAATCTTTCCAAGTAAAAATTGGAGGTTTAACAGAGCATTTTGATTTTTAAAATTGAATGATTACTATATCCAAACTCTAAATTCACACCATTTCTCTCTGACTCAAATCATATTTTAGTTTGTAGTGTTTAGAATGAATGTCAGGGCTAGGTGATTTTCTCTAATAGGTGTTGACCTGCTTGGAAGCAAGACAGAATACAAAGTATTTGTTCTTCCTTCCCCAAATCCTAGTATGGGGACATATCAGGGACTGACTTGTAGAAATTCTAGAATTCCTGTTATAGTGAATTCGTTTCTAACTTAAAGTCTTCTGGTTTTATACATTTACCTGCAGAAGTATATATTATTGACTTTCAGAGGTAAGAAACTTATTTGAAAAGTTAAATGTGATTTATGTAAAATTCAGGTTGGCTAGGTAAATCTGAATTTACTACATGTAAGAAAAGTCCTTTAATTTTTTCTTAGGGTATGAAATTTTACTTAGGTAACTGACACATTTTGTGATTTTGAACTAAAAAGTTTATTTTAGGAATAGTAGAATTATATGTAAAAAATCATTAAGGCTGCAAAAATTATATAAGGCTCATAGAACGACTATCACATTTGCCACCCTCTTTTTCAGTTCCTGTGTTGTTAAACTTAATGGTATATTCTTATTATAGGGAAATGCTTAAACAGAAAATACGTAGAAAGACAAAGTAGCAAACCCTAAATTCTTCTTGACCAGTTCCCTAATTTCCTTTTGACCTGCCTTTATTTTGTTAACTCAGGATATAATTTCTGAACTCATTTTTATATCCATTTTTGTGGTGGTGACCATATATATATAGTAGAGCAGTTGGTTTATTCTGTATGCAGGCCTTGATCTTAGTGTCATATGTGAAAAAAGTTTGAAAATATGAATGGGGAGTGCAGGATGCACAGCTTTGGTATACTGAGACTGTATTCAGATTTCTTAAAATCATAACTGGGGTGTCTACTGACCAGGCACTAGAAAGCCTTTGATGTCAGAAAAAGTAGAGCAGATACTATTTTCTTAACCATGGATCTCCTTATCTAGGCTTTTTTCTTAGAACATACATAAAGTCATTTTTAGTACAAAGAACAAGAAACCTCTAAGAAAATAGCTTACTTTATTCTTTTATCATCTCCTTTAATGGCATAGCAGTACTCTAAATGTGTCCACTAAGAGCCATCTTGTGAATGCCAATTGGGTTTTCACCCTGTATTAGTCATTTCCATGTGTGTTTAAAGCATTAGTTTTTTGGTTGAAGACTTATTTAGTAAGGTAAGTGGTTTGTTGGTTTATGTGCTTGTCTTTCTCTTTGGCATTTTGCATAGTCAGGGGCCCAGATATCACCTGTTGGCAAAGAGAAGTGATAAAGAGCCAGGCAGTTCTTGCAACATTAAAAAAAAAAATCATCTTAAGACAGCACCAAGGTAATTGTTTTTGTTTATTTTTTCTAATTTTTCACTTTAAATTTTCTTCAGAAGACAAAAAGATTCCTCCAAGTGAACACTATGATTTGAAAAACACACAATAAACAACTTGGGACCTGTATCCCCACAGGCTTGTTTACTTGAAAAGACTTCCCCTGCCCAGTCATTTCTTCCTCTTTAGAGTGTCTCCCTCTACAAAGAAGTGGGAATTAATGTGTGTGTTTCAGTTTCAGTGCAGCATGAATTCCCAGCAGATTGTGTGGATGCTGCTTCAGAACAGTGAGGAAGCCTTAAACTCATTTCCTTTTGCTTTCACAGCACTTTTAGTCTCAGCTGGGTTCTGAAGAAGCAGAGGACCAGGTTAAGTGTTGTGTTGGCCAATAAAATGCATTTAATATTTGAGTAAAGAAAAATGGCAGCCAAACTCAGGGTGAAGGATAGGGGATATAGAGCAAATAAATGGAACATACCTTGTTCTTGCTGGAAGATAATGCTGATAAGGGTTGTGGCAGCAGACATGACTGGACAAGTATTTGCATATCTAGAAAAATATTTGAGGGATTTTCACGTTGCAACATGAAAGGTCATGTAGGTATTACATACATTTATTTTGTCTGTCTGAAAGACCATAGTTTATTTGATTATCTTTCCAATTAAATTTTTTTAATTGCTACCTTCGGGATTTTTTTGGTTTTTATTTTATTCTTGTAAATGCTCTTCCCAATAATTACTCATTAATCACTATAATTGTCCTTGAGTTCAACTGGAAGCTGCAGGAGCAGGGGAGAGGCAGTGCCACAGGAAAAGTGAAGTGGAAGGTAGTGGGTTGGGTGGTAGCTCTTTACTGGGGCTAAGGCTGAGAAGTTGCCCCAGCGGGTGTGGCCACAGGATGGATCATTAACAAGCAGAAGGTGAGAGAGCTCAGTCAGTGTTAGCAGTCTGCCAAAGAGAACAGTGTAAGTCAGTAGAAAACGCTGAATGATCAACATGGAGCCAGATGATGAATTGGTGAATCAGTTTTGACTCACTGTTGCAGAGTAATGCTGTGTAGACATGATGGGGTGAAGATGGGGCTTCGACATTCCCTTTGAAACTAAAAGTACTGGTGGTGTAAAGATCTAAGGAACTCTGGTGGTGCTGTGGTTAAGCACTTGGCTGGTAACCAAAAGGTTGGAGGTTCGAACCCACCACCTGCTCCATGAGAGAGAGATGTGGCAGACCCTAAAGAGGGCCTTGGAAACTGAGACAGTTCTACTATGTCTTGTAGGGACCCTATGAGTTGGAATCAATTAGATGGCAATGAGTTTTAAAGATCTAGAACACAATGTAGTGAAATAGGGACCTGAAGAAAGAAGTCTTTTGTATACATCGCAGACCAGCCCTAGTCTGTTGAAGAAGTGAGGGGGAGTGGAGTGAGGTGATCCTTTGGTGGATTAAGTCAGTTACTACAGCTTCCACACACTGCTCTCATGTCCAGGGAATGAGTAAGCACATTCTATAAAAAAGGGTGGTTTTGATAAACCTGTGATCTTACTGAACTGCTAAATCAGTAGTCACCAGTTTAAAACAAGCTTTTAGACCTGCTGCACATCAGAGTCACCCAGAGAACTTCATAAAACTGTGGCTGCCTTGTCACTTCCAGACATTTTGATTCAGAGAGTGGGATGGTGCCTGCACATGTATTTTTAAAAAAGCTTTGCAGGTGATTCTGAATCTGCAGCTAGGGATGACTCAAGGTAAGGAAGGTGCATGCATGAACCCAACAGCAGGATTCTGAGTTACAGAGCTTTTAAAATACAGGTTTATTATTTAAGTGTATGTGTGTGTGTGTGCACACACAAGTGAATAATAAAATTTACAAGACTATAAAACTTAAACTAAACCCACCCCACTGCCATTGAGTTGATTCCGACTCAGTAACTCTATAGGGCAGAACTGTCCCATAGGGTTTCCAAGGGTTGTAAATCTTTCTGGATGCGGACTCACACATCGTCCTCCTACAGAGCAGCTGGTGGGTTTGAACCACCAACCTTTTGGTTAGCAGCCAAGTGTTTCACTTGCTTCTCTAAGCCTCCTTTTCTTCATAAAATGAGGATAACTGTAGTGTTATCCTTTGTTAACCATTGTGCCACCAGGGCTCCTTCACAAGACACACTGCATTTAAAAATGTTACAGGCAAGCTACCCCTCCATACGCCACCAAATTACCAGACGTAAGATGTGGCAGTCTGCAGCCATAAAAATTTTACAATCCTTAGAATTCTATGCGACAGTTCTACTCTGTCCTGTAGGGTTGCTATGAGTCGGAATCAACTCAATGGCAATAGGTTTCAAGTATGTGAAACTTAGACAACTTGTTTCTTTTTGTCATCTTCCAGTTTGGAAGTGGGTTGATGTGACAGTCCATGTATTAGTAGTCTGTGATAGTCCATGAGAATGGCATGTGTGATACGTCCCAGCAGAGGGGAGGGAATTTGTTCGTTCATGCCTCATGCTCATGTGAGTGGATTCTTCCTGCCATGAGCTGTCTGGTCTGAGTGCAGATGTGTGGCAAAGCAGCTTGGTGTGGAGGTCCAGATTTCAAGCTCTAGACCCACAAATGGATTCAAATCCTGTCAAAGCACTTACTGGCTATGTTAACACTGTGCCAGCCACTTGATTCTTTGTCTAAGCCTCCTTTTCCTCGTAAAATGAGCATAACTGTAGTGTCAACTATATGAGATTTTGTGCAGGCTTCAGTGAGATAATGTACATAAAAACTTAGAACAATGCCTAGTATTTAGTAGCTAGCTAAATAGAGTGTACATCATGAATAAAATCTATATGGATATGGATGTCCAAACAAACATGATCTGGAAAATTAGGTGAGTGCTGTTTTCTGTGTGATTCTTTAGCAGTTTGCTTTAATTTGTGAGGTCTCTGACTGAATGTTAACACAGTATTCGTTGCTTTGCAGCTGCGCAACATCCCCATCTACTTTACAATGGAGGGAGGGGAGTGTTTTGGTTTTGCCTTGATATAAATATTTGATGTTCCAATGTTTCATGAAGGATGGTTTTTCAGAATTTCTCTACATTTTAAGGAGGGTTTGGAGGAATATCTGTGGCAAAGGTCCATAGCTCTTAACACTTTGATTAGTAATCTGATAATCACAGTCCAGTGGCAGTCCCTATTTAGCCATCCCAGTTCCACCCCCAAGGATGTCTATTACATCTTTAGCCTTGAGAGATTTTCCTTAGGTCAGGGAGAAAAGAGGATGATGAATAAAAATCAATTCTTAAATTCATAAACTGGTTTTATTGGGGTAGCTTTTGAAACTTACTGTAACCCATGTTTTAAAGGCAGTAAGGGGCTAAAGCAAACCAAACCAGTTGCCGTTCAGCTGACTCTTGACTCATAGCGACCCCCTGTGTGCAGACTAGAACTGTGCTCCATAGGGTTTTCGATGGCTGTGACCTTGCAGAAGTAGATCACTGGACCTGTCTTCAGGGACCTCTGGGTAGGTTTGAACCACCGGTCTTTTGGTTAGTAGCCAGTTACATTAAGTCTTTGCACTACCAGGGACTCCAGTAAAGGATTAGCTTTCTTTTTTCTTTTTTTAATTTGTTCATCTGTTGGGGTACTCAGCATAGCCAGCTGGTGTTCTCTCTGTTATACCACTTTTTTGTCGTCACACCTGAAGTCTCCTTTTTATCAAGACAAAGACAAAAAGATCTTTGGTCAAAAAAGTGATTTTTCATTTCAGTGCATATTGTTCATTTGTATTTCACAGGAAAATTTGCTCTATAATGGCCTGTGCCTTTGGATGGATAAACTTGGAAACAATGGATCTAATTGTATTTACATGTTCATCTGAAGGAGATAAAATACTTTTGGGAGGTGCACTTCTAGTACTCCTAAAATTCAAATCACATAGAGCACCTTCTACTTGTCAGGCAAACAGGACTAGCTTTTATGCCTCCTAATTACACTTAATCTTTTTATTGGCCGATTTGCACCCTGGATTTGCTTTTGGGGGACATGCCCAGCCCAGCAGGAGATCCAGAGGGGACCTCAGTCCTGGACTATGTGTGAAACTCATTTTAAACTTGAGCGGTGCTTTGCTGTTCACAGAGTGCTTACCTGGGATTCATTTCCTCCGATCTCGGCACTGTGGCTGCCGCATTGCCACGTGGGAATGTGTGTGCTGCTGGAACTGGTTCCTTCTTCCCAGGAGCATATTTTCCTGGAGGTACCACCTATAGACCCTGTAGTGGCAATGACTTAACCATCTTCAGTTATATAGAAGAATTCAAGGTAGGAGCCTGTCCAGTGAGGCTTCCCATGCGAACATACACTGATTGTGGTCTTTCTCTCTGCTCAGTTTTATGTGCATATTGGAGCTCTGCTTTGTTTCACTTTAAGTGCAGGGAGTTAGTAATAAATGCATAGGCAAAACAGCAACTCTCCTTTGCTGGCAGGAGTAAAACAGAATGAACTTGAAATAGCTCCCCTGCTTCCTGCAGAAGACACTTTAAATCAAAGAAAGCAGTTATTCCTAGCTCTGGAAATGGAATTTAAGAACAAATGAAAAGTCTACCCTGAAGAAGGAGCTCTGGTAGCGTAGTGCCTAAGGCACTTGACTGCTAACCAGAAGGCTGTCGGTTCAAACCCACCAGCCACTCCTCGGAAGGAAGGTTGGGCAATCTACTTCTGTAGTGATACTGCCTCGAAAACCCAAGGAGGGGTCGCTATGAGTCGAGTCTGACTCGATGGCACATAACAACAACAAGAACCCTGAAGAAAAAGTCTGATTGGGGAGGGTCTTGGGGCAGCAGACATGAGGACTATCTAAGCAATTATCAATATTTATTGAACACTTGTCATGCACCAGGCACTTTGCTAGGTCCCAGTGATGAGAATGAGCTCTGGTAGTGCGGTGATAAGTGCTTAGCTGCTAACTGAAAGGTCAGCAGTTGGAACTCACCACCTACTCCACGGGAAAAAGATGTGGCAGTGTGTATTCATGAAGATTACAGCCTAGGAAACCCTATGGGGCAGTTCTACTCTGCCCTAAAGGGTCACTGTGGGTCAGAATTGACTCTGGCAGTGGGTGGGTTGAGGGACTGGAGCATAGAGCATACCCCTTTTTGTTCTCATGGTAGGGAAGACATCCAAGTGAATTCAGATAAGCCAGGTGCTTATGAGAGCAGGAGTGTGAACAGGGACCTTGTTCTGGTCCAGAGGAGCAGAGGAAAATTTTGCTGGGGAATTGAAGTTTAAGCTGATTTCTCATGGGTGAATGGGAGTTAGCCAGTTGTTGGTGGTGGAATGTTCTAGACTCTAGGAGAAGGAAACTGTTCAAAGCCTGTGTAATGAGAAAGTAAAGGGCCATGCTCTTACCAGTTTATAGGTGGATAGAGTAAGGAGCTATTTAGGAGGCAAAGTTGACAGAACTTGGGGATTGATTGGTTGGGGTGGGAGGACAGAGTGAGAGGAATAGAAGTCATGCTCATCTCCAGATTTTTGGCTTGAGCAATTTGATAGATGGCATTGCCATTTACTGGTATTGGGAACATTTGAGGTGAGGCAGATACTTGGGGTGTAAGGGGCTTACAGCACATCTAAGTAGAGATGTTAAGTACACAATCAGATACGAGAATATATTGAAGAAAGAAAAAAGAAAGGCCTGAGAAAGACAGATTCTTGGTCTATATGATACAAGAGACAAACGATGGTGAATGAGATGAACCAAACGAAAATGAGAGGAGAAACCAGGATGCTCCAAAAACTAATCCTGTTGTGTCTTTCTTGAACCTTAAGATGTTTTAGATCTGTTATGAAACCTAGAGATCATCTTGCTACTCAGTGTGGTTTGTGGACCAACAGCATCACCAGGGAGCTTGTTAAAAACTCAGAATCTCAGGTCCAGCTCAGCCCTACTCACCAGAATCTGCATTTTAACAAGGTTCCCAGGTAATTGATATGCATGTTAAAGTTTGAGAGGAACTGGCCAGTGCCTCACTTTGGGAAAATCTGAGCGTTTAATCAGCGGATGAATGGATAAACAAACTATGGTATAGACATACACACAATGGAATACTATGCAACATTGAAGAATAATGAAGAGTCCATGGATAACATCATAGTGTAGATGAACTTGGAGGACATTATGCTGAGTGAAATAAGTCAATCACAGAAAGACAAATATTGTATGAGTCCATTATTGTAAAAAGTGAAGGAAAGATTTACACAGCGAAGGAAATTTTCTCTGTTGATTACCAAGGCTGAGAGGGGAGGGAAGGGAAAATTGCTGACTTGTTAAGAGAGATGTGTTGATTTGGGTGAAGGGCAAGGCAATATAACAAAAAGTGTAACCAGAGCAATATAACTAAGGAAAAGGAAGATCCAGAGAAGTGCACAAGAGGTACAGACCAAAAAGGTAAATACTATTAAGTATACAATCCTGCATTAACAGTTAATAAAAAGCATTAAACTATGAGTGGATACAGAGGTAGACAGGCAAGAAGATCGGGTAGGAGTAAGCAAACAGGACTATCCCCAAGACCATATATAGGTCTGGCAGATAATATTTCTATGTACGTATTGTGTGTGCTGTAAAAATATTCACGTGTATAGCACAGCTAATGGGGCAAAGTTATGAAAACTTCTTAGCCACAACCAAACACCTTAAGGCAATGAGTCATTGGGGCCGGGGACTCAGGACCACAGTTATAGTGGATAGCAGGTCAATTGGCGTTACATGGTCTATAAGGACTATGTTCTACATCCTACTTTGGTGACTAGCAACTGGGGTTTTAAATGTTTGAGAGTGGCCATCTAAAATGCAACTATTGGTATGCCCATGTCCAGAACAAAGAAAAATGAAGAAAATCAAAGACACATGGAAACAATTAGTCTAAGGCAGTAGTGGACCACATGAACCTCAGCCTTGATGATGCTGTGAGCAGAACTACATGGCTCCTGGCTACCACTGCCAACCACTTTGAAACAGATTACAATAGGAGATCCTGGATAGAGTGGGAGAAAATGTGGAACAAAACTCAAAAAAAAAAAAAAAAAAAAAGACTAGGCTTACTGGTCTGATGGAGTCTGGTGGAACCCCAGAGACTATATGGTCCTTAGTCACCTTTCAAGCTTGGAACTGAACTCATCCCCTTAGCTCAACTTTCAGCCAACAGATCTATGGGGTGAACAATAACACCAGGGAAGGACACACTCCTTAGAACAATCAACCATATGAGATCAGAGGGCAGCGTTTGTGCAGGGATAAAGCTCAGAAGGCAGGAAGGGGTAGGAAAGAAGGACAAATGGAAATGGTAATTGCAGGAAGAGTGCTGTTAGAAACTTTCAAAACACACTAAAAAGATTTAAACAGAGAAAATCTAAGAGTTTAAGCAATTTGCCAAAGATGACATGACTGACCAGAAGCATGTCCAGTTTTTAGTCCAGCACTCTTTCCCCTTCTTCAAGCTGACCTTGGGTTTTGAGACCACATAGCAAGACCAACAGCTTGCTGATCCTTTTAGCTGTTGTGAGCACTAGAAGCAGAGTATTAGGTGAGACAAATTTAATATTAACATGGGCCCTTGCCATATGGGCTAGGGAAAATTTGTTATTTAGGAATGATGTTATTGCCCTAAGGAGTGACATGGTGCTTAAAAGAAATCTTTGTTTTGACAAGCCTTTCATGAATTTGGAACAGGTTTCTTCCTGATATTTTATTCATTTAAATATGAAGCTAATAGAAAAACTAAAATCATTTGCAGCAGGCTCTGAAGAATCAAGACTACTTCTGCTTCCTCCATCCTTCTCAATCCTACTCTTTTACCCACTGAGTTTCTCCCCTAGGACATCTTCTCTTCCAGTTTCCAGAATCCAGCTTATGATTATCTCAGTGATGTTTCAGGCTGATACTTGCAGCGATGGTGGCAGCAGCAGCAGCAGACCCTGAGGGGTTGTGACGCAGAAGCTGGGTAACCCTTTACAATGACTGCCTCTCGCCTGTGACATCCACTGCCTCCCTGTGCCCCTCCATCTGTTTTCCTCAATGCCAGGCACAGTGTGTTATTCACCATCTATATGAACTTTATTTTATGCCCTTTCTATGCGAGAGCCTTGGTGGTGCAGCGTTTAAGCACTCAGCTGCTAACTGAAAGGTCAGTGGTTCAAATCCATCAGCTGTTCTGTGGGAGAAAGATGTGTCAGTCTGCTTCTGTAAAGATGACTGCTTTGGAAATCTTGTGGGGCAGTTCTGCTCTCTCCTGTAGGGTCGCTATGAGTCGGAATTGATTTGATGGTAGTGGGTTTGGTTTTGGTATTGGGAGAGGACCCCAGGGCAATATCTCTGGGGAGGCTCTTCAGGACCCTCTGAACAAAAGTAAAAGGGGTGTGAGTGGAAGGAAGAAACAAGGGAGACTCATTTATGTTCTTCTGACTATCAAGGAAGCCTTTTGTCCTCCTGAAACGTTTCAGCTTTCTTTCTCGTTGCTGTCATTACTTGCCATTTCCCTAGGGATTGGTGACTGGCACCATAGCCCTTGACACATTCTTCCAGGCCTGTGGGCCCTCCTGGAACAAGAGAGTACTGGAAGAGTAGGGATCACTTTGGCTTCTGCTTCTTGTCTATGGCAACAGATGTGAGCTCAGCAGAGTACAGCCCATAGGCCAACTCCAGGCTCCTCCTGTTTTTGTATGACCAGAAAGCTAAGAATGGTGTTTACATTTTTAAATGCTTGAAAAATATCAAGAGAAGATTATTTCATGACCTGTGAAAATTACCTGAAATTCAAATTTCATAAAGTTTTATTGGGACACAGCACAATCATTATCTGCATATTGTCTATTGCTGCTTTGTGCTACAGTGGCTGAGTTGAGTAGTTTCTACAAGACAGTATGTGGCACTCTCATCGTTTCACATTGATGCTTGGTACAATACAAATTGCAGTACAATTGTATCTCAGCAACATTTAGAGAGCCAACATATTGCCATACAACAACATATTACTTATTTGTTGTTAACCAGTCCATGTCAAAACAGAAAAGAAAAAAAGTAGACTAAGACTATTGCTGTCTTTTGAGGCACAGTAGAGTGTGGAGTACTGTGTTATTGAATTAGGTGCGAAAGTGCAGGGACATGACAGCTGGGCTAAAAGAATACAGTATACTCAACGTACCAGTCTAAGCATAAAACTATTGTTAACTCACTAGAAAGAAGTGGTCAGAAAAATTAGGAAATTTGAAATGGCATGTCTCACGTGTAGCAGATTTTCTTAAAAAAATATAAAGTGAACCAAAGTAAGTTTCTGAGTGCTTCATTTTTAACCAGGTAAAGAGAGCTATATACCAATGGTGAATTAATTAAACTTATCTGATTGCAGTACCTGAAGATGCATATCCAGAGAACATAAATTTGTTCAAGACGATTAGCCATGCAGTGAGAACTGTTGTTCAAAGAATTGAGAACACAAAGAGCAGTATCAATAGTCAATTTAAAAAACAAGGGAAATTATTTGAGTGGTTTTCCCTAAGTCTTGGTGAATGAACAGGTATTATTAATACTGCTCAGTTGTTTACTGAGGAAGCCAGTACCAAGTTGGAAGTAACTGAAAATAATAGCCTCTATATAGGCAAGAATACTGTTTTGAAAAAAAGAAAACACTGAGTACAACTTGAAGTGGAATCTGCTAAGATGTGTTCAGAGTTTGTGCTCTAAAGTGTTTAAAATCTATGGTTCATTGTTTATTAGTAAGTACTTTAAGGAAAATATTTTGGTCTCTCTTCTGTTATTCAACCAGTATCATCTACAGTGAACTCTATTTGTAATTGTGGACCCAACTATCAACATTTCCATGAATTTTTGTCAGAAATAGAACCTGTACATCCTCACATGCCCTTTCATACAAGAGTTCAATAGCTTTGTAATGGTGAAGATTTATATCTTTTTTTTTTTTTTTTTTTGAGCTCAGAACTGAGATAGCAACTTTTCTGAATAAGAACTACCCTCAACCACTATTATCAAACACTGAATAGTCTTAGAAATTAGTTTTTGCTGCACATTTGGTAATGTTTCTTTTTTAAACTTAAATCACAAAAACCTGTTGCTATCAAGTCAATTCTGACCCGTAGGGACCCTATTGCATTGGGCAAATCTGCTGCAAAGGGCCTCTAAAGAGTAAAAAGCAAAGATGTCACTTTGAAGATTAAGATGCACCTGACCCAAGCAATGGTATTTCCAGTCACCTCATAGCACATGAAAGCTGGACAATGAATAAAGAAGACTGCAAAAGAATTGATGCATTTGAATTGTGTTGGCAAAGAACATTTTACATACCATGGCCTGTGTCTTAGGTTAGGTTCTCCAAAGAGAAATTTATGAGGGCTATGGCTTACAATTTTAAGGGTTGGCAAATCCCAAGTTCATGGGTCAGAAGTCAAGCTGGAGGCTTTTCCTGACTCATAAAGCTTCAGGAGCTGATGAACCCAAGATCAGTAGGCAGGACAGCAGGCTGCTGACTTCAACAGTTGATGAATCCAAGATCAGCAGATAAAACAGTGGATTGCTAGCTCACAAGCGCGAAGGCGATTCCAGGATCAGCAGACAATATGGCAGGCCACGGGTTTAGCTTCAAAACCTGGCTGATAAGCTAGATCCAGAATCCAGATCCAACAGAAAGTTCAAGCATTTTCCCAGGACATCCATATAGATATTGAGAGCAGGTCACACCCCCCAGGAAACTCCTCTTCAACTGATTGGCTGCTCACAGCATATCTCATCATGGAGGCAATTACCTTCCATCACATCTCATCATGGGAACAACCACACTACAACTGCTTAAACCACTCAGAATCATGGTCCAGCCAAGTTGATACCCAACCTTAAATAGCACAGACTGCCAGAAGAATAAACAAATCTGTCTTGGAAGAAGTAGAGCCAGAATGTTTCTTAGAAGCAAAATGGCCAGACTTTGTCTCTTGTACTTTGATTATGTTATCAGGAGGAACCAATCCCTCCAGAAGGATATCATGCTTGGTAAAGTAGAAGGTCAGCAAAAAAGAGGAAGACCCTCAATGAGATGGACTGACACAGTGGTTGCAATGATGGGCTCACACATAGCAATGATTGTGAGGATGGTGCAGGACCAGATAATGCTTTGTTCTTTGGTAAATAGAATCACTATGAGTCAGAGCCAACTCGAAGGCACCTAACAACAATGACAAAAACAACAACCACAAGGCAAAATAGTGCTTATATGTGAAACATACTGCAGTACACATTTAGACAACTAATGTTTGAATCAAACTGTCAAACTGCTTTATATATATATCCCATGCTATCAAAAGTTAAAAGAAGGAGTATTTCCATTTCCACACATCTCTAGTAGTTATAGTATCTGAATTCAAACTACAGTTCTAGTATGTTTTATAGACTTCAATATAAATGCAGATTTCACTATTTCAGAATTTATTTAACTTGTTTTGAGGAGCTACCACATAATTTTCAATTGAAAATGGTTAATCTGCAATGTGCTGGCATGCACATGAAAGTACATATCAAGAGAATAGTCTAATGCAATTCTATAAATGCAGTCCAAAAGTACTCTTCCATGAAACCATGGGAGGCTATTGGTGGGTGTCCCATTGTTCTCACCCTGCTGTGAAGTCATCGAGGTTGGCATGCCAAGGGAAAGCTGTTCACAGATGTCTTGTTCACAAGCATTTTTCTGTGAAGCTGCCTGCAGGAATGTACTAAGGAAAAGCTGTATGTAGATGCCCCATTGCTGGCACTCTTCTGTAAAGCTACCTGGGGCAGGAGATATGTCATGGAAGTCATTTATGGAAGAAGTCTCTGCAGGCTTCTGATACAGTGCCAGAAGATGAACCCATCAGGTTGGAAGACACTCAAAATATGACTGGGGAAGAGCTGCCTCCTCAAAGAAGAGTGGACTTTAGTGATGAAGATGGAGTATAGCTTTTGGACTTTCATTTGCTGATGTGGCAAATGAGAAGAAACAGTTGGAAACATCTATTAGTAACTGGAACATGGAATGTATGAAATATGAATCTAGGAAAATTGGAAACTGTCAAAAATGAAATGGAATGCATAAAGAACAATATCCTTGGTATTAGTGAGCTGAAATGGACTTGCATTGGCCATTTTGAATGAGACAATCATAGGATTTACTATTCTGGGAATGAAAAATTCACATTCATCATCAAAAAGAATATTTCAAGATCTATCCTGAAGTACAATGCTGTCGGCCATAGGATAATATTCATACATTTGCAGGGAAGACCAGTTAAATGACTATTATTCAAATTTATACACCAACCGTTAATGCCAAGATGAAGAAATTGAAGATTTTTTTAAACAAATTTCTGCAGTTTGAAATTAAACGTGCAATCGAGATGCATTGATAATTACTGGTGATTGGAATGTGAAAGTTGGAAACAAAGGAGAAGGATCAGTAGTTGGAAAATATGGCCTTGGTGATAGAATTGATGCTGGAGATCACAGGACAGAATTTTGTAAGGCCAACAACATATTCAATGGAAATATATTTATTCAACAACTTAAACAATGACTTTACACATGGACCTCACCAGATGGAATACACAGGAATAAAATTGACCACATGTACAGAAAGAGACATTGGAGAAGCTCATTACCATCAGTCACATCAAGGCCTGTGACTGACTGGAACAGACCATCAGCTGTTGGTGAAGCAGAAGAAAATAAGTCGATAAGAGCCAAAGTACTCTTGAATATATCAGACCTGAATTTAGAGACCGTCTCAATAACATTTGACTCATCACCAGTGACTGAAGACCAGACTAGTTGTGGCATGACATAAAAGACATCAGACATGAAGCAAAAGGTTGTAAAAAAAAAAAAAGCCAGGAAAAAAATAAAAGACTAAAAATGAATATCAGAAGAGACTCTGAAACTTGATCTTGAATGTAGAGTAGCTGAAGCAAACCAAAGAAATGATGAAATAAAAAAATTCCACAGAAGATTTCAAAGGGCAGCTTGAGATGACAAAGTAAAATGTAGTGATGAAATGTCTAAAGACCTGGAGTTAGAAAACCAAAAGGGAAGAACATGCTCAGTGTTTCTCAAGCTGAAAGAACTGAAGAAAAAATTCAAGTCTCAAATTGCAAAGTTGAAGAATTCTATGGGCAAAATATTGAATGATGCAGGAAACACCAAAAGAAGATGGAAGGAATACACAAAGTCACTGTACCAAAAAGAATTGATCAATGTTTAGCCATTTCAGGAGGTGGCATATGATTAAGAACCAGTAATATTGAAAGAATATGTCCAAGTTGTACAGAAGGAATTGGCAAAAAAACAAGGCTCTTGGAATTGATGGAATAGTTATTAAGATGTTTCAACAAATGAATGCAGTGCTAGAAGCACTTACTCATTTATGCCAGGAAATTTGGAAGACAGCTACCTGGTCAACTGAGTGTAAGAGATCTGTATTTGTGCCCCTTCCAAAGAAAGATGATCCAACAAAATGCAGAAATAATTGAACAATATCACTAATATTGCACTTGAATAAAATTTTTCTGAAGATAATTCAAAAATGGATGCAGCAGTATATTGACAGGGAACTTCATAAATTCAAGCTGGATTCAGAAGAGGATGTACAACAAGAGATATCATTGCTGATGTCAGATGGATCTTGGCTGAAAGCAAAGAATATGAAAAAGATGTTTACCTGTGTTCTATTGACTATACAAAAGCATTTGACTGTGTGGATCATAAGAAATTATGGATAACATTGTGAAGAATAGGAATTCCAGAACACTTAATTGTGCTCATGAGGAACCTGTACATAGACCCAACATCCAGTCATTCAAACAAGGGGCTACATGGTTTTAAATCAGCAAGGGTCTGTGTCAGAGTTGCACCTTTTCACTGTGCTATACGTTGAACAGATAATCAAGAAGTTGGACTGTATAAAAAAGAATGTGGCATCAGGATTGGAGGAAGACTCATTAACAACCTGCAATATGCAGATAACACAACCTTGCTTGCTGAAAGTGGAGATGACTTGAAGCACTTACTGATGAAGATAAAAAACTACAGCCCTCATTATGGATTTCACCTCAACATAAAGAAAACAAAAATGCTCTCTACTGGACCAGTAAACAGCATTGCAATAAATAGAGAAAAGATTGAAATCGTCAAATATTTCATTTTACTTGGATCCACAATCAACACCTATGAAAGCAGTAGTCAAGAAATCTTATGTCATATTGCCCTGGGCAAATATGCTGCAAATCACTTCTTTAAAATGTTTAAGAGCATGGGCCTGGAATTCGACTGACTTCTGTGCGTTAGCTTTTAGCCAAACAGTAGAAATGCTTACAAGCAGAACACCTACTCCAGGGAGATGCATCTTTTAGATCAATCAACCAGCAGAGATCAGAAGGATAGCATTTGCATAAAGGAAAGCTGAACAGACAGGAATGTATAGATAAGAAGGACACAAGAAAGGGGTAGTTACAGGGAAGAGATGGGAGGAGAGCTTTTTATTGTTGAGATTGTAATCAGTGCCATGAAACAAAATGTGCATGAACTGTTGAGAGTGAAACGAGTCTACTTTGCAAATTTGCACTCAAATCACAATAATTTTTTTAAAAGTATTTAAGAGTGAAATGTCATTCTGAAGACTAAGTGCACCTAACCCAAGCCATGGTATTTTAAATTGCCTAATATGCATGTGAAAGTTGGACAATGATTAAGGAAGACAAAAGAAGATTGAATCGATGCCTTTGAATTGTGGTGTTGGCAAAGAATGTTGAAAATACCAGGGACTGCCAGAAGAATGAACAAATAAATCTTAGAAGTACAGCCGGAATGCTCCTTAGAAGTAAGGATGCTGAGACTTCATCTTACATGCTTTGGACATATTATCAAGAGTCACCCAGTCCCTGGAGAAGGACATCATGCTTGGTGAAATAGAAGGTCAGCAAAAAAGAGGAAACCCCATAATGAGATGTATTGACATAGTAGCTGCCATGATGGGCTGAAACAGAAAGGATTGTAAAGATGGCATAGGACCAGGCAGTATTTTGTTCTATTTTGCTAGGTCAATAGCACCTAACAACAGCAGCAATGTTGTTGTTGTTGTTATGTGCTGTAGAGTCAGACCCGACTCATAGCAACCCCTCCTTGGGTTTCCGATCTACTACAGAAGTAGATTGCCCAACATTTCTTCCGAGGAGTGGCTGGTGGGTTTGAACTGCCAGCCTTCTGGTTACCAGTCAAGTGCTTTGGGCACTATGCTACCAGAGTTCCTACAACAGCAACACAGGTAATCTATTTAGTGGTGATATTTTGAATGCTTTTGCCCTAATATTGGAAACAAAGCAATTATTTCCATTTTTTACCACTTCTGTTCAGGACTGTACTGGTGATCTTAGTCTAAAACGTCAAGAAAAATAAAAATATAAAGATAAGAAAGGAAAAATAAAAGTCTGTATTGAAGCATATAGAAAGATGGTGGGATAGGCAGACAACCTATCCAGACCCTCTACAACAAAGAAATGGGAAACCAATTGAAACAGATACAGATGTCAATCCTGGAACCCTCAGCTTCAAAGGGAAGCATAAAGAAGTGGTTTAAATACAGAGTAGTACAAAAAATTGAATAAAAACAGTGAATAAGGAGACAAATGGAGCTGTGAACTGTTGACTGGCTTGACAGCAGGCCCATTTTGAATATTTTTAAGTGGCTTTATGACTTAGCCAGTAGCAACCTGACAGTCAGCTACATGGGCATCCATACTGGTGGCTGGTGACCAGAAAGGTGTGATATTCCCCTTATTGCCATTGTACCCTGCACCATCCTGGTGAATGGATGTGTGTGGTCATCCCTGCTCCCTTCCACCTTCTGGACTAGCAAGAATTCCATCCTGGACCAGGTGCCCTGCCACTAGCTGTCTTCTGGGCAGGCAGAAACTGGTTCTGGGACCAGGCACTCTGCTTCTAGCTGCCTTTTGGGCTGGCAGTAACTATTTCCTGGGAACAGGGGCCTTGTGCCCAGCTGTATTTTGGGATAGCAAGAACTTTTTCTAGGACCACATGCCCTGCCCTCAGCTGCTTTTTGGGCCAGCAGTAACTCTTTCTGGAACCAGATTCCCTGCTTCCCACCAGTTTTTCTTTTATTTCCCTTCCTTGGTTCTTGTTTTCTTTTCCTTTTCCTTCTTCACCTTTTTCTTTATTTCCTTCTTTGTTTCTTTTCATTTTTTTCTACCTCTTTTCTTTTTCCAGTTTTCTTTATTATTTTCTTTCTCATGTTCTCCTTTTTTTATCCCCTTCCCTGATTTTGTTTTTTCTATTTCTTTGTCCTTCTTGTGTATTTTTTCCTTTATATATGTTTCTTTTTGTTGTTGATGTTATTTCTTTATGCTGCTATGCTCTTGTTTTGATATTATTAAAAATTTTCTTTTGCCCACCTGGTAGGAGACAGCAACCATGCCCACATGATTCAACCACATCTGTACCTCCTGCAATTCCACCCAATGGGTGAGGGCCACTACCTGCTTTTGTACCAATTGATAAATGGTAAATGGCAGCCCATACCAGCCCAACCCACTGTCAATTGCTCTACATACGTAGCTAACAGATTTCTACGCACACATTCTCATACTCTATCACACACAACAGGATACAGGTAGTGAATGCTTAAAGTGTGCCAAACTAGCAAATAGAGTAGCACACCATCCCTGCTTGCTCCCATATATAAAAACAAAATGAAGCAAAAGCAAAAACAAACAAACAAACAAAACCCTGGGCAAATCACACAACATACAATCACCAATTAAATATAAATGCAACAGTATCACAGTGTCTCAGAGACAACTGACAATCCCAGTTCACACAAAGAGGCAAGTTAAAATAGTACAAACAAGGGACTAAGATATAGAACCAAAAACCTCCCTGAGGAAGAAGTGGCATTAGAATTACTGGATAAGAAATCAAAAGAATTACA
>NW_006921724.1:1790735-1817734 GCF_000298275.1 Orycteropus afer afer
CTCCTTGGGTTTCCGAGGCAGTATCACTACGGAAATAGGATTGCCCAACCTTCCTTCCGAGGAGTGGCTGGTGGGTTTGAACCGCCAGCTGTCTGGTTAGCAGGCAAGTGTCTTAGCCACTATGCTACCAGAGCTCCTTTAAAAGAGATGGCCCATCTACCTGGCGGGGAGCGGCCGGTGGGCTTGAACCCCCAGCCTTGGGTGTGGCAGCTGACTGCCCGAGGCCCTGAGGCCATCCCCGGGGGCCAGAATTACATTAAGGTACCTTTAACAGAGTGAGGAAACAGATGAAGGAAAACACTGACAAACTTAAGGAAAACACAGACAAAACTCTAGAGGAATTTGTGAAAACGAATCAAGAACAAACTGATAAAATGACTGAAAAATTAGAAACCATACAAAAACAGCAATAGAAATCCAGGAGATTAATACTAAGATTTCAGAAATAGATAACAAATTGACAAGGCAAAAAATAGAATTTAATCAATGGAAGGCAGAATTAACAAGATTGAAGACAAAGCTTCTCAATACTACTTTGTTAATAGAACAATCAGAATAAAGAAAATAACAAAAATAATGAAGAAGGGCTAAGATTTATGTGGGACAACATCAAGAAGAATAACTTACATGTGCTTGGAACTCCAGAACAGGAAGAGATGAATAAAACCGCAAAGAAAACTGTCAAAGATTTGTTGGAAGAGAACTTCCCTAATGATGAAAGATGAAAGATATGCAATGCATTCAAGAAGTTTAACAAACCTCAAACAGGATACACACTGTGGTAGTTATGTTTGTGTGTCAACTTGGCTGGGCCTGGTTGAGTGGCTGGGCAACTGGTGGTAGTTATTCCCCATGATGAGACTGGCAATCAACTCCATGGTGGGATCTACCACAAGCAGCTGAGTAGCTGCTTTTGGGATGTGGTCTGTTTCCTGTATTTAAGGAGAAGCTTTGAGAATGGCCTCTAGCCTATGGCACACTTGGACCCTGCATGTGGCTGTGTCATTGCTCAGCAGCCTGCTATGCTCTACCGACCTTGGGACTTACAGTGGACTTAAGTTAATGGCCTGCCGTGTGGATTGGTAACATTGGGACTGTGCCTTTTTACTGTCAACCTTGGGGCTTCTCAGCCTCAGCAGCCAGCAGCTGTCTGAGTGAAGAAATACTTCTAGATCCAGTGGATGAGGAGCAGGAGGCAGAACTTCACCCCAAGGCTGAGGGGCTTTCACACAGCCCCTAGAGCCTGGCACTTTGAACTTGGACTTAAAGCCTCCAAATTGTAAGAATAAACTCCTGTTTGTTAAGGCCATCCCATTTGTGGTATATATTTCCTGTCAGAGTGGCACTGTGTAACCAGAACACACACCAAAAGAAAATCACCAAAACATATCATAATCAAACTTTCCAAAACCAAAGACAAAGAATCCTGAAAGCAGCTTGGGAAAAACAAAATTTACCTACAAATGGCAGCCAATAAGACTCAGCTTGTATTTCTTGGTAGAAACCATGCAGGTGAGAAGGCAATGGGATGACATATATAAAAAATGGCAATCAAGAATTACATACCCAGCACAATTTTCCTTTCAAGTATGATGGCAAAAGTAGGACGTTTCCTGATAAACAGAAATTAAGAGAATTTGTAAAAACCAGACCAAATTTATAAGAGATGTTAAAAGGAGTCCTTTGGACAGAGAACAAAAACAGCAAACAACAATCTATGATTAACATACATGACAACGTCACCCACAAACCAACCTAAATACAGAAGTATCCAAGATAAAATTAACCTGTAAGACTGAAAATAGGAAACCAGGGACATCAATTTGTAAATGAAGATAACTACAAAGCAAAAAGAAGGAGTAAATAGTGTAGTTACAGAACTTCCAAGTAGGAAGTCAAGGCAATTATGAGATAGAATGGACTGTTTTAAACTTGGAAAGAATAAATCACAGGGTAACCTCAAAGAAAATTAATAAAACTTCTCATCTAAATAAAAAGAGGAAAGTCATAAATATTTAGCAAATATTAAAACAATATCAATGAAGGAAATGATAAAAATTCAAAACCAAAATGAACTCAGCACAGAAAATTATATGAAACAAATCAGGAACACCACACACACACACACACACACACAAAACCCATAACAATGCGGCAGTAGTAAATTCATACTTGTTGAAGAATACACTGAATGTAAATAGATGAAATGTATTAATCAAGAGAGTTGCAGAATGTATAAGAAAAATTAACCCATCAATATGCTATCTACAAGAGGCAGACCTTGGACCCAAAGATAAATATAGGCTAAAAATGTAAGATTGGGAAAAAAATATATATCAAGCAAATAGCAATAAAAAAAAGAGCAGGCATGCCTATATTAATTTCTTTGAAATAGAGATAAGAAAAAAATCACCACAAGAGACAAGGAAGGACATTATATGATGATTAAGGAATCAATTGAACAAGGAGACATAACCATAATAAATATCTACACACCTAATGAAAGCACCCCCAAATAGAGAAATCGAACTTTAACAGATTGAAAATAGAGACAACTTCACAGTAATAGTTTTTGTTGTAAAGTACCATTGAATTGGTTTCAGGTCATAGTGACCCTATGTACAACAGAATGAAACATTGCCCGATCCTGCACCATCCTCACAATCATTGCCATACTTGAGCCCATCGTCACAGAGACACTGTCAATCCATCTTGTTGAGTGTCTTCCCCCTTTTCACTGACTCTCTACTTTTAACAAGTATGATATCCTTTTCCAGGGGCTGGTTTCTTCTGATAGCATGACCAAAGTATGAGAGATGAAGTCTGGCTATTTTCGATTCTAAGAACCATTCTGGGTATACTTCCTTCAAGACAGATTTGTTCATACTGCTAGTAGTACATGGTACATTCACTATTCTATGCTAACATAATTCAAATGCATCAATTCTTTGGTCTTCCTTATTCATTATTCAGCTCTCACATGCATATAAGGCTCTTGAAAATATCATGGCTTGGGACAGGTGCACCTTAGTCTTTAAAGTGAAATCTTTGCTCTTAGACACTTTAAAGAGATCTTTTGCAGCAGATTTGCCCAATATAATACATCATTTTGTTTCTTGACTGCTACTTCCATGGATGTTGATTGTGGATCCAAGTAAAAGGAAATCTTTGACAATTTCAATCCTTTCTCCATTTATCATAAAGTTGCTTCTTAGTCCAGTTGTGAGGATTTTAATTTTCTTTACTTTGATTTGTAATACATATTGAAGCTGAAGTCTGTGGTCTTCATCAGTAAGTGCTTCATGTCATCTTCACTTTCAGCAAGCCAGGTTGTGTCATCTGCATATTGCAGGCTGTTAATGAGTCTTCCTCCAATCTTGATACCATGTTCTTCTTCATATAGTCCAGCTTCTCAGATTATTTTCTCAGCAAAAAATAGATTGAATAAGTATAGAGAAAGGATATAACCTTGATGTACACCATTCCTGATTTTAAACCTTGAAGTATCCTTTTGTTCTCTTTGAATGACTGCCTCTTGAGGAACCTGTACCTCATAAGCACAATTAAATGTTCTGTTATTCCCATTCTTCTCACTGTTACTTTTAATTTGTTATGACCCATACAGTCAAATGCCTTTGCATAGTCAATAGAACACAGATAAACATCTTTCTGGTACTCTTTGCTTTCAGCCCAGATCCATCTCACATCAGCAGTGTGTCCCTTGTTCCATGCCCTCTTCTGAATCTGGCTTTAATTTCTGGCAGTTCCCTGTCTATATACTGCTGCAACCATTTTTTAATTATCTTCAGCCAAAATTTTACTTGTGTGTGATATCAATGCTCTCATTGGACAATTTCAACATTCTGTTGGGTTGTCTTTCTTTGGAATGTGCACAAATATGGTTCTCTTCCAGTTGGCTGGCCAAATAGCTGTCTTCCAAATTTCTTTGCACATGTGAGTGAGTGCCTCCAGTGCTGCATACTTTTGTTGAAACATCTCAATGGTATTCTGTCAATTCCTATAGAATTTTTTTTGTTTTTGTTTTTTCCTTTGCCAGTTACTTCAAAGCAGCTTGGAATTCTTCCTTTAACATTATTGGTTCTTGATCGTATGCTGCCTCCTGAAATGATTGAACCACTTTCAGTGAAGGATAGAACAATTAGAAAGAAACTCAACAAAGACACAGAAGAAACAAACAACACAGTCAACCAACTTGATCTTATAGACATAAACAGAACACTTTACCCAACAATAGCACAATTGTAGGCCACAAGGCAAGCCTCAATAAATTTAAAAACATTGAATTACTGCAAAGCATCTTCTCAGAGTACTATGCTATAAAATTAGAAATCAACAATAGGAAGATTGAGGAGAAAAAGAGCAAAAACATGGAAAATGAGTAACTCCTTGCTTGAAAACTACTGGGTAAGAGAGAAAATTAACAAATTCCTTGAACCAAATGAGAATGAAAACACAATATACCAAAACCTTTGGGACATAGCAAAAGCAGTGGTCAGAGGACAATTTATAGCAATAAGTGCACATCTGAAAAATGAAAAAAAGAGCCAAAATCAACATCTTCAACAATTAGGAAAAGAGTAGTAAAAAAGACCTATATTCACAGGAGAAAAGAGAGGATAAAGATTGGAAAATAAATAAATAAACAGAAAATATAAAAACAATAGAAAAAAATCAACAACACTAGAAGTTGGTTCTTGAAAATATTAATAAAATCAACAAACTATTGGCAAGTTTAACAAAGGAAAAGATGCAAACAATACAAATAAGAAATGAAATGGGTGACATCACAACAGAACCAATTGAAATAAAAAGGATAAAGGATAATATCAGGATGCTGTGAAGAACTGTTCTCCAATAAATTTGAAACCTTAGAAGAAATATACATATTTCTAGAAGCACATTACCTACCTAAACTAACACAGACTGAGCTGGAAAATTTGAACAGAACAATAATAAAAGAAGAAATTATGAACAGGTCACTAAAAAATCCTACCAACAACAAAAAAGTCCTGGCCAGATGGATTCACTGGCAAATTCTACTAATCGTTCAGTGAAGAACTGACACAAATTCTACTCAAACTATTCCAGAATATATAAAAGGAGGGAATACTCTTTATGAAGTGAACGTAACCTTAATACCAAAAGCAAGCAGAGATACCACTAAAAAAAAAAAAAAAAAATTATAGACCAAAATCTCTCATGAACATAGATACAAAAATTCTCAACAAAGTCCTAGCCAATAGACTCCAACAACATATCAAAAAAATAATACATCATGAACAAGTAGGATTCATACCATATGAACACTATACTGTATGCAAGGACAGTTCAACAGTAGAAAAACAATCTGTAATTCATCACATAAAATAACCATATGATTATATCAATCGATGCAGAAAAGGCATTTGACAAAATCCAACACCAATTCTTGATAAAAACGCTAAATAAAATATGAATAGAAGGGAAATTCCTCAACATAATTAAGGGCATATATACAAAACTAACAAAAAACATTATTCTCAATAGGAAGAGACCCTTATGAATGGGTACCAGACAAGGATGTTCTTTATCATCATTCCTGTTCTTCCTATTCAATATTGTGTTGGAAGTCCTAGCCAGAGCAATAAGGCAAGAAAAGGAAATAAAAGACATGCAAATTGGCAAAGAAGTAAAACTGTCTCTCTTTTTAGATGATATGATCTTATACATAGAGAATCCCAAACACTCAGTAAGAAAATTACTGGAAGTAACTGATAGTTTCAGCAAAGTGGCAGATTACAAGATCAACATAAAAGAATCAGTCAGATTCCTTTACACTAATGAAGAGAACTCTGAAAAGAAATCAGGAAAAAAATACCATTTATAATAACCACCCAAAAGGTGAAGTACTTAGGAATAAATCTAATCAGAGACACAAAAGACCTATGCAAAGAAAACTACAGAACACTTTTACAAGACACTAAAAGAGACCTACATAAATGAAAGAGTATACCATGCTCATGGATCGGAAGACTTAACATCACGAAAATGTTATTAAATCTAAAGTGATCTACAGGTACAATGCAATCCTTATCCCGATCCCATCATCTTTCTTTAAGGGGATGGAAAAACCCTGGATAAATTAAGCACTACTAAAGAAGAACAAAGTAGGAGACCACACACTCCCTGATCTTAAAACCTACTATACAGCTATGGTAGTTAAAACAACCTACTACTGTTAACAGTGAGACACACATAGACTGAGAGAACAGAATTGAGAACCCAGAAATAAATCCATCCACCTATGGACAGCTGGGAGCTCTGGTAGCATAGTGGCTAAGGCACTTGACTGCTAACCAGACTGTCGGTTCAAACCCACCAGCCACTCCCCGAAAGGAAGATGGGGCAATCTACTTCCGTAGTGATACTGCCTTGGAAACCCAAGGAAGGGTCGCTGTGAGTCAGGGCAGACTCGATGGCACATAACAACAACGACAACATGGACAGCTGACCTTTGACAAAGGGCCAAAAATCATTGAATGGGGAAAAGATAGTCTCTTTAATAACTAATACTGGCAAAACTGGATATCCATTTGCAGAAAAATGAAACAAGACCCATATCTCACACCATAAACAAAAATGAACTCAAGTTGAATCAAAGACCTGAACATAAAACCTAAAATCATAAAGACCACCACAGAAAAAATAGGGACAAACTTAGGGGCCTTACTTCAGGCCATGATACACTATGGAATATAACTAAAAATGCACAAATACCAGAAGACAAAATAGATGACTGGGGCCTCCTAAAAATTAGACACGTTCATCAAAAGATTTCACCCAAAGACTAAAAAGAGAACCCACAAACTAGGAAGAAATTTTTGGCAACAACACATTGAACAAAGGTCTTATTTCTAAAATTTATAGAAAACTTCAAAAACTTAACAACAAGAAGATAAGTAATCCAATTTAAAAATGGGCAGAGGACATGAACAGACACTTCACCAAAGAAGACATTCAGGCAGCTAACAAACACATGAAGAAATGCTCACGATCGTTAGCCATTAGAGAGATGTAAATGAAAATAACAATGTGATATTGTTTCACTCTAGCACTAATAGCAAAGTTCAGAAAAACAGAAAACAAGATATGCTGGTGAGGGTGTGGAGAGACCAGAACCCTCATATACTGCTGGTGGGACTGTAAAATGGTGCAACCACTGTGGAAAATGGTATGGTGCTTCCTTCAAAAGATTGAAATAGAAATACCATATTATCAAGCAATCCCACTACTAGGTATATAACCTAGAGAAATAAGAGCCATGACACAAACACCTATGTTCATTGCAGCACTATTCACAATAGCCAAAATATTAAAGCAAATTAAATGCCCATCAATGGAGGAATGGCACTATACTATGGTACATACACAGAATGTAATACTATGCAATGATAAAGAACAGTGAGGAATCTGTGAAACATCTCATAACATGGATGAACTTAGAGGTTGAGTGAAATCAGTCAATCACAAAAGGACAAATGTTATAGGAGACCACTATTGTAAAAAGTCAAGAAAAGGGTTTCATTAAAAATAAAAAGCAATATTCTTTGATGGTTACCAGGGATTGGGTGGGGAAGATAGAGTAAATCATTAACTAGAGGGTAGATGCATATTAAGGAAATGCTAAAAAAGAAAAAAGCAGATAGACCTCTTAGATTCCCACCTCAACTCCACCCTATTGGTGACTTCCCCTCTACCAATCAGCAAAAGTCTAAGAGTTTACTTTCTGAAGAAATTGAACAAGGGAATTCTGCAATCAGGTACACTAAGCATAGCTGAAGGCGAGGGAAACACACTGAAATAGGAATATTACTAAAATAAGGAAATCACTTGTCCCCTTCTTCCACTTGATTTCAAGAATGCAGAAAACCAGCCTTACACTCCCCAGGCAAGATATTGGAAGAGCCCTATCTTAAAAACTGCCGCTCAAGAAACAAGATCCACTGATGTTTACCAGTGGTGGTCCCCCAATGAAACAGACCAGTCAGATTACCCTCCTGAATTCACCAGTCAAGTCTAGGCCATTCTCATAAAGCTTCTAAATCACTGTTTGTGTGGCCCACAACTAAAACAACAACAAAAGTAGTCTGTATTTATAGACATCATCATGTACACCAAAAGTATTTCTTTTGGTGAAATCTACTGAGAATCTAAAAAATTAGTTAACAAGGTAACAGAACACAAGGAAAAACAATTATATTTCTATATACTGGGAACAAACTGTTGGAGATTGGTATTGTGAATAATGTTATGCTTTAAATCCCACAAAAATGTGAAATATTTAGCATGGTGGGATGACTTCCTTTATGTGGTCTTTTGCTTTGGTTCTTTAGAAAAACAGCTTGAGAGATTTTCCCCATAAACCCTGAGGAGTTACCTTTGCCTTACTTTCTACCCCAGAGGGTTTGTTATTCTTGTCCAGGTTGACTGACATTTTCTGGATAATCTGTAAACAACATGGCTTTAATATTTTTTGCCTGGTCCTGGGCTGCAGCGAGTCCTGTGATTGGTATGCACCTTGCAGGGATAGGTCAATAGACTGCACATGAGGTGAGTTGTAGCCCCACCGAACCTACTATGCAAATGAAGTGTCTGTGACCTACCTATGGAGAGGGGATTGGTCTCCCCCACTGGGAAGGGCCATGCCTTAAAATTGACAAGGAGTTGTGTGTGTGTATATAAATATAAATATAGCCAGCCTCACAGAATTAAGACAGAAGCAAGAAGAGAAGTACCAGGAAGAAGAAACAGAAAGGGGATAAGCAGCCTCCTAAAAGAGCTATAACACTGGTCAAGGGCTGTATGTAACACTGAAGACAGAGAGGCCAAAAATGGGGGCCAAGAGGAGCCTGTCATCAGAGAGCCTAGAGGAGGCCTGCACAGCCAAGAGGAGCTGAAAGAGCTGTCCTGCACTGAAGAGGGAAACTTTGCCTGCAGGCATCTTTGTCCTCATCCGAAGTTGTTGCCTGTTAATCCTGGCCCCAAGTTGTACCTTGTTCCTTAATAAACCACTAAACTGTAAGTATAGTCTGTTAGCTCTGTGTGGCCATTGCAATGGATTAACAAATCCAGAAAAGAAATAAAGAGTGCATGGAAGGGATAGCTGGTGTGAGAATTGGTTAAAAAAAAAAAAAAAGTTTGAAGAGTAGAAGTATGTCTGATCTCCATCTCCTAAGAATCAGCTTTGTGCTGATGGTGATTCTTATATTTGAAGTTATTTGTACAATGTGATATGTGATATATATGTTAATTTTTAAAGAAAAGTTTGTAAATCATGTAAAGTTTCCAGAGGTTGTTCAAATTATTTTAAAATACAAAGAGCAACAAATTAAGTGGAGACACACCCTGAGTATTAGAGATACTTAACTCAGTTCTGAAAATCTAGGCTATGTCTTAGTTATCCAGTGCTGCTATGACAGAAATACCATAAGTGGATGGCTTTAACAAACAAATTTATTCTCTCACAGTTTAGGAAGCTAGAAGTCTAAATTCAGGTTACCAGCTCTAGGGGAAGGCCCCTCTCTTTCAGCTTTGGGGAAGGTCCTTGTCTCCTTTCAACATTTGTGGGCCCAGCATTCCTTGGAGATCTCCATTTGTCTTGGCATCAGTCTTCCCCTGGGTCTAGGAGATTTTCAGTGCAGGGACCCAGGGTCCAAAGGATGCACTCTGCTGTAGGTTCTCTTAATAGTAATGAGGTCCTTCTCTCTCTGCTCAAGTCTTTCTCCTTTTATCTCCTATAAGATAAAAGGTGATGCAGGCCACATCCCAGGGAAACTACCCTTATATCATAGCAGGGCTGTGACTTGAGTAAGGGTGAGGCATCCCACCCTAATCCCCTTACAATCGGCAATTGGCTGATCACATCAGATCACATCATGGGGAATGATTACATCATTACCTAATTGTCAAATTACATCATTACATAACTGCCACACCACTAGGAATCATGGCCCAGCCAAGTTGACACACATTTTTGAGGGACATAATTCAATTCATGAAAGCTTGTGTCTCTCAAAATCACCTGCTTGACAGACTGGTTTCCATCAAAAAGTAGATGTTCAAGTAGTGCCTCTATCTCTGTCGCAAAAAGCACAAAGACATACATGATGGAGAATTGTTGGGCAAAGTAAACATATACAAGGATGAAACTTGGAAGTCAGAGGTATCAGTCAACTACTGCAGTAATAGCGCTGCATAACAAATGACCCCAAAACTCAGTACCTTGCTGAGTTTTGCTATGGTTTTGCAGATGGCTTCTGTGGTTTAGCAGATCTAGGCTACAGATTGGCTTCTCCATGATCTTTTCACAGTAAATAGCATGAGTACAAGAGGCAAGGAAAACCACACAAGCAAATTGAAAGCCTCTGTTTGCATCACATTTGCTAACTTTCCATTGGCAAAAGCCAACCACATGGGCAGGCGCAGTATCGGTGGGTATATTCTGCTCAGAGTCAGAGGGGCGCAGGAATGAATATTTACTGGACAATAAACCACACAATCACTTTAAGGTGAACAGAAGGGAGCAGCAGAGATGGAATTTGTGGAGGAGAATCTTCAGAAAACTTGAAAAAACATGTTGCTTTGATTTAAAGTCTAGTGTAAAAGAAAGACCTTTTAAGGGAACATTTTTTAAAAATTTATTTTAAAAATATAATACATGTTATTGTCATTGTTGAGAATATACACAGCAAAACATGCACCAGTTTAACAGTTTCTACATGTACAATTCAGTGACATTGATTACATTCTTTGAGTTGTGCATCATTCTCATCCTCATTTTCTGAGTTGTTCATCCCCCAGTAAACATAAACTCACTGCCCCCTAAGGTTCTACCTAATCTTTCAAGTTGCTTTTGCCAATTTGATGCCCTATCGATAGATCTTACATAGCATAATGCTCAGGGCAGACATTTTTTTACTAGTTCAGCTAAACTATTGTTTGGTTTCAAGAAGCCTTCAGGGGATGTAGGGGAACATTTTAATATGGATCCTGCAAAAATGCAATCTCTATCTTCACATTTTGAAATATATATTAAATTATATCAAATAGAATGTACTTGTAAGAATAGCTCTAAATGCAGTCCTCTTAGTTAAGGGCAAATAGTGAGTACAGGCCATCTTCATTTTTCATTCACACTGCAGAGTTCTTTTGGGTGACAACCATGTGCCAAATGCTGTGCTGGGACTGGGGGAGACACGAGGATGAAAAAGACACTCCGCCAAAGCACTTACAGTTCTGCTGGGAAGCAAAATAAATGCTCATAAATAACCAGAACTTGAGATAAAAAGCGATGAATGCCATTTTTTAACATATAGATAAAGTGCTCTGAGAACGTAGCAGCAATGACTTCCAGATGCTGAGCAGTGATGGTATTGTGGTTATCAAGACTGCAAAAAATTCATCGAACTTTCAGACTGGTGAATGTGATCCCATCTAAACTCTTCATTTTACAGAAGAGGAAACTGACGTCCGGAGGGATGAAGTGCCAATCCTCAAGTCACAGAGCCACAGTAAAAAAGGCTGGGACCTGAACTAAGCCTTCAGTTCCCATTCCAGGATCTTTTTCTATGCTGTTTCCTGTAGCACTATTTCTATGTTCCTTTAAATGCCATTTCTGGCAACATTTCCTTTCTAGAAGATGAAAAATGGTATAGCTAAGAAGATGGGATTTATAAGGCTGGGGGAATGGAGGGACAAGTGAGACTGTAGTTAAATGAATACCAATCACGTCAGAAAACAACAAAAATATCAACCAGAAATTTATGACCTGCAAGTATTTTCCTTACTTTTTCTACCATGTAAATTAATCCAGACTCTTTGTTCTTTGACCAAAATACCCAGAAACACTCCGGTCCCTATTTGACATGGGGAGTGGAGATGTTTTCAATGATTCAACGTGTCTCTTGTTTTAAGAACCCTTTAAGGATGTGAATTATGCAGCCTTTCCTCTTGCCACGGTTACGATAAATTATGCTCATGGCTTGGCAAAGAACTCTTAACTGCCTGGCCCATTAATCAGGCCAAGCCATAAATTTCTTGCCTCATTGCCCTGTGGAGAATCCTTCTGGAAGGTTTTCATGCTGGAGTAGTTTGGGAGGCTCCAGCAAGATCAATGGCCTTGTCAGGTTAGCATCCGCCACATATTCCAAGGAGAGCACGTGGGGATGGGCAGGGCAGTTCCAGGACGCATGGTCAGGGTGCGTGTTGTAGTCCTGCACTTCCAGGCAGATCCCTCACACCTGTTTTGTGATTGGGCTCCTGCTCTGTGGCTATGTGATCTAGGACAAGCCATTTAACCCTCAGGCTCCTCATCTGGAAAATGGAAATAATCCTGTTTGTTGCTGTTGTTAGCTTACTTTGAGTCTACCCCCAACTCATGGGGGACCACTGCAGACCAGAATGAAAATGCTGCCTGGTCCTGCATTATCCCAATGGTTGGTTGTAGTTTGGATCCTTGTGATCTATAGAGTTTTCATTGGCTGACTTTTGGAAATAGATGGCCAGGCTTTTCTTCCTAACCTGTCTTAGTCTGGAAGCTCCACTGAAATCTGTTCAGCGTCGTTGCAGCACACTAGCCTCCACTGACAGGTGATAGCTGCACTTGGGGTGTGTTAGTTGGAATCAAACTGGGGTCTCACTCATGGAAGGCAAGAATTCTGCCAAAGAACCACCACTGCCCCTCTAATCCAATTTATCCCTTTGGATTGTTTTGAAGATTAAATGAGATCAGTGTGTGCACTGGAAGGTGACATTAAAATTATTAGGTAGTAGCAAGGAGGAGCTCTGGTAGCATAGTGCCTAAGGCACTTGACTGCTAACCAGAAGGCTGGCGGTTCAAACCCACCAGCCACTCCTCGGAAGGAAGGTTGGGCAATCCTACTTCCGTAGTGATACTGCCTCGGAAACCCAAGGAGGGGTTGCTATGAGTCGGGGCCGACTCCATGGCAAATAACAACAACAACAACAAGCAAGGAGCTCTGGTGGTGCAGTGCCTAAGGCATTTGCCTGCTAACCAGAAGGTTGGCAGTTTATACCCACCAGCTGTTCTGCGGAAGGAAGGAAGGTGGAACAATCTACTTCCATAAATATTTACTTCCTTGGGAACCCATTAGGAGTCACTATGAAACAGATTCTGCCTTGGGAATCCAATAGGGGTTGCTATGAGTCAGAATCGACTCGATGGCAGTGGGTTTGGCTTTTGGTTTGACCAATGGTACTCCTGGAACACAAGCATGTGCTTTTCCCAGAAGTCTTCTTGGCTCTAGCTCCCCTGGAGAAGGTCCCACTCTTGCTGTCCTAACATACCCTCGCACCTTTATAATTCAAAGTGCATCAGACTGTCTGCAGAAATGATGAGCCTGAGATTTTCTTTGGGCTAAATGGATTTCCTTCTTTCCCTTTCTCTGAAATGCAAAATAGGCAGGGTTTACAACACAAAAGTGCCAACCCCCACTTGAAAGGCAGTTCCTGGTTATCAAGGGCACCTTCCTATAGTAGTTCCAGGTCCTTTACACAGCAAGAGAGCGATGCTTTTCTTTTAATATTATTTTCCCTCCTATATCTTTGACAATGGCCCAAGTTTTCTCTTTTAGCTGCGGTATCTTTGCTTAGTCCAATTATGAAGTAACAATACAATGATCTCAACCTAGGTGCATAATATATAAGTAAAAATTGAGACTCTGTTCTGGTTATCTAGTTACCACTCTGACAAGAATATACCACAAATGAGATGGCTTAAACAAACAGGAGTTTATTCTCTTACAGTTTGGAGGCTTTAGGTCCAACTTCAAAGCACCAGACTCTAGTAGCTGGGTGAAAGCCCCTCTCAACCTTGGGCTTCAGCTCTGCCTCCAGCTCCCAGCCCACTGAAGCTAGAGGCTTTTCTTCACTCAGATAGCTGCTGGCTGCTAAGGCTGCCAAGCCTAAGGTTGACAAGTAAAAAGGCACAGTCTCGATGTTATCAAACCACATGGCAGGCCATTAATTTAAGTCCATTTTAAGTCCCCAGGTCACCAGAGCATGGCAGGCTGCTGAACAACGACACGACTACATGCAGGGTCTAAGCATGCCATAACTAGAGACCATTACCAAGGCTTCTCCTTATATACAGGGAGCAGACCATATCCCAGAGGCAGCTACTCAGCTGCTTGTGGTAGATCCCACCATGGAGTTGGTTGCTAGTCTCACCATGGGGAATAACTACCACCAGCTGCCCAGCCACTCAACCAGGCCCAACCAAGTTGACACACAAACGTAACTACCACAGACTCTAGATCTTAGTTTTGGCCACAGCACTTGGTGGTGGTGGTGGTGTTAGCTTGAGACAACCCTTAGCCCATGGTGACCCCATGCATGACACTGAAACATTGCTGGGTCCTGCACCATCCCCATGATTGGTTGTGGATCAAACTTTTGTATCTACAGGGCTTTCACTGGCTGATTTTCAGATGTAGATCACCAAGACTTTCTTTCTAGTCCATCTTAGTCTGGAAGCTCACTGAAACCTGTTCAGCATCATAACACCATGCAAGCCTCCACTGACAGGTGGGTGGCAGCTTTGTATGAAGTGCATTGGCTGGGAATCAATTCCAGTTCTCCCTCTGAAGGCGAGCATTCTACCACTGCATCTAATCGATACCAACCCCCACAAGAGCTAGTTCCAGGGAAGGCTGTCACATTTTACCAGGATTAACACGTTAAGGGTATGTAAGTGGCATATAGTGAAACAAATGAGATGGGTAGGGTAGCAGAGTCAGCATAGGCATTATATTTAAGACTAGCATATTAGAATTAACTGAGTATAAAGGCTCCGAGCTTTCAGAGCTCAGCAGCATTTGCCACCTTACAAGAATGCTTGCTGTGCCTCTACTTTCTGACCACTAAAAGAAGTCTAGTCTTTAGTCAAAAGCTCTGAATCTCACTCTGAAGAGTCTTCGGATGGGACCCAACCCACAGGAATGGCCTATGTAGCCATCTCAGAGAGGGAGTATCCATAACAACAAGGTGACATGACCTGGACATTAAGGTACTCTGGAGTCCTATTACTACCTCAAAGGAACATGTGGGTTGTGTATACTAAAGGTAAAAAAGGTTTAATTTGGATAGCTTAATTTTACATTTGTAGTAAAATTATATATTTTTTACATTTTTCCATTTGTTTATATTTCTCACATTTGTTGTAAAAGTATATGCCACCTGAATTTAGAAACTATCTCAAGAATAGATTTGACACATTGGACACCAGTGATGAAAACTGCATGAGTTGTGAGATGACAGCAAGGACACAAAAATGAAAAAAGCAAAAGGTCATTAAAAAGACAGGAAAGAAAGAATAGAGCAAAATGGATGTCAGAAGAGATTCTGAAACTTGCTTTTGAATGGAGAGTGACTAAAGTGAAAAGAATAAATAATGCAGTAAAAGAACTGAAAAGATTATTTCAAAGGGTGACTGGAGAAGACAAAGTAAATATTATAATGAAATGTACAAAGACTTGAAGTTAGAAAACCAAAAGGGAAGAACAAACTTGGCACTTCTTAAGCTGAAAGAACTGAAGAAAAAAATTTCAAGCCTTGAGTTGTAGTATTAACGAAGTCTATGGACAAAATCTTGAACTCACAGGAAGCATCAAAAGAAGATGGAAAGAATATGCAGAGTCACTGCATCAAAAAGAGTTGGCCAGTGTTCAACCATTTCAGGAGGTAGCATATGATCAAGAACCCATGGTACTGAAGGAAGAGGTGCAAGCTGCACTGAAAACATTAGCAAAAAACAAAAACAAAAACCCACTGCCATCAAATCCATTCCAACTCAGAGTGATACTTCAGGACAGAATAGACTGTGCTACAGGGTTTCCAAGAATGCAAATCTTTACAGAAGCAGATTGTCTCATTTTTCTCCTGTGGAGTGGCTGGTGGGTTTGAACCACCACCCTTTAGGTTAGCAGCTGAATGCTCTAACCACTATGCAACCAGAGCTTCAGAGTGAAAAATAAGGCTCCAGGAATTAATGGAATACCAACTGAAATGTTTCTACAAACAGATGCAATACTGGAGGTCTATACTAAGAAATTTGGAAGGCATCTATCTGACCATCCAACTGGAAGAGATCCATATTTGTGCCTATTCCAAAAAAGGTGATTGAACAATATCATTGTTAAATAATTATCAAGCAATGCCTTTAATAGAACATGCAAGTAAAACTTTGCTGAAGATAATTCAAGAGTCATTGCAGCATTTAATCAACAGGGAACTACTAGAAATCCAAGCCAGATTCAGAAGAAGATGTGGAATGAGGGACATCATTGCTGATGTCAGATGGATCTTGGCTGAAAGCAGAGAATACCAGAAAGATATTTACTTGCATTTCATTGACTATGCAAAGGCATTCAACTGTGTGGAACATAACAAAATATGTATAACATTGTGAAGAATGGGAATCCTGGAACACTTAATTGTGCTTATGAGGACCTGGAATAGACCAAGAGGCAATAGTTTAAAGAGCCCAAATGGTTACTGCATGGTTTAAAATCAGGAAAGAAGTGTGTCAGCGTTGTATCCTTTCATCATACTTTTTCAATCTGCATGGTAAGCAGATACTCTGAGAAGCTGGACTATATGGAGAAGAATATGACACTGAGATTGGAGGAAGACTCATTAACAACCTGTGATATCCAGATGACACAACCTTGCTTGCTGAAAGTGAAGATGACTTAAAGCACTTATGGATGAAGATCAAACACTACCACTTTTGGTATGGATTACATCTCAATATAAAGAAAACAAAAATCCTCACAATTGGACCAATAAATAACATCACAATAAATGGAGAGAAGACAGAAGTTGTTAAAGATTTCCTTTTACTTGGATCCACAATCAATGCCCATGGAAGCAGCAGTCAAGAAATTAAATGATGTATTGCACTGGGGAAATGTGCAGCAGGAGACCTCTTTAAAGTGTTAAAAAGCAAAAATATCACCTTGAGAGTTAAGATGTGCGTGACCCAAGCCATGGTATTTTCAATTTTCTTATATGCAATCAAAAGCTGGACAATGAGTAAAGAAGACCAAAGAAGATGGGTGCCTTTGGATTATGGTATTGGTTAAGAATATTGAATATACCATGGATTACCAGAAGAACAAACAAATTTGTCTTGGAAGAAATACAACCGAATACTCCTTAGAAGCTAGGATGGTGAGACGTTGTCTCACATACTTTGGTCATGTCTTCAGGAGGGACCAGTCACTGGAGAAGAATGTCATGCTTGGCAAAGTGGAGGGTCAGGGAGAAATAGGATGACCCTTAGTGAAATGGATTGACACAGTGGCTGCAACAGTGGGCTTAAATATAGCAACAATTGTGAGGATGGCACAGGACTAGGCATTGTTTCCTTTTGTTGTACATAGTCTCACTATGAGTTGGAACTGACTTGATGGTACTTAACAACAACAATTTAACAGTTGTTGTGTTAGCAAATACTAGAATAAATATAATAATTTGAAAAAACTCCCTCTACTTTATTACATGTCCAAGTCTGTTCAGTGAATGTAATGTGGTTCACAGTAGGTTTTTGACCTGTCCCTGACCTCCTCAAATCTTTCGTAGAAACTACCCATAAACTCTTAAACAAGAGTTCTCAAATGAGCTCTTATTTCTTCCCATAATGACTGCAAAATTCACCAGTATCACTATTTCAGAAATATTTTTGGTTTTCCTCGCTTTTCAACTATGGCCTTGCCAAGTTTAAGATTTAATCCCTCATCCTTTTTTATTTTTTTTTCTTCAAATGTGTTAGATTTTTTTCCCTTGCTTTTTCTTTTTAGGTGAAATTTACTTAAAGTGAAATGAAAAGATCTTAAGTGTACCATTCGATGGGTTTTAACAAGTGGATCAATCTGCCCCTATCATAATTTGGAACATTTCCATCATGAAACAAAAGTTTACTCCTATCAATCCCTTCCTATCAATGCTTCTATCCCCAGCCCTAGAGACAACTCCTGTTTTGGTATCTATCAGTATAGATTAGTTTGCCATGTTCTAGAATTTCATATATAGATCAAACAGTATGCATCCTTTTGTGTCTGGCTTTTTACATTCAGTATAATGTTCTTTAGATGCATGTGTGTGGTTTTGTATAACCAAACCAAACCAAACTCACTGCTGGTGAGTCCATTCTGACTCACATCAACCCCTCCTTGGGTTTCTGAGGTGGTATCTCTACAGAAGTATATTGCCCAGTCTTCCTTCCAAGGAGTGGCTGGAGGGTTTGAACCATCAGCATTCTGATAGCAATCAAATGGCTTAGGTGGTTTTGTATAGCAGTGGTTTATTCTTTTCTATGGAAGTTTGGGCAATCTACTTCTGTAGTGATATCGCCTCGGAAACTCAAGGAGGGGTCGCTATAAGTCAGGTCCGACTCGACGGCATATAACAACAACAACAACAACAATTGAATGGTATTCCATTGTATGAATCCACCACAATCAGATTATCTGCTCTCCTGTAGATGGAAATTTGGGTTGTTTTCAGCCTTTAGCTATTAGGATTAAAGCTGTTACGAAGATTCTTGGACTTGTGCTTTTGTTGATATGTTTTTATTTCTTTTGGGTAAATAGCTAGAAGTAAAATTGCTTGGTCCTGTCCTTGTTATGTGCTGTCGTCTCCGACTCATAGTAACCTTATGTACAACAAAATGAAACACTGCCCAGTCCTGTGCCAGCCTCACTATCCCTACTATACCTGAGCCCAACACTGGAGCCACTGTGTCTATCCATCTCATTTGAGGGCCTTCCCCTCTTTCATTGACCCTCCACTTTACCAAGCATGACATCCTTCGCCAGAGAATTGTTCCTTCTGACAACATGATCAAAGTAGGTGAGATGAAGCCTGGCCATTCTCACTTCCAAGGAGCATTCCGGCTGCCCTTTTTCCAGGACAGATCTGTTAGTCCTTTTAGCAGTTCATGGAACTTTCAGCATTCTTCGCCAGCACCACAACTAAAAAGCATCAACTCTTCTTTGATTGTCCTTATTCATTGTCCAGCTCTCACATGCATATGAGGCAATTGAAAATATCATGGCTTGGGTTAGGCACATCCAGGTCTTCAAGGAGATATCTTTGCTCTTCAGAGCTTGAAAGAGGTCTTTTGCAGTAGATTTGCCCAATGCAATACGTCTTTTGATGTCTTGACTGCTGCTTCCATTGGCATTGGTTGTAGAACCAAGTAATATACAGTCTTTGAGAATTTCATTTTTTTCTCTGTCTATAGTAATGCTGCTTATTGGTCCAGTTGTGAGGATTTTTGTTTTCTTTATGTTGAAGTGTAATCCATACTGTAGACTGTAGTCTTTAATTTTCATCAGAAAGTGCTCTAAGTCATTCTCATTTTCAGCAAGAAAGTTGTGTCGTCTGCGTATTGCAGGTTGTTAATGAGCCTTCCTCCAATCCTGATGCCACGTTCTTCTTCATATAGTCCAACTTCTTGGATTATTTGCTTAGCATACAAGTTGAGTAAGTATGGTGAAAGGATACAATCCTGATCCACTCCCTTCCTGAATTTAAACCATGTTGTATCCCCATGTTGTATTTGAATGACACCCTCTTGGTCTACGTACAGGTTCCTCATGAGTACAATTAAGTGTTCTGGAATTCTCATTCTTCTCAATGTTATCCACAATTTGTTATAATCCACACATTCAAATGCTTCTGCATAGTCAATAAAACACAAGTAAACATCTTTCTGGTATTCTTTGCTTTGAGCCGAGACCCATCTGACATCAGCTATGCTATCCCTTGCTCCATGTCCAATTCTGAATCCAGCTTGCATTTCTGGAAGTTCTCTGTCAATATACTGCTGCAACCATTTTTGAATTATGTTCAGTAAGATTTTACTTATGTGTGATATCAATGACACTGTTCAATAATTTTCACATTGTGTGGGATGACCTTTCTTTGGAATGGGTACAAATATGGATCTCTTCCAGTCAGTTGGCCAGGTTGCTGTCTTCCAAATCTCTTGGCATAACCAAGTGAGTGCCTTCAGGGGGGCATCTGTTTGTTGAAACATCTCAGTGGGTATTCCATCATTCCTGGAGCCTTGTCTTTTACTTCCTTCAGTGGAGCTTCTACTCCTTCCTTCAATACCATTGGTTCTTGATCATATACCACCTCCTGAAATAGATGATCATCTAATAATTCTTTTTGGTATAATGACTGTGTATCCCATCCATCTTCTTTTGATGTTTCCTGCATTATTCAACATATTGCCCATGAAACCTTCAATATTGCAATTCGAGGATTAAATTTTTTCCTCAGTTCTTTCAGCTTGAGAAATACTGAGCATATTCTTCCCTTTTGCTTTTCTAACTCCAACCCTTGGCACATTTCATTATAATAATTGAGTTTGTCTTCTTGAGCTGCTCTTTGAAATCTTCTGTTCAGCTCTTTTATCCTGCTGATTCTCTCATACTCTCCATTCTAGGGCAAGTTGCAGAGTCTCCTCTGACATCCACTTTGGTCTTTTCTTCCTTTCCTCTCTTTTTAATAATCTTTTGCTTTCTTCATGGATGATGTTCTTGATGTCATGCCACAGTTCTTCTGATTTTCAATGCATCAAATCTATTGGTGTTCAATGCATCAAATCTATTCTTTGGATGGTCTCTAAATTCAGGAGGGATAAAATCAAGGTCATATTTTGGCTCTCATGGAGTTGTTTTAATTGTTTACAGTTTCAACTTGAACTTGCATATGAGCAGTTAATGGTCTGTTCCACAATCAGCTCCTGGCCTTGTTTTGGCTGAAGATATTGAGCTTCTCCATCGTCACTTGCTACAGATGTAGTCAATCTGATTCCTGTGTACTCCTTCTGGTGAAGTCCACAGGTATAGCTGCTGTTTATTTTGTTGAAAAAATGTATTTGCAATTAATAAGTTTTGTTCTTGAAAAATTCTATCATGTGATTTCCAGCATCATTTCTATCACCAAGACCATATTTTCCAACTATTGGTGATTCTTCTTTGTTTCCAACTTTTGCATTCCAGTCACTAGTGATAATTAACACATCTTGATTGCACGTTCAGTCAATTTCAGACTGCAGAAGTTGATGTTGTTGTTGTTGTTTTGTGCCATCAAGTCAGACCTGACTCATAGCGACCCCTCCTTGGGTTTCCGAGGCAGTATCACTGCGGAAGTAGATTGGCCCATCTTCCTTCCGAGGAGTGGCTGGTGGGTTTGAACCACCAGCCTTGTGGTTAGCAGTCAAGTGGTTTAGGTACTATGCTACCAGAGCTCCTGCAGAAGTTGATAAAGATTTTCAATATCCTCATCTTTGGCTTTGGTGGTTGTGCATAAATTTGAATAATAGTCATATTAACAGGTCTTCCTTGTAGGCATATAGATATTATCCTATCACTGACAGCATTGTACTTCAGGACAAATCTTGAAACATCCTCTGTGATGATGAATGCCACGCCATTCCTCTTCAAATTGTCATTCCCAGCATAGTAGATCATATGGTTGTCTGAGTGAAAATGGCCCAAACTGGTCCATTTCAGCTCACTAACACCTAGGATATCAATCTTTATGTGTTCCATTTCATTTTTGACAACTTCCAAATTTCCTAGATCATACTGTATACATTCATGTTCTGATTATCAATGGATATTTGCAGCTGTTTCTTCTCATCTTGAGTTGTGCCACATCAGCAAGAGGAGGTCCTGAAAGTTTTACTCCATCCACGTCATCAAGGTTGGCTCTATTTTGAGGAGGCAGTTCTCTCCTAGTCATATTTTGAGTGCCTTCCAACCTGAGGGGCTCATCCTCTGGCATTATATCAGACAGTGTTTCATGGCTGTTTTTCAGTAATATATCAGACAGTGTTTCACCACTATTAATAACGTTTTCACTGGCCAATTCTTTGAGAAGTGAATGGCCTCTTCCTTCTTCTGAGTCTGTCTTAGGCTGGAAGCTCCACTGAAACATGTCCACCATGGCTAACCCTGTTGGCACTTGAAACACTGGTCGCACAGCCTCCAGTCTCATAGCAACACACAAGCCACCACAGGATGACAAACTGACGGACGAGTTTGCCTCCCTTAACTGTTCTAAACTGCGCCACTCCTACTTCCTGGCCTTCCCTACCAGTTCCAGCCCTCTAAAATGCTTGTTCTTAGGGTAGTTGAATTTTTAACTTAATTATAAACTGCCAAACATTTTCCCAAATGAATTTTACCTTTATACTCCCACCAGTGAAGAATGAGAGTTGTGGGATCCACATCCTCAACAACATTTGGTAATACCTATCTTTTAACTTTAGCCATTTCCTAGGGTATGGTAGTATCTAATTACACTTTTAATTTGCATATTGCTGTTAAATAAAGATGTTGAGTACTTTCTCATGAGCTTATTGGAAATAATATTGTTTGCTTTGTGAAGTATTTATGCAAGTATTTTGTCTCCTCTTTAATTGGCTTGTTTGACACATTATTAATTTATGAACATTCTTAATCTGGAATATTTTTCTTCTTTATTTTCTTCTATAAATGTTATACTTTTAGCCATTATATGTAGGTCAAGAATCTATTGCAAGTTAAATTTTGTACATGGTTGGAGAAAAGGTTTGAGGTTTATTTTTTCAATATGGATATCCATTTTTTTAAGCACAATTTATTCAAAAGACCATTCCTTTTCCCTCATTAAGGAGCTCTGGTGGCATAGCGGTTAAAGCATTTGGCTACTAACAAAATGTCAGTGGTTTGAACCCACCAGCTGCTCTGCAGGAGAAGGATGAGGTAGTCTGCTTTCATAAAGATTTACAGCCTTGGAAACTCTATGTAGGGTTGCTATGAGATAGATGGACTCGATGGCAGTGGGTTTATTTTTTTGGTTTTCCCTCATTGCATTAATTTAGCACCTTTGTTGAAAATTAAATGGCCATATAAGTGTGGATCTATTTCTGGATTTTCTTTTCCATGCCAATGGTCTATTTGTGTACCTCTATGCCAGTAGCAGGAGTCCCTGGATGGTACAAACACTTAAGCACTTAGCTACTAACCAAAAAGGCGGCAGTTTGAATCCACCCAGAGGCACCTTAGAAGAAAGACTTGGTGACGTACTTCCAAATAATCAGCCACTGAAAACCTTACAGAGCACAGTTCTACTCTGACACATACAGGGTCATGTGAGTCAGAATCAACTTAATGGCAACTCATTTGTTGTTTTGTTCTATGTCAATACCATATTGTATCAATTGTTATATATTTATATAAAGTCTGAAGTCACATAGTATAATGTCTCCAACTTTGTTCTTTCTCAGCATTGTTTTGGATATTCTAGATCCTTTACATTTCTATTACAATTTTAGAATCACTTTGTCAAATTCTACAGAAAAGCCTACTTTGATTTTGTTTGGATTTGTGGAAAATCTATAGATCAGATTTCAGAGAACATTCATCTAAACAATATTGCATCTTCCAATGCATGAATTATGTATAGCTCTCTATTTATTTTGATCTTCCTTAATTTCTTTCATGAAAATAATTTCGTTTTCAATATACAGGTCTTGCACATATTTTCTTAAACTAATCTCCAAGTGTAAAATGATGAGGTTCCAGTAATATCTTTGTCAGAACATACCTAACTTCAGAGAGGATAGTGACAGGATCAGCCTAAAGCTGAGTCCTATGATGTGGAGGTCAAGCATTCCTCCACTTTCCAACCTTTATTAATGCTGACACCAGCCATCCATCCCATGGCAGTCCTTTGCTGAGTTCAATAATCCATTGCAATGGTTGCACAGAACTCATGGACTGTACTTACAGTTAAGTGGTTTATTAAGGAACAGGGTACAACTTGGGATCAAGATACAACTCAAGATTAGGATCAGGAAGCATGCAGGCAAAATCTTCCTCTTCAGTGTAGATAGGTCTTAAGGCTCCTCTCGATGGTACAGGGCTTGTCTAAACCCATCAAGGACTGGCTCGTCTTGGCCCTCCTTTCTGGCATCTCATTGTCTACGGTTTTATAACCCTTGACCAATGTTACAGCTCTTTTAGGAGATTCCTTGTCTCCTTTCTTTCTCTGCTTCTTCTTTCTTCATTCTGCTTATTCCTGCTGTTTCTCTCTGTCTGAAAAACTTCTGGGGGCTTGGCTGTGTATATACACAAATTCTGCATCAATTTCAAGGCATAGCCGTCCCACTAGGGCCAAAAACTGACCAATCCTCTCTCAGTAGGCCACAGACACTTCATTTGCATAGTATTCACAGCTGGGCTACAGCTCACTTCACTTGTTTTGTCTGTTGTCCAATCCCTGCAAGGTGCATACCAATCACAGGGCCGGCTGTAGCCTAGGACCAGGCAAAATGTATCAAAACAAGTTATTTACAGCTTACCTAAGAAATGTATCAACCTGGACAAAAGTAACAGACCCTCTGGGGTAGAAAAGAGGGCAAAGGTAACTCCTTGGGGCTTATGAGAAAATTATCTCAAGCTGTTTTTCCAAAGGACTAAGCCAAAAGACCACTGTGTCAACTTGGCAGGACCCCAGTTCTGTGTGGTTGTTCCCATGATGGGATTGGATAACTGTGTTCTGAGTGGCCAATCTGTTCAAGGGGAGTTTCCCTAGCGGTGTGGCCTGCTTCCAGGATATCCAGGGTCATTCTGGGAAGAGAGACATTCTTCTGTGGATCAGGATTCTGTTGTGCTGCTTACAACTGTCCGTGAGTGACCAGTACACTGTTTGGCCTGGAGATCTTGGATTCATCATTTGTTGGAGTCAATAGCTGGTGTACTGCCTGCCAGCCTTGAGCTTCTCGGCCCTTGTGGGGAAAAGCCTCCAGCCTGACGTTTGCTCCAGGGACTTTGGACTTGCTGGCTTCTATACGTTTGTGAGCCATTTCCTAAGATAATTTTTTCCTCTCTCTTTACATATATATAAACTTTGCTGGTTTTTGTTTCTCTAGAGAACCCAGTCTAACACATTTGGTACAGGGTGTGGTTCTCAAGAGACAAAATCATAAGGATGGGCTTCCTAGATTGGTTCTCCAGTTTGATTAATTTTGATGACACTAGCAACTCTATGTCTGCTAGTAAAGAGGGCCCTACTAATCTGTGGCGTGAGGTGGCAAAATTAATATGTGAAATAGCACCACCAGTAGATCAAGTACTTGTGCGAAGTGATGCTCTGGGTGATCAGATATTTGATACTTTTCTGCAATTTTGTCAGAATGAGGAGTATAAGGAAGCTGGTTGGTTGGTCCTACTTACACTGGATAAATTGGTGAAAGAGCGAGATGAGCTAAAAGCTGCTGAGCCTCGGCTTAAGCACCACATAAAAGACTGCAGTGCTTCCAGCTGTGCTCTGAAAGAAAGCCTTATAGCTTCTACTAACAGAGCTGATATCACTGAAAACCAAACCCAGAGTCTTATTGTAAGGGTGGCTGAATTACAATGCCAGCTAAATTGCCAATCCAGAACGGTGTCTGCTGTTAAAGTGAGGGCATTTATTGGAAAAAAATGAGATCCTGAAACCTGGAATGGGGACATATGGACGGAGAATCAGGAAGATCAGGATATGGAGCCTGTAAATTCTGTTGAATCCCTCCCATCTGAATGGATTACGGTAAAACCATTATCCCCTCCCCCTCGGTTTGATGAGATTAACTCAACTATTCCTGCTGGGTCATTGTTTGAGGCAGAGGCCATGGAAGACATTCCTGAATGCTCTCAGGAACTGCCTCAAACACCCATTGTTGCTACCAGACCCATAACTAAAGTCAAGTCCAAGCGAGCCCCAAGAGGTGAAATAGAAAGTGACGGAGGAGGTGATATGCTATACCCGAAAAGATCTACTTGATTTTGCTAACATGTACAGACAGAAACCTGGAGAATATGTATGGGAATGGCTACTGAGGGTGTGGGATAATGATGCAAGGAATGTAAGACTGGATCAGTCTGAGTTTATTGATTTAGGCCCACTAAGTATGGATTCTTCATTCAGTGTCTCAGCTCGAGAGGTTAGGAAAGGATCTAATAGTTTATTTGGTTGGCTTACTGAGGCATGGATTATGCGGTGGCCTACATTAAGTCAAGTTGAAGTACCAGACCTGCCTTGGTATAATGTAGAAGAGGGTATCCAAAGGCTTAGGGAAATTGGCCAGTTAGAATGGATTTATCAGATTAGACCCCTAGAGCCAGAAATGAAGAATCCAGAAGACATGCCTTTCACCAGTGCTGTGAGGAATAAATTTGTGAAGGGAGCTCCAGCATCCTTGAAGACTGCTGTGATTGCTATTTTATGTAAACCTGATTTGACAGTGGGAACTGCCGTTGAACTAAGACACTTAACTACGATGGGGCTGATTGGACCCTGTGGTAGTAGGGGCCAAGTGGCAGCAGTTAATCAACAAAGGCAAGGTGGGCGTAGTTACCATAATGGACAGCAGAGTCAGAACACTAATCAGAATAGTCTGACTCATGTGGAATTATGGCATTGGCTACTTGCTCATTGTGTTCCTAGTAGTGAAATACATGGCAAGTCTACTAAATATTTACTTGATCTGTATGTTGTTGTTGTTATGTGCCATTGAGTTGGACCCGACTCATAACAACCCCTCCTTGGGTTTCCGAGGCAGTATCTCTACGGAAGTAGATTGCCCCATCTTCATTCCAAGGAGTGGCTGATGGATTTGAACTGCCAGCCTTCTGGTTAGCAGTCAAATGCCTTAGGCACTATCCTACCAGTTGATCTGTATAGACAAAAGAATTCTAGGTCACATGAACAGCAACCTAGATTGAATTGCCAGAATACAGAGTCACAACCTCTCAATCAATTCCCAGACTTGAGTCAGTTTACAGACCCACAACCCCTTGAAAGAAGGGGAGGCCAGGTCCCTTTGAGGAAGGACCCCACTACATTGCCCAAAATCTATAATGTCAGTCTTTCTC
>NW_006921724.1:1819715-1833350 GCF_000298275.1 Orycteropus afer afer
TTAGCTGGATGGTCTGGGACTTGGAAGGAGCATGATTTGAAGATTGGTGATAAGGATGTATGGGGGAAGAGGTATGTGGATAGAGCTCTCTGAATGGGCCAAAGGAGTAAAGGTATTTGTGTCTCATGTAAATGCCCACCAAAAAGTGACCCCGGCTGAGGAGGACTTTAAAAATCAGGTGGATAGGATGACACGTTTAGTGGAAACCAGCTGTCCCTTTTCCTCAGCTACTCCTGTCATTGCTCAGTGGGCTCATGAACTAAGTGGCCCTGGTGGCAGGGATGGAGGTTATGCATGGACTCAGCAACATGGACTCCCACTTACCAAGGCTCATTTGGTTACTGCCACTGCTGAGCACTCAATCTGCCAACAGCAGAGACCAACACTGAGTCCACAATATGGAACCATTACTCGGGGTGATCAGCCAGCAACCTGGTGGCAGGTTGATTACATTGGACCACTTCCGTCATGGAAAGGACAGCATTTTGTTCTTACTGGAATAGATACTTATTCTGGATATGGATTTGCCTTGCCTGCATGCAATGCTTCTGCTAAAACTACCATCCATGGACTTACAGAATGCCTTATCCACTGTCATGGCATCCCACACAGCATTGCGTCAGATCAAGGGACTCATTTCACAGCACATGAAGTGTGGCAATGGGCTTATGCTCATGGAATTCACTGGTCTTACCAAGTTCCCCATCATCCTGAAGCAGCTAGTTTGATAGAAGGATGGAATGGCCTCTTAAAAACACAAATACGGCACCAGCTAGGTGGCAATACCTTGAAGGGTTGGGGCAATGTTCTCCAGGAGGCTGTATATGCTCTAAACCAGCGTCCAATATATGGTTCTTTTTCTCCAATAGCCAGGATTCACAGTTCCAGGAACCAAGGGGTGGAAACAGGAGTGGTACCACTCACTATTACCCCTAGTGACCCACTCAAAAACTTTTTGCTTCCTGTCCCTGCTACCCTATGCTCTGCAGGTCTGGAGATCTTAGTCCCAAATGGAGGAACACTCCCACCTGGAGACACAATATTGATTGCATTGAACTGGAAATTAAGAATGCCACCTGGCCATTTTGGCTTCCTCATGCCTCTGGATCAACAGACAAAGAAGGGCATTACTGTACTATCTAGTGCGATAGATCTGATTACCAAGGGAAATTGGGTTGGCTTTACATAATGGAGGTAAACAAGAATATGTCTGGAATACAGGAGATTCTTTAGGACATCTCTTAGTACACCATACCCTGTGATTAAAGTCACTGGAAAATTATAGCAACCCAATTCTGATATGACTGCTAATGGCCCAGACCCTTCAGGAATGAAGGTTTGGGTCACCCCACCAGGCAAAGAACCACAACAAGCTGAGGTGCTTGCTGAGGGCAAGGGAAATACAGAATGGGTGGTGGAAGAAGGTAGTTCTGAATATCAGCTATGACCATGTGATCAGCTGCAGAAAGGAGGACTGTGATTGTTATATTTCTTCATTGTATATGTGCATCAAATATTTTTGTTTCCTTCTGTTATGAACTGAGAAATGTAAATAAGGTTAATGCATTTTGGTTGTATGTGTGTTAGCATATCATGTTAGGTACAAATATGACTCTCTAATTGTCTTTATTTAGAGATTATATATGGTTAAGAAGATGTGTACTACTGCCAAGTTGACAAAGGGTGGACTGTGATAGTTGGAGCTGTGTGTCAACGTGGCTGGACCCTAGTTCTGTGTGGTTGTTCCCATGATGGGATTGGATGACTGTGTTCTGAGTGGCCATGTGTTCAAGGGGAGTTTCCCTAGCAGTGTGGCCTGCTTCCAGGATATCCACGGACATTCTGGGAAGAGAGACATTCTTCTGTGGATCAGGATTCTGTTGTGCCACCTACAACTGTCCGTGAGGGACCAGTCCACCGTTTGGCCTGGAGATCTTGGATTCGTCATTCGTTGGAGTCAACAGCCGGTGTACTGCCTGCCAGACTTGAGCTTCTTGGTCCTTGTGGGGAAAAGCCTCCAGCCTGACGTTTGCTCCAGGGACTTTGGACTTGCTGGCTTCTATACGTTTGTGAGCCATTTTCCTAAGAAAAATTTATCTCTCTCTTTATATATATATATATATAAAAGCTTTGTTGGTTTTTGTTTCTCTAGAGAACCCAGTCTAACACAGCCACATAAAGGAATTTATTTCACCACACACTTGCTGAGGAATCAGAAGTTCCAGTTTGCTCTTCCCTATTGAAAAATGGCTGAAATAAACACTTTCTATAGGATAAAAGAAAATTTAAAAATTAAATGTAGCTCAAAATAAGTTGACTAGTTTCAATCTATTTTAGTAAGTTGTCTACGATGGCAGTCTCGTTGTTATTGTTGTTATGTGCCCTCAAGTTGGCCCCGACTCATAGCAACCCCTCCTTGGGTTGCCAAGGCAGTATCACTACGGAAGTAGATTGCCCAAACTTCTAGTTGGATCAATAATCAATGTCCATGAAAGCAGAATTCAAGAAATCAAATGACATACTGCATTGGGCAAATCTGCAAAAGATTGCTTTTTTTTTTTTTTTTTGAAAAGCAAAGATGTCACTTTGATGACTAAGATGTGTCTAACTCTAGCCATGATCTTTTTTTTTCCCCCACTTTTATTGTGGTGAAAACATACACAACAAGGCATTTGCCAACATAACTTCATTTACACATTTTCACATTTACAGCTCAGGGACATTGATAACATTTTTCATGTTGTGCCAACACTATTGCTATCCTTTTCCAAAATGTCCCACCACCTATTAGCATAAGCTCAATGCTCCCCAAACAAAAGCTTCCCCCTTCCCCCTCCTGCCTACTCCTGGTAACCACTAATAATCTTTGGTATATACATGTTTCAATCTATCTAGAAATTTTCCCTCCCCTCCCCTCCCATCCCTGGTAACCAACAAAGAAAGTTTCCTTCTGTGTATAAACCTTTCCTTGACTTTTTACAATAGCAGTCCTTCTGTGATTGACTTATTTGACTCAGCATAATGTCCTCTAAGTTCATCCACATTATGTGGTGTTTTGCAGATTCTACATTATACTTTAGGGTTGCATAGTACTTCATTGTGTGTATGTACCATAGTTTGTTTATCTACTCCTCGGTTGATGGGCAATTACATTGTTTCCATCTCTTTGCTATTGTTAATAGTGCTGTGATGAACATGGATGTGCATATGTCTATTCATGTCCTGCCTCTCACTTCTTTAGGGTTTATACCTAGCAATGGGAGTGCTGGGTCAAATGGTATTTCTATCTCCAACTTTTTAAGAAATTGTCATACCAATTTCCACAGTGGTTGTATCATTTCATAGTTCCACCAACAGTGTATGAGAGTCCCAATCTCTCACATCCTTGCTAGCATTTGTTATTTGTTGAACTTTGCTATTAATGTTGGGGTGAGATGGTATCTCATACTTGTTTTAATTTGCATCTCCCTAATGGCTAATGATTGCAAACATTTCTTAATGTTTTGTTGGCTGCCTCAATATCTTCTTTGGTGAAGTGTTTGTTCATGTCTTCTACCCATTTTTAATTTTTGATGTTTGCCTTTTTGATGTTGAGGTGTTGGAGTTTTCTATAAATTTTAGAGATAAGTCCTTTATCCAATATGTCATTGCCAGATATTTTTCCTTAATTTGTAGGTTCTCTTTTTCACTCTTTTGGAGAAGTCTTTTGTTGCACATAAGAATTTAATTTTTTGAAGGTCCCATTCATCTAGTTTATTTTCTGCTGTTTGTGCATCTCTGGTTATGATTGATAGTCCACCCAAGGAGGGGTTGCTATGAGTTGGGGCCGACTCAATGGCACCTAACAACAACAACAAGTTTACCCCAAGCTAGGAGCTCTGGTGGTGTCTAAGACATTTGACTGCTAACCAGAAGTCTGGAGGTTCAAACCAGTCCTTGGAAGCAAGGTTGGGCAATCTACTTCTGTAGTGATACTGCCTTGGAAACCCAAGGAGGGGTTGCTATGAGTCAGATCCAACTTTACAGCAGTGTTTTTTTTTTAAGTTTACCCCTATTTTTCTTTGATGAATTTTATAGTTTTAGGTTTCACATTTAAATCTTTGATCCATCTGGAGTTAGTTTTTGTATATGGTGTGAGGTATGGATCTTGTTTCAGTTTTCTACAAATGGCTGCAAATGGCTATCCAGTTTTGCCAGCACCATTTGTGAAAGAGACAATCTATTCTCCATTGAGTAGATTTTGGCCTTTTGTCAAAGATCAACTGACGATAGGTTGATGGATCTATTTCTGGGTCCTCAATTCTGTTCCATGGTCTATGTTTCTGTCATTGTACCAGTATCAGGCTGTTTTGACAATTGTGGCTGGATAGTAGCTTTTGAGATCCAGGTATGTGAGACCTGCTTTGTTGTTCTTCTTCAATACTGCTTTGCTTATCCAAGGTCTCTTTCCTTTCCATATAAAATTAGGGATTGGTTTTTCCATGTGTTTGAAGAATGTTGGTGGAATCTGGATCAGGATTGCATTGAATGTATATATGGTTTTGGGTAGTATTTATGTTTTCTCAATGTTGAATCTTCCTATCCATGAGCATGGTATGTTCTTCCATTTATGCGGATCACTTATAGTTTCTTGAAGTAGTGTTTTGCAGTTTTCTTTGTATAGATCCTTTGTGTTCCTAGTAAGATTTATTCCCAAGTATCTTATTTTTTTGGTAGCTATTGTAAAAGGAGCTCTGGTAGTGTAGTGCCTAAGGCACTTGACTACTAACCAGAAGACTGGTGATTCAAACCCACCAGCCACTCCTCAGAAGAAAGATTGAACAATCTACTTCTGTAGTGATACTGCCTCAGAAACCCAAGGAGGGGTTGCTATGAGTCGGGTCTGACTTGACAGCATGTAACAACAACAAGAACAACAACATTGTAAATGGAGTCAATTTCCTTACTTCTTTTCAGAGATCTCTTTGCTGGTGTAGAGGAAACCAACTGATTTTTGTATGTTGATCTTATATCCTGCCACTATGCTAAATCTTTTAATAAGTACCAATAATTTTCTTGCTGAGTCTCTGGGGTTTTCTATGTACAGGATCATCTCATCTGCAAGTAGGGATAGTTTTACTTCTTCCTTACCAATTTGGATGCCTTTGATTTCCCTTTCTTGTCTTATTGCCCTGGCTAGGACTTCCAATGCAATGTTGAATAGAAGTGGAGATACAGGACATCCTTGTCTCATTCCTGTTTGCAAAGGGAATGGTTTCAGTCTCTCTCCATTGAGAATAATGTTGGCTATTGGGTTTGCATATATGCCCTGTAATATGTTGAGGAATTTCCCTTCTATTTCTATTTTTCTGAGAGTTTTGATCAGGAATTGGGTGTTGGATTTTATCAAATGCCTTTTCTGCATCGATTGATATGATCATGTGGTTCTTTTCCTTTAGTTTACTTGTGTGATGGATTATGTTGGTTGTCTTTTTAATCTTGAACCATCCTTGCATCCCTGGTATGACTCTCACTTGGTCATGATGCATTATGTTTTTGATGTATTGTTAGAGTCTCTTGGCTAGGATTTTGTTGAAGATTTCTGCATCTATATTCATGAGGGATATTGGTCTGTAGTTTTCCTTTCTAGTGATGTCTTTGCCTGGTTTTGGTCTCAGGGTTATGCTTGCTTCATAAAATGTATTTAGGAGGTTTCCATCCTTTTCTATGCTCTGGAATAGTTTGAGTAGGTTTGGTGTTAGCTCTTCTCTGAATGATTGGTAGAATCCTCCAGTGAAACCATCTGGGCCAGGACTTTTTTTTTTGTTGGCAATTTTTTTTATGACCTGTTCAATTTCTTCTTTTGTTATGGGTTTTTCAGATTTTCTACCTCAGTCTGTGTTAGTTTAGGTAAGTAGTGTGTTTCTAGAAATCTGTCCATTTCTTCAAGGTTTGCAAATTTGTTGGAGTACAGTTCTTCATAGTATCCTGATATTATTCTTTTTATTTCTGTTGGACCTGTGATGTCACCCATTTCATTTCTTATTTGTGTTGTTTGAATCTTCTTCTTCCCCTTTGTTAAGTCTGCCAGTGGGTTTTTTATTTTAATCTTTTCAAAGAACCAACCTCTAGTCTTGTTTATTTTAACTATTGTCTTTCTATTTTCTGTTTCATTTCTTTCTGCTCAAATCTTTATTATTTCTTCTCTTCTGTTGACTGTAGGCTTTTTTTTTCCTACTCTTTTTCTTGTTGTTGGAGATGTTGGGTTAAGATGTTGATTTTGACTCTTTTTCCTTTTTTGATATGTGCATCTATTGCTATAAATTGCCCTGTGATCATTGCTTTTGTCGAATCCCAAAGATTTTTGTATGTTGTGTTTTCATTCTCGTTTGATTCAAGGAATTTTTTAATTTCATTTTTTATTTCTTCTATTACCCAGTTGCTTTTAAAGTGGGTGTTATTCAATTTCCACGCTTTTACTCTTTTTCCATTGGTCTTCCTAGTGTTGATTTCTAATTTTATAGCATTTTAATCTGAGAAGATGCTTTGCAGTATTTAAATATTTTTCAATTTACTGAGGCTTGGTTTGTGGCCTAACATCTTTTAGCCATGATATTTTCAATTGCCTCATGTGCATGCAAAAGTTGGACAATGAAATAGGAATGTAGAAGATGAATTGATGCATTCACACTGTAGTGTTGGTGAAGAATATTGGATATACTATGAAGAAATAAATAAATCTTAGAAGAAATACAACCACAATATTCCTTAGAAGTGAGAATGGCAAAACTTCAACTCACTTACTTTGGACACATCCTCAGGAAAGACTTACTAGGAAAAAACATAATGTTTGGTAAGTGGAAGGTCAGTGGAAATGAAGGAACCCCTCAATGAGATAGAGTGACACATAACTGAAACAATGGACTCAAACATGCCATTGATCATGAAGATGGTGTAGTCAGTGTTTCTGTTATACACAAGGTTGTCATAAGTCAGAGCCAAGTCAAAACTTTAGTAAGTAGTTGGTTACTTCTTTGATCTTAAATACTACTGGTAAAGATAAACCACAATTTGAGGTAAACTAGAGTCAGTGGAAGGAGTTCTCGTGGTGTAGAGGTTAAGGCATGTGTCTGCTAAGTAAAAGGTTCATAGTTCAAATCCACCAGCCACTCCATGGAAGAAAGATGGGGTGGTCTACTTCTAAAAAGACTTAAAGCCTTGGAACTCAGTAGCGGTGGCTATGAGTTGGAATTGACTTGATGGCAGTGAGTAGTGAGAATCATTAGGGCAGAAAAAGGGGATAATGTCAATAGCAAGTGGAGAAGGAGAGAGTTGTGTGTTAGCCTGGGTTCTCTAGAGAAGCAAAACCAGTAAAGCTTATATATATATAGGGAAAAAAAATTTATCTTAGGAAAATGGCTCACACATTTATAGAAGCTGGCAATTCCCAAGTTCTTGGATCAAATGTAAAGCTGGAGGCTTTTCCTGACTCACACAGCTGCAGGGGTTGACGAGCTCAAGGTTGGCAGGCAGTATACTGGCTGTTGACACCAACGAATGATGAATCCAAGATCACCAGGCCAAATGGTGGATTGTTAGCTCACAGACAGTTGTAGGCAGCACAACAGGATTGCAATCCACAGAATAGTGTCACTTTTCCCCAGGATATCCATAAATATATTGGAAGCAGGCCACACCCCTAGGGAAACTCGCTTTCAACTGATTGGCTACTCAAAACATATGCATCTGATCTCATCATGGGAATAACCCACATCACAACTGCTTAAACCACTTGGAATTGTGGTCCATCCAAGTTGACAACTCTACCTATCACAAGGTGGGACTGAGAGGAAGGAAGACAGGAAAGGAAAGAATCTCTCCAGTAACCACTCTGTAGGTCCTTCTCCTCACTGCTGTTTTCTTTGTTGGGTTGTTGTTGTTGTTGTTAAGTGCCGTTGAGTCGTTTCCGACTCATAGTGACCCCGTGCACAGCAGAACGAAACACTGCCCGATCCCGCACCAGCCCCACAATCCCTGCTATACTTGAGCACATCATCGCAGCCACCGTGTCAATCCATCTCGTTGAAGGCCTCCCCCTCTTTCGTCGACCCTCCACCCTACCAAGCATGACACCCTTCTCCAGGGAATGGTCCCTTCTTACAACATGACCAAAATAGGTGAGACGAAGTCTGGCCATTCTTGCTTCCAAGGAGCATTCTGGCTGCACTTCCTCCAGGACAGATCTGTTAGTTCTTTTAGCAGTCCATGGTACTTTCAGCATTCTTCGCCAGCACCACAACTCAAAAGCATCAACTCTTCTTCGGTCTTCCTTATTCATTGTCCAGCTCTCACATGCATACGAGGCGATTGGAAATATCATGGCTTGTGTCAGGCACACCTTAGTCCTCAAGGAGATATCCTTGCTCCTCAGCACTTGATACAGTTCCTTCGTAATTGACTTTCCCAATGCTACACATCGTCTAATGTCCTGACTGCTGCTTCCATTGGCATCGATTGTAGAACCAAGCAACGTGAATTCTTTGACAACCTCAATCTTCTCTCCATTTATTGTGATGCTGCTCATTGGTCCAGTTGTGAGGATTTTTGTTATATTGAGACGTAATCCAATTGTGTTGGGTTAGATGGGTTTAATGAGAACTCACTGTATTTTTTGTGTTGGGAGGCCTAAGGCTCCCACCACCCATCAGTTAAAGCAGGAATCAGAGTTTCTAATTGCACATAATATTGACACTAGGGGAAGAAAAATGTTTCTGCTGGGAATTAAATCATATGTGTATGTGTGTGTACATGTATATATATAACCCAGCTACTGTCAAGATGATTCTGACTCATAGAACCCCCCCATTGGGTTTTGTATGCTGTACATCTTTACAGAAGTAGATTGCCTCTCTTCCTCCTGTGGAGCAGCTGGTGGAGTTTGAACTGCCATCTTTCTGGTTGTTGTTAGGTGCCATCGAGTCAGCTCCAACTCATAGTGACCCTATGTACAATGGGATGAAACACTGCCTGGTCCTGTGCCAGCTTCACAATACTTGCTATACCTGAGCCCATTGTTGCTGCAACTGTGTTAATTTATCTCATTGAGGGCTTTCCCCTTTTTTGTTGACTTTCATTTTACTAAACATGATAACCTTCTCTAGGGAAAGATCTTTTCTGACAACATGACCAAAGCGGGTCAAATGAGGTCTGGCCATTCTTGCTTCCAAAGAGCATTCTGGATGCCTTCTTCCAGGACAGATTTGTTTGTTCTTTCAGCAGTCTATGGCACTTTCAGCATTCATCACCAGTACCACAATTCAAAAGTATCAACTCATCTTTGGTCTTTCTTATTCATTGTCTAGCTCTCACATACATATAAAGTGATTGAAAATATCATGGCTTGGGTTAAGGTGCACCTTAGTCTTCAAAGAGACGTCTTTGCTCTTCAGCACTTTAAAGAGATCTTTTGCAGCAGATTTGCCTAGGGCAATACATTGTCTGATGTTTTGACTGCTGCTTGTTGCTTCTATTGGTGTTGATAGCGGAGTCAAGTAATATGAAATCTTTGACAAATCTAATCTTTTCTCCATTTATCATGATGCTGTTTATTGGCTCAGTTGTGAGGATTTTTGTTTTCTTCATATTGAGATGTAATCCATATTGCAGACTGTAGTCTTTAATTTTCATCAGTAAATATTTCAAGTCATCCCCACTTTCAACAAGCAAAGTTGTGTCATCTGCATATTGCAGATTGATAATGAGCCTTCCTCCAATCCTGATGCCACGTTCTTCTTCACATAGTCCAGCTTCTCGGATTATTTGCTCAGCATACAGATTGAATAAGTATGGTGAAAGGATACAACCCTGATGCGCTCCCTTCCTGATTTTAAACTATGCAGTGTCCCCCTGTTCTGTTTGGATGACAGACTCTTGGTCTATGTACAGGTTCCTCATGAGTACAATTAAGTGTTCTGGAATTCTCATTCTTATCAATGTTATCCATAATTTGTTATGATCCACACAATCGAATGCTTTTGCATAGTCAATAAAACACAAGTGAATATCTTTCTGGTATTCTGACATCAGCAATTATATCCCTTATTCCATGTATTCTTCTGAATCTCGCTTATATTTCTGGAGGTTCCTGTCAATATACTGCTGCAGCTGTTTTTGAATTGTCTTCTCCAAGATTTTACTTGCATGTGATATTAATGATGTTGTTAGATAATTTCCACATTTTGTGGGATGACCTTTCTTTGGAATGGGTACAAATATGGATCTATTCTAGTTGGTTGACCAGGTAACTCTCTTCCAAATTTCTTGGCATAGGCGAGTGAGTGCCTCCAGCACCACATCCATTTGTTAAAACATCTGCATAGGTATCCCATCAATTCCTGGAGCCTTGTTCTTCATCAATTCCTTCAGTGCAACTTTGACTTCTTCCTTCAATACTACTGGTTCTTGATCATATGCCACCTCCTGAAATGGATGAACATCAACCAATTGTTTTTGGTACAGTGACTCTGTGTATTCCTTCCATCTTCTTTTGATATTTCCTGCATCATTCAATATTTTGCCCATAGGCTCTTTCAAGATTGTAACTTGACACTTGAATTTTTTCCTCAGTTCTTGCAGTTTGAGAAATGCTGAACATGTTCTTCCCTTTTGATTTTCTAACTCCAGATCTTTGCACATTTCATTATAATAATTGGCTTTGTCTGCTCAAGCTGCTCTTTAAAATCTTCTGTTCAGCTCTTTTATCTTGTCATTTCTTCCACTTGCTTTAGCTACTCTCCCCTCAAGGGCAAGTTTCAGAGTCTCTTCTGACATCCATTTTTGTCTTTTCTTCCTTTCTTGTCTTTTTAATGACCTCTTGCTTTCTTCGTGGATGATGTTCTTAATGTCATCCCACAATTCTTATGGTTTTCAGTCATTGATGTTCAATGCATCAAATCAATTCTTTAGATGGTCTCTAAATTCAGGAGAAATATATTCAAGGTCATAGTTTGGCTCTCTTTGATTCATTTTAATTGTCTTCAACTTCAGCTTGAACTTGCATATGAGCAGTTGATGGTCTGTTCCACAGTCAACTCCTGGCCTTGCTTTTTTGGTGTTTTTATGTTTCTTTTTTTAAAAATTTTATTGTGATTTGGGTGAAAGTTTACAGAGCAAATTCATCTTCCATACAGCAGTTCACATACACTTTGTCTTGTGACATTGATTGCAATCTCCCACAATGCAGCAGCTCTCCTCCCACTTCCTCCCCATAACCACCTCTTCCCTGTGTCCTTCTCTCCCATGCACTCCTGCCCACCAAGCTGTTTCCCTGTGCATACACAGTCCTTTTATTCTCCCATGATTGATCTCTCCAAGGAGTGTACCTTTCTGATATGTAAATGTTCAGCTCATATGCCTGTATTTTGTTTGGCTGGAAGCCACAGGAGTGAGTTCAATTCCAGACCGGAAGGGCAGCTAGGGGCCATAGCCTCAGTGGTTCCACCAGGCTCTATCAGACCAGCAAAGCTGGTCCCTTTTATTTATTTAATGATTTTGAGTTTTATTCCACATTGTTCTCCCACTCTATCTAGGATCTCCTACATGGATCCCCCTGCAAGTGGTTGACAGGGGTAGCCAGGCACCATCTAGTTCTTCTGGTATCATAGTTGTATAGGCTGAGGAATGCATGGTGTACCAGTCCCTTGGACCAATTATTTCCATGAATCCTTAGTTTTCTTCATTCTTCTTTGCTCTGGATGAGGACAGACCTATCATTGCATCTAGTTCTGGCTTTGTTTTGGCAGAAGATATTGAGCTTCTCCATTGCCTCTTTCCACAGATGTAGTCCATCTGATTCCTGTGTATTCCATCTGGCAAAGTCCATGTATATAGCCACAGTTTATGTTGTTGAAAAAAAGGTATTTGCAATGAGTACGTCATTGATCTTGCAAAATTCTATCATGAGATTTCCAGCATTATTTATATCACCGAGGCCATATTTTCCAACTACTGGCAAGTCTTCTTTGTTTCTAACTTTTGCATCCCAATCACCAGTGATAACTAACACATCTTGATTGCATGTTTGGACAATTTCAGACTGCAGAAGTTGGTAAAAATCTTCAATTTCCTCATCTTTTGCTTTGGTGGTTGGTGCACAAATTTGAATAATAGTAGTATCAACTGGTCTTCCTTGTAGGTGTATGGATATTATCCTATCACTGACAGCATTGTACTTCAGGACAGATCTTGAAACAATCTTCGTGATGATGAATGCCATGCCATTCCTCTTCAATTTGTCATTCCTGGCATCATAGATCATATGGTTGTCTGATTCAACATGGCCAGAACCACCATTTCACCTCACTAATGCCTAGGATATTGATGTTTATGTGTTCCATTTCATTTATGAGAACTTCCAATTTTCCTAGATTCATACTTCATACATTCTATGTTCCCATGGATGTTTGCAGTTGTTTCTTCACATTTTGAGTCATGCCGCATCAGCAAATGGAGGTCCTGAAAACTTTACTCTATCCAAATCATTAAGGTCAGCTCTAATCCGAGGAGGCAGCTTCTCCCCAGTTCTTTTTTGAGTGCCTTCCATCCTGAGGGGCTGATCTTCTAGCCTTATATTGGACAATGTTTCAGGGCTATTTACAAAGTCTTCCAGTAATATATCAGACAGTGTTTCATTGCGATGCATAAGGTTTTCACTGGCTAATTCTTTGAGAAGTGGATGGCCCCTTCCTTTTTCTGAGTCTGCCTTAATCTGGAAGCTCCGCTGAAACCTGTCCACCATGGGTCACCCTGCTGGTAATTGAAATATCGGTGGCATAGCCTCTAGCCTCACAGCAACACTCAAGCCACCACAGTATGACAAACTGACAGATGCGTGGTGGGACTTTCTGGTTAGCAGCTAAATACTTTACCCATTATGCCACCAGAGCGCCTATGTATGTATGTATGTATATGTATAAAAAAATAACCATTGCAGTCAAGTCAGATCCGACTCATAGCGACCCTTCCTTGGGTTTCCGAGGCAGTATCACTATGGAAGTAGATTGCCCAACCTTCCTTCTGAGGAGTGGCTGAGGGATTTGAACTGCCGGCCTTCTGGTTAGCAGTCAAATGCCTTAAGCACTACATGAACCAGAGTTCCCATGTAAATGTATATACATCTATATATACATATACATATACATCTATATATACATACACACACACACACACACACATACACACATATATATATGTTGTTGTTGTTGTTATGTGCTGTCGAGTCGAACCCGACTCATAGCGACCCCTCCTTGGATTTCTGAGGCAGTATCACTACGGAAGTAGATTGCTCCATCTTTCTTCCGAGGAGTGGCTGGTGAGTTTGAACCACCAGCCTTCTGGGTAGCAGTCAAGTGCCTTAGGCACTACGCTACCAGAGCTCCCCATATATATATATATATCTACATATATATATATATATATATTTGTTGTTGTTGTTGTTGTTGTTGTTGTTACATGCCATCAAGTCACACCTGATCATAGTGACCCCTCCTTGGGTTTCCGAGGCTTTATCACTACAGAAGTAGATTGCCCAACCTTCCTTCCAAGGAGTGGCTGGTACGTTTGAACCGCCAGCCTTCTGGTTAGCAGTCAAGTGCCTCA
>NW_006921724.1:1837765-1866114 GCF_000298275.1 Orycteropus afer afer
TATATATATATATATATTTCCATATACATCCATATCTATCTATCTATATGATTTGTTTTAATTTTTGCTCTTTTTACCTTTGCATCTTAAGTTGGAAAGTTAAGACATTGAAGGTTTTTGACATTTATAGAAGTCTAAAACATCCTTTTTATCAAGGTCAGTTGACCTTACATAGTCCACAAAGAGTGTTCTACATCCTACTTTGGTGAGTAGCAACTGGGGTCTTAAAAACTTTTGAGTGGCCATCTAAGTTGCAACTTTTGGTCTCTCATCCAGATCAAAGAAGAGTGAAGAAAATCAAAGATGAATGGACACAATCAGTCCAAGGGACTAGTGGATTATATGAACTTCAGCCTCCATGACCCTAAGACCAGAAGAACCAGATGGTGCCCAGCCACTTCTGCCAATCACTCAGAAGTGGATCACAATAGGAGATCTTAGATAGGGAGAAAAATGTGGAATAAAACTCAAAATAGTAAAAAAGACAAGGCTTATTGGCCTGATAGAGACTGTTGGGACCTCTTAAACTATGGCCCTTAGTTAACCTTTAAGCCTGGAACTGAACTCACCCATCCAGCTGTCTTCTGCTAAGCCGTACTTTAAAGAGATTTGCAAAAATGTAAAACAATACCATTTTTCCAAATCCTTTTTTTTTTGGTTTGGAAAACAGTTATTTTGAGTAAATATTTGTTATTTATATTAACAAGTAGTTGTTTTAATATATTAAAAAATTCTCAGTTCTAATATATTAAATAGTAAATAGGAGCTCTGGTGGCGTAGTACGCAAGGCATTTGACTGCTAACCAGAAGACTGGTGGGTTTGACCCACCAGCCACTCCTTGGAAGAAATATTGGGCAATCTACTTCCGTAGTGATACAGCCTCGGAAATCCAAGGTCTGGTCACTGTAAGTCAGATCTGACTCGACAGCAGTGAGTTTGTTTTTTTTTTTTTTTTTGGTTAGGGCTGCTGTAACAAAGTACCACAAAGTGGGTGACTTAAAATGGCAGAACTTTATTCTCTCACAGCTCTGGAGACCAGAAGTCTAAATTCAGGGTGTTAGCAGGGTCATGCTCTCTTTATTGGCTCTAGGGGAACATCTTGTCTTGTCTCAAGCTTCTGGTAACCCCAGTGTTCTTTGGTTTATAACTGCTCCCTTTGTCACAAGGCCATCTTCTTTCTTTTATAAGGACATCAGTCATACAGGATTAAGATCCACCCTACTCCAGTATACCCTCATGATAGCTGTTAACATCTGCAAAGACCCTATTTCCAAACAAGGTTACATTCACAGATACCAGAGGTTAGGACTGCAACATAATTGTTTTCAAGGACACAATTCAATGCACAACAGGGTCCTAAGACTAAAAAGCCTGAGGATAGCTGGTATGGAGTAAGTGTATCTGTACTTTCCCATCCTCCTTCCATACCAGTGCAGAGCCTTGTGAAAATCAAAGGGTCTGCATGATGGGATTGCCCCTTCATGAGTGTGCTTCTGAAGCCTCAAGGACTGCATGCCCAGACTCTCTCTCCAAGCCTCTCCAGCCCACTAGTGGGAGCAGCACCCTGAGGCCCATGGAGGCAGCATATAGACTGAGAGATGAGTATACAAATGGATGATGGCCAGATGATATTCAGTGAAACCTGTGACAGTTGGAACTCAATGGGACTGCCTTAATTTTTTTTGGGTCTCACAAGTTTTCTACCTTTCACAAGGTGCACTCTTACTACTTTTCTATCATTCTCTAGTAGAAAATATTTGAGTTTTCTTTCTCTGATAGGCTTCTGCTTTGCACTAGTTCTGGCTTTCATAGGGTCACTGTAGAATAGAACTCTGACCCATGACTTGAAGCATCCAAGGGGAGTCAAACCACTACCTCTTCAACAATTGGCCTCAAGCAGTCAGAACTTGATCACTAGCTGCCAGCTTCCCTACTTTTTGTCCCTACTTCCAGCTCAGGCCCAACTGGAGATAAGGAGCCCTGGTGGCACAGTGTGCTTGGCTGCTGAGATATAGGAGGTTTGAACCTACCAGTGACCCATGGGAGAAGCAATCTGCTTCCATAAAGATTAAACAACAAAAAATCCACTGTCATCGAGTCAGTTCTGACTCATAATGACCTCCACTGGGTTTCCAAGGCTGTAATCTTCATAGAAGATCTTCCTCCCATGAAGCAGCTGATAAGTTTGAACCGCCATCCTTCTGGTTAGCAGCCAAATGCCTTACCCACTATGCCACCAGACACTTTTTTCCCAATAAAGATTCTAAACTAAAACTCACTGCCATTGAGTCGGATCCGACTCTCAGTGGCCCCCTCCTTGGGTTTCCAAGACAGTATCACTTGTCCAACCTTCCTTCCGAGTAGTGGCCGTTGGGTTTGAACCACGAGCCTTCTGGTTAGCAGTCAAATGCTTTAGGCACTACACCACCAGAGCTTCCATAAAGATTACAGCCTAGAAAATCCTATAGGCAGTTCTACTCTGTCCTCTAGGGTCACTATGATTCAGAATTGACTTGATGGCACTCAACAACAGTCAGTAATATAGGATGGCCACTTCTAGTTAAACTGCCTCCTCCAGCTTCTCCTGTCACAACCTCCCATCAAGGGACAACCAAAGTCGTTGTCGTCTTCTTTTTTTATTTTTTATCCTTTTGTAAAGCTTTCCCACTTCTCTGCCTGCCTTTGAGGCTCTTGGGTAGTACAAATAGTTTGCATTTGGCTGCTCACTGAAAAATTGGCAGTTCAAACCCACTCAGCAGTGTCGTGGAAGAAAGGTTTAGCAATCTGCATCCATAAGGATTTCAGTCAAGAAAACTCTATGGAACTCAGTTCTACTCTGTAACACCTGGGGTTGCGATGACTTGGAATAGACTCCATGACAATGGATTTGGTTGGTTTTGCCTGACATCAAGTCTCTGCCAAATGCAGTGATGGTGGCTGACCTTTCTATAGCCAGGTTTGAAAAAGCAGCTTTTGCTTGTTCTTATTTTGGGTGGTCTTCCCCACCCCCCATTGTGGAAAGGACTGGCCTTCAGATGGAGGTAACAGGACCCTAGGCTTTCTGAGGAGCAGTCAGGTGTGTGGGGTATAGAGGTAAATGGAAGCCTTTCTCAGGCTGCAGATTTTTGGCCCTAACATAGCCTGAGGGATTGGACACTAAGCTCTAGACTGACCTCCAGATTGACCTCAATACTATTTATCTGTCACTGCTGTGGCCTGTTGAGTCCTGGGGTTCTACAAATGGTTAATGTGCTTGGTTGGAGCACATTACTAACTGAAAGTCTGCAGATTCGAATCTACCGAGAGGCTCCTTGGAAGAAAGTCCTGGTGATCTACTTCCAAAAAAAATCAGCCATTAAAAACCCAATGGAGCACAGGCACAACTCTGCTTTGACACACATAGGGTCACCATGAGTCAGAAATTGACTTGACTTGATGGCAATGGATTTTTTTTTTTTTTTTTTTAGGTAGGTGGTAGTGTGATGGCTGCAACCTCAGCTCTGGGAGGTTATGGGCCAATCTGGATTAGGGATCACCCTTGGCCCCCAGCGTTCATGCATCAAATGTAGCCCTGCAAGTAGCCCTGGCAGTCTGTGCTGTTGTTTTTATTCCCAGCATGTAAAATGATTGGGGTTCCTTCAGAAATATTTATTTGGCCTTCTGTGTGTTTGGGGGAGAAACAGCCTCTTAAGCTAGAGAGCCTCTCATCTCACATGCAAGGGTGAGGATGACTGGAAACAGGTTATTTTGAGACCAGCACAGTCTGTGCAGATAACAGTAATAGTATTTTATTACTGAAGTAGTGTGAGAAATGTTGGGATGGGGGAAAGAATGTAGATGAGTTTAAAAATAGAAGCCTGTAATTAGCCAAGCATGGATTTGTTCTAGAAGGCATCAATTACTACGGCAACCACACATCCCAGATTTTCCAAGGCAGACTTCATTCCATGTAATCGGATTCATCTCAGTAAAGGTGATCTGGCAAATGTCTAGATGGGATATCATGTTATGGATTTATACAACTTTGTACATGAATTAATTCACAAATCCAAACAAATACTTTGTCATGTAATAACTCATTTTTTGGTTGTTGTTATGAAAATAGTGTCCTCATGGCTGTGGTGTTTTTTGATGCAGACTAAGAACTATTTATGTAGATAAGAATTCAGGAAGTCAGGTGTCAAAAGTGGTGTGAAAATAGTGTGGCAGCAGTGTCAGACCTCCTTGTCTAACTTCACAAGCCGGGAGAAGAATCATTATCAGCATCAGTAGCCCAAGGCTAGTTGCTACGAGGTGGTCAGACATACCTCCACCCTCCAACCTTTTTACCAATTCCATACCATCCATCGCTCCAATGGCAATCTCTACTTCAATTCTGGGTTTGATAATTCCTTGCAATGGTCACACAGAACTCACAGATTCCCCCCCCCCCCAACTCACAGGTATGGGGTTTGTTGGGGAAGTTGTTGCTTTTGTTAGGTGCCATCGAGTTGACTCTGACTCATAGTGACCCTATGTACAACAGAATGAAACACTGCCCGGTCCTGTGCCAGCCCCATGATCCTTGCTGTGTCAATCCATCTTGTTGAGGGCCTTTACCTTTTTTGTTGACTCTCCACTTTACCAAGCATTATATCCTTCTCCAGGGAATGGTCCCTTCTGACAACAAGACCAAAGTAGATGAGATGAAGTCTGGCCATTCTCTCTTCCAAGGAACTTTCCAGCTGTACCTCCTCCAGGACAGATTTGTTAGTTCTGGCAGTCCATGGTACTCTCAGCATTCTTTGCCAACACCAAATTCAAAAGCATCAACTCTTGTTTGGTCTTTCTTATTCATTGTCCAACTTTCACATGCATATGAGTCAATTGAAAATACCATGGCTTAGGTTAGGTACACCTTAGTCTTCAGAGAGACATTTTTGCTCTTCAGCAGTTCAAAGAGTTCTTTTGAAGCAGATTTGCTCAGTGCAGTATGCCGCCTGATTTCTTGACTGCTGCTTGCATTGGTGTTGATTGTGGAACCAAGTAATATGAAATCGTTGACAACTTCCATCTTTTCTCCATTTATTGTGATGCTGCCTATTGGTCAGGTTGTGAGGATTTTCGTTTTCTTTATGTTGAGGTGTAATCCATACTGCAGGCTGTAGTCTTTAATCTTCATCAGTAAGTGCTTCGAGTTATCTTCACTTTCAGCAAGCAAAGTTGTGTCATCAGCATATCGCAGGTTGTTAATGAGTCTTGCTCAAATCCTGATGCCATGTTGTTCTTCATATAGTCTGGCTTCTTGGATTATTTGCTCAACATGCAGATTGTGTAAGTGTGGTGAAAGGATATAACCCTGATACACACCCTTCCTGATTTTAAACCATGCAGTATCCCCTTATTCTGTTTTAATGACAGCCTCCTGATCTATGTACAGGTTCCTCATGAGCACAATTATATGTTCTGGAATTTTCATTCTTCTCAATGTTATCCATAATTTGTTATGATTCACACAATTGAATGCTTTTGTATAGTAAATAAAACACAAATAAACATCTTTCTGGTATTCTTTGCTTTGAGCCAAGATCTATCTTACATCAGCTATGATATCTCTCACTTCACATCCCCTTCTGAATCCACCTTGCATTTCTGGAAGTTCTCTGTCAATATACTGCTGCAACCATTTTTGAATTATCATCACTAAGATTTTAATTGCATGTGATATCAATGATATCGTTCAATAATTTCCCCATTGTATGGGATCACCTTTCTTTGGAATGGGTACAAATATTGATCTTTTCTAGTCAGTTGGCCAGGTAGCTGTCTTCCAAATCTTTTGGCATAGCCAAGTGAGTGGCTACAGTGAGATATCCATTTGTTGAAACATCTCAATGGGTATTCTGTCAATTCCCAAAGCCTTGTTTTTTGCTAATTTCTTCAGTGCAGCTTTAATTTCTTCCTTCAATACCATTTTTTAATGTATTTTATTGAAATATAATTTATGTACAGTGAAATACACAAAACTAAAGTGACATGGGTCAATGCATTTTTTTTTGTTTGTTTGTTTGTTTGCAGTGTTCCTTTCTATCCCTGGCAACCAACAAAGAAAGTTTTCCTCCACCTATAAACCTTTCTTGACCCTCCACAACAACGAACTAATACTATATTTGTTCTCCTGCAATTGACTTATTTCACTCAGCATTGTGTCCTCAGAGTTCATCCATGTTATGCGGTGTTTTGCAGACTCTACATTATTCTTTAGTGCTGCATAGCATTCCGTTGTGTGTATGTACCATAGTTTGGCCATCCACTCTTCCATTGATGGGCATGTAGGTGGTTTCCATCTTTTTGCTATTGTAAATAGTGCTGCAATGAACATGGGTGTGCATTTATCTGTTCCTGTCCTGGCTCTCACCTCTTTTGGATATATACCTAGTAATGGGATTGCTGGGTCAAATAGTATCTCTAATTTCAGCTTTCTAAGGAATTGCCATACTGCTTTCCACAGTGGTTGCATCACTTCACAGTTCCACCAGCAGTGTATGAGAGTCCCAATCTCTCTGCATCCCCACCAACATTTGTTATTTTCTGTCTCATTGAACTTTGCCATTAGTGCTAGGGTGAGATGGTATCTCATTGTTGTTTTGATTTGCATCTCTCTGATGGCTAATGATCATGAGCATCTCTTCATGTGTTTGCTGGCCACCTGAATATCTTCCTTGGTGAAGTGTCTATTCATGTCTTCTGACCATTTTTCAATTGGATTACTAATTCCTTTGATGTTGAGGCATTGCAGTTTTCTGTAAATCTTAGAGTTAAGTGTCTTGCCAGATATGTAATTATCAACAAGTATGAATTTGTTGCTGTCATTTTTGTTATGTGCTTTTTCATGGTGTTGATTTCTTTGTTACATATAATTTTCTGGGCTGAGCTCATTTTGTTTATGAATCGTGTTATCACTTCCTTTGTTGCTATTGTTTTAGTATTTGTTAGATATTTGTGCTGGTCCTCTTTTTGATTTTGATGTGAAGGTTTATCATTTTTCTTTGAGGTTACCCTGTGATTTATAGTTTTCTTCCCAAGTTTAGAACAGTCTGTTCTATCTTGTAGTTGTCTTGGATTCCCTACCATTTAGAAGTTTTGTAACCACACAATATTTTTTCCCCCTCTTTTTGGTTTGTAGTTGTCCTCATTTGTCAATGGATGTCTCTGGTTCTCTGTTTACGATCTTGTAGGCTTTTTTACTTTGGATATTCCCATAGCTGGGTTGGTTTCTGGATTATGTCACCATGTGTGTTAATGGGCAGATTTTGTTTGCTGTTGTTGGTTCTCTGTCCAAAGGACTCCCTTTAGCATCTCTTGTAAGGTTGGTCTGGTTGTAACAAATTCCCTTAATTTCTGCTTACCTGGGAATGTCCTCATTTCACCATAATATTTGAGGGACAATTTTTGCTGAGTACCTAATTCTTGGTTGGAAATTTTTCTCTTTCAGGGATTTATATATACCATTCCATTGTCTTCTTGCCTGCATGCATGGTTTCTGCCGAGAAATCCAAGCTTAGTTTTACTGGTTGCCCCTTGTTGGTGACTTTTCATTTTTCCCAGGCTGCTTTCAAAATTCTTTCTTTGTCTTTGGTTTTGGTGAGTTTGATGATGATATGTCTTGGTGATTTTCTTTTGGGGTCTATTCTGTTTGGGATTTGTTGGACTTCTTGAATAGATATATTCTCATTTTTCATCATACCAGGAAAATTTTCTTCCAACAAATTGTTGACATTTTTTTCTGTGGTTTTATTTGTCTCTTCCTGTTCTGGAATTCTGATTACATGTATGTTATTCCTTTTGATGGTATCCCACATGAACCTTAGGGTTCCTTAATTTTGTTTTGATCTTTTTTTCTGATTGCTTTCTAAAGAAGTATTTAGATATTTGCCTTCAAGCTCACTTATTCTGTCTTCCATTGATTCAATTCTACACCTTTGCCCATTCAATGTCTTATCTATTTCTGAAAATTTAGTATTAATCTTCTGGATTTCTATGTGTAGATTTTGTATAATTTCTAATTTTTCATTTGTTTTGTCATTTTGTTCTTGTGTTGTTTTTTGAAATTGTCGTAGGGTTTTCTCTATGTTTTCCTCAATTTTGTCAGTGTTTTCTTTGATCTGTCTCTCAATTCATTGAAGATACCTAAATGTAATTCTTTTGAAATCCTTATCAGGGAGTTCCAATGCTGTGTCTTCCTCAGGGATGTGTTTTGGGTCTGTATTCTGGTCCCTTGTTTCTCCTGGTTTATCTTGCTTCTTTGTGTACACTGTGATGCTCTGTTGTCTCTGAAACATTATGGCAGTTTTGTGTTTATATTTAATTGGTGAGTGTATGCTGAAGTGACTTGCCCACAATTTTTGTTTTCTTTGAATTTTATCTAAGTAAGCAAGGTACCATGCTCCTCTATTCAGTAGTTGGCAGCACTTATCACTCACCACCTGTCTTCTTTCCTGTTGTCAGCCTCCTATATGTCCCTGCTGTCCTTGGCAAATGGAGCTTATTCTTAGGTCCCTGGAATCCGAATGAGAATGCTGTCAGTTTAAATATCCAAAATGGCTACTGCCTGTAAACATTCAAAATGGCTGCAACCTTGGTCACTTTAAGTATCCAAAATGGCCACTGCTTGTAAACATTCAAAATAGCTGCAACCTTTGGACAGAGGAAAGTCCACAGCTCAGGTTTTTCCCTCTTTGCTGTTTCCCTTCCTAGTCAGAGGCTACCAGCACAGTCATCCCTGCAGCCCTTGGTGATCAGGGCTGATCTTTAGGTCAATTCTCAGGTCCCAGCACCACTTGGAAATATTCAGGCTATTGGTCCCATCAGAGTAGCTGACAATCCACTACTCTGACCATCTCTGTACTCACTGTTTTTGTTCAGGTTTTCCCACTAGTTGGTGTCTAATCCACTTCTGTATACTTCCTTTTAAAGCTCAGAGCTCCAGGATTATCTTCTGTATCTCTGTAGATTGGTTTCTCTTTTCTTTGTTGAAGAGGGTCTGTGGAGCTTGTCTACCTATTCCTTCATCTTACTGGAAGTCCAATACCATTGGTTCTTGATCATATGCCATCTCCTGAATGGATGACCAGTTCTTTTTGGTGTAGTGACTGTATTCCATCTATCTTCTTTTGATGTTTTCTGCATTATTCAACATATTGCCCATGGAATCTTTCAGTATTGCAATTTGAGGCTTAAATTTTTTCCTCAGTTCTTTCAGCTTGAGAAATGCTGAGTGTGTGAGCGTGTTCTTCCCTTTTGGTTTTCCTAACTAACTCCAACTCTTGGCACATTTCATTAGAGTAACTGACTTTGTCTTCTTGAGCTGCTCTTTTAAATCTTCTCTTCAGCTCTTTTATCCTGCTGATTCTTCTATTTGCTTTAGCTGCTCTTCATTCTAGGGCAAGTTTCAGAGTCTCTTCTGACATCCACTTTGGTCTTTTCTTCTTTTCCTGTCTTTTTAATGACCTTTTGCTTTCTTCATGGATGATGTTCTTGATGTCATCCCACAATTCCTCTGGTTTTCAGTCGTTGGTGTTCAGTGCATCAGATCTATTCTTTAGATGGTCTCTAAATTCAGGAGGAATGTAATCAAGGTCATATTTTTGCTCTTGTGGAGTTGTTTTATTTGTCTTCAGTTTCAACTTGAACTTGCATATGAGCAGTTGATGGTCTGTTCCATAATCAGCTCCTGGCCTTGTTTTGGCTGAAGATATTGAGCTTCTCCATTATCTCTTGCTACAGATATAGTCAATCTGATTCCTGTTTACTCCATCTGGTGAAGTACATGTGTATAGCTGCCATTTATGTTGAAGAAAGGTATTTGCAATTAATAAGTCTTTATTCTTGCAAAATTCTATCATGTGATCTCCAGCATCATTTCTATCACCAAGATCATGTTTTCCAACTACTGGTGAATCCTCTTTGTTTCCAACTTTTGTATTTCAGTCACCAGTGATGATGAACACATCTTGATTGCATGTTCGGTTGATTTCAGACTGCAGAAGTTGATAAAAATCTTCAATTTCCCCATCTTTGGCTTTGGTGGTTGGTGTGTTAATTTGAATAATAGTAATATTAACTGGTTTTCTTTGTAGGTGTATGGATATTTTCTTATCACTGACAGCATTGTACTTCAGAATAGATCTTGAAATATTCTTGGTGATGATGAATGCCATGCCAGTCCTCTTCAATTTATTATTCCTGGCATAGTGGATCATATGGTTGACATGGGATCCAGGTAAGGGAAGGGAGACAAAGGGCCCCACCAGAAGAGGCAGGAAGAGGGGAAAAGCTGGGGATGACAGAGCCGTGGGATATAGGTAAGGGGAAGGTGGAGAAGTTTCAAACAGCTAAGGGAGACAAAGTTGTCTGTCAGTTTGTCCTACTGTCATGCCTTGCATATAGCTGTGAGGCTTGAGGCTGTGCCACTGGTGTTTCAAATGCCAGCAGGGTTGCACATGGTGCATAGGTTTAAATACAGCTTATAGACTGAGGCAGACTAGGAAGAAGGAAGAGGTTATCCACTTCTCAGAGAACTGGACAGAGAAAACCTTATGAAAAGAAACACTGTCTGATACATCACTAAGCAACTTTATGAATAGCCTGGAAACATTGTCCAATACAGTGTAGGAAGATGGGCCCTTTAGGTCAGAAGGCACTCAAAATATGACTTGGAAAGAGCTACCTCTTCAGAGTAAAACCGATCTTAATGATATGGATAAAGTAAAGCTCTTGGGACCTCCATTTGCTGATATGGCATGACTCAAATTGAGGAGAAACAGCTGCAAAAATCTATTAATAATCGGAACATGGAATGTAAGAATTATGAATCTAGGAAAATTGGAAGTTGTCAAAAATGAAATGGAACACATAAAGACTGATATCCTAGGCATTAGTGAGCTGAAATGGACCAGTTTTGGCCATTTTGAATCAGACAACTATATGATCTATGCTGGGAATGATAATTTGAAGAGGAATGGCATGGCATTCATCATTACAAAGGATGTTTCAATATCTGTCCTGAAGTACAAAACTGTTGATGATAGGAAAATATCCATATGCCTACAAGGAAAACCAGTTAAGACTACTGGTATTTAAATTTATGCACCAACCACCAAAGCCAAAGATGAGGAGATTGAAGATTTTTATCAACTTCTGCAGTCTGAAATTGACCAAACATGCAATCAAGATGTGTTAATTATGACTGGTGACTGGAATGCAAAAGTTGGAAACAAAGAAGAATCACCAGTAGTTGGAAAATTTGGCCTTGGTGACAGAAATAATGCTGGAGATCACATGATAAAATTTTGCAAGAATAAAGACTTATGAATTGCAAATACCTTTTTTTAACAACACAAATGGGGGCTATATATGTGGACTTCACCAGATGGAGTATACAGGAATCAGGTTGACTACATCTGTAGCAAGAGGTGATGGAAAAGCTCAATATCTTCAGCCAAAACAAGGCCAGAATCTGTTTATGGAGCAGACCATCAACTGCTCATATGCAAGTTCAAGTTGAAACTGAAGACAAATAAAACAACTCCACAAGAGCCAAAATATGACTTTGAATACATCCCTGCTGAATTTAGAGACCATCTAAAGAATAGATTTGATGCATTGAACACCAGTGACCAAAAATCAGAAGAATTGTGGGATGACATCAAGAACATCATCCATGAAGAAAGAAAAAGGTCATTAAAAAAACAAGAAAAGAAGAAAAGACCAAAATGGAGGTCAGAAGAGACTCTGAAGATTTCCCTTGAGTAGAGAGTAGTGAAAGCAAATGGGAAAATCAACAGGGTAAAAGAGCTGAAGAGAAGATTTCAAAGAGCAGCTTGAGAAGACAAAGCCAATTATTCTAATGAAATGTGCAAAGACCTGGAGTTAGAAAACCAAAAGGGAAGAACATGCTCAGCATTTCTCAAGCTGAAAGAACTGAGGAAAAATATTTAGGCCTCAAGTTGCAATATTGAAAGGTTCTATGGGCAAAATATTGAATGATGTGGGAAGCATTAAAAGAAGATGGAAGGAATACACAGAGTCACTGTACCAAAAAGCCCTGGTCAATCTTCATCCATTTCAGGAGGTGGCATATGATCAAGAACCAATGGTATTGAAGGAAGAAGTTGAAGTTGCACTCAAGGAAGTGGCAAAGAACAAGGCTCCAGGAATTGACGGAATACCTACTGAGATGTTTCAACAAATGGATGCCCCAGGCACTCACTGGACTATGCCAAGAGATTTGAAAGAGACCTGGCCAGCTTATTAGAACAGGTCCATATTTGTACCCATTCCAAAGAAAGGTCATCTCACAGAATGTGGAAATTATCGAACAGTATCACTGATATCACATGCAAGTAAAATGTTATTGAAGATAATTAAAAAACAGTTGCAACAGTATATTGACAGAGAACTTCCAGAAATGCAAGTGGGATTCAGAAGATGATGTGGAGCAAGAAATATAGCTGATGTCAGATGGATCTTGGCTGAAAGCAAAGAATACCAAAAAGATGTTTACTTGTGTTTTACTGACTCTGTGAAAGCATTTGATTGTGTGGATCTTAACAAATTGTGGGTAACATTGAGAAGAATGGGAATTCCAGAACACTTAATTGTATTAATGAGGAACCTGTACATAGACCAGGAGGCTGTTATTTGAACAGAACAAGGGGACATTGCATGGTTTAAAATCAAGAAGGGAGATTGTCGGGGTTATATTCTTTTGCCATACTTATTCAATCTGTATGCTAAGCAAATAATCTGAGAAGCTGGACTATATGAAGAAGAACGTGATATCAGGATTGGAGGAAGAATCATTAACAACCTGTGATATGCTGACAACACAACTTTGCTTTCTGAAAGTGAGGCTGACTTGAAGCACATACTGATGAAGATTGAAGACTACAGTCTGCAGTATGGATTATGTCTCAATATAAAGAAAACAAAAATCCTCACAACTGGACCTATAAGCAGCATCACGATAAATGGAGCAAAGATTGAAGTTGTCAAAGACTGCACATTCTTGGTTCTACAATTGGTGCCAATGGAAGTAGCATTCAGGACATCAGACGATGATTAGCACTGGGAAAGTTGGCTGCAAAGGATCTCTTTCAAGTGCTGAAGCGCAAGGATGTCTCCTTGAGGACTAAGGTGTGCTTGACACAAGCCATGACATTTAAAAAAAAATTATTTTTTAAGATCTTGTTTTACATTCAACGTTATATGTACATTTAGTTTCACTCCTCATTTACCATGTCCAACCCTAACCCACTCTCCTCCCCTCTCTATCCTGTATCCCTCCCCCTGTGTCCCTCATATTTATGCACTCTTGTTTGTCCTGCATTTCCTCAGTTTGAATATTGATCCTCTGGTGTCCCGTGGTCTATTGCTCCAAGGGACACATTACCATAGAGTATGTGGGTGCATCATCCTGGGTTGAGTGGTTTGCATGTACATCTTGTTAACTATTGGGCTGAGAGCCAGCCCCTGGGGGGGTGTTTTATTCCAGGTGCAGAATGTATTCCAGGGCCATGGTATTGGGGGTCTCACCAGATTTCATCTGACCAGTAATTCTGGTCATTATTGAGTTTTTGGATTTTCTTCCACTCTACCAGGATCTCTGGATTTGATCCTTTTCTGAGTGGTTGGCATTGGTAGCCAGGCACCATCTAGTTCTTCTGGTCTCAAGGGCCATGATGTCTTATGGCTGATTGCTTCCAAATGCCCTTTGTGTGTGTGTGTGTTCTTCTTCGCTTCTGATGCTAGGAGACCATTAGCTGCATCTTAGATGACTGCTTCAAAGCTTTTAATACCCCAGTCACTACTCACCAATGTAGGATGTGGAGCAGGGCTTTTATGTATTTTTTTGTGCCAATTTAGTCTGGTGTCCCCCAGTACTATGGTCCTGAGATGATGGATCTATTGCATATCTCTCCCATAGTGTCTGGTTGTCTGTGAGGGATTACTCTGTGTCTCTGTGTCTGTCTTCTATTGTTTCTATAAGGACTGCAGGTATTCTGCATCACTGGTGACTGTGCAAGATTAGCCTCAGCTGAATCTATCCTTGGTCTAGAGTATACTCCTGTTCACTGAACCCCATCTGATCCTATCAGGTGTCTATGTGTTTATCTGTAGCCTGGTGTTTGGTGTTAATGGCAATGCAGTATTTTGGACACATTGGTCGGTATTAGCAACTGTCATCTATCTCTTATGTGCACAATTTGGTGTCCTCCCATTTCCTAATGTTATCATGGTGGTTACAGATCCTTCCCATATATCCCTCCCTTTATCCACATCAGCGTGTGGGCCCCAACTAGCCTGAAATTAATCCCTCCCCTTCCCGCCCTATCCTGATAACCTATAAAGTGAGTTCCCTTTCCCAAGCAAACCCTTCTTTGCCTTTTTACAGTAATGGGCTCATACAGTACTTGTCTTTCTGAGATTGACTTATTTCACTCAGCATAATGTCCTCCAGATTCATCCACATTGTGAGATGATTTGTGTATCCCTCATTGTTCTTCAGTGTAGCACAGTATTCCTTTGTATGCATGCACCATAATTTGGTTATTCACTCATCCATTGATGTGCATTTAGGTTTTTTTCCATCTCTTTGCTATAGTGAATTGTGCCATGATGAACATAGGTATACATACGTCTGTCCATGTTCTATCTCTCACCTCTTTAGGATATATTCCTAGTAATGGAATTGCTGGGTCAAATGGTACTTCTATTTTCAGTTTTTTAAGGAAACATCTCACCATTTGCCACAATGGTTGTACCATTTTACAACCCCACCAGCAGTGCACAAGAGTTCCAGTCTCTCCGCAACCTCGTTAGCATTTGTTATTTTCTGACCTGTTGAACTTTTCTATTATTGCTGGGGTGAGATGATATCTCATTGTTGTTTTGATTTGCATTTCTCTAATGATTTAATCTCGGAAGGAAGGTTGGGCAATCCTACTTCCGTAGTGATACTGCCTCGGAAACCCAAGGAGGGGTCGCTATGAGTCGGGGCCGACTTGATGGCAAACAACAACAACAACAACAACAATGATTTAATGATTGTGAGCAATTTCTCATGTTTGTTGGCTGCCTGTACATCTTCTCTGGTGAAGTGTCTGTTCAAGTCTTTTCTATAGATTTTGGAGATAAGTCCTTTATCAGATATGTCACAGGCAAATATTTTCTCCCAGTCTGTAGGTTCTCTTTTTACCCTTGTGACGAAGTCTTTCGATGCACATAAGAATTTAATTTTTAAAAGGTCTCAGTCATCTAGCTTCTCTTTTATCTCCTGCATTTTCTGGGGTATGCTTGATAGTCTATTTATGCCATAAATTATGGCTCCCAAATCTGCCCCTATTTTATCTTTGATGAATTTTATAGTTTTGGGTTTTACATTTAAGTCTTTGATCCAGCTTCAGTTTGTTTTTGTGTATGGGGTGAGGTATGGGTCTTGTTTCATTTTTCTGCAGGTGGATATCCAGTTTGCCAGCACCATTTGTTAAAGAGGCTGTCTCTTCCCCATTTTACGGGTTTTGGATCTTTGTCAAAGATCAGTTGTCCATAGATGGATGAGTCTATATCTGGACTTTCAATTCTGTTCCATTGGCCTATCTGTCTGTCATTGTATCAATACCATGCTATTTTGACTACTGTGGCTATATAGTAGTTCTTAAGATCTGGGAGTGTGAGACCTTCCATTTTGTTTTTCTTGAGAAGTGCTCTTCTTATCCAAGATCTCCTTCCTTTCCATATGAAATTAGTAATTAGTTTTTCCATGTCCTTAAACATGTTTGTTGAAATCTGGATTGGGATTGTGTTAAATGTGTAGATCACTTTAGGTAGTATGGACGTTTTCACAATATTCAGTCTACTTATCCATGAACAAGGTAGGTTCTTCCATTTATGTAGTGCCCTTGTTGTCTCTTGTAGCAGTGTTTTATAGTTTTCTTTGTATAGGTCTTTTGTGTCCCTGGTGAGGTTTGTTCCTAGATATTTTATCTTTTTAGTAGCTATAGTAAATGGTATTGTTTCCCTTATTTCTTTATCAGAGGACTCTTTGTTGGTGTAGAGGATCCAACTGATTTTTGTATGTTGACCTTGTATCCTGCCACTTTGCTGAACCTCTCTATTAGTTCCAGTAGTTTTTTTTTATTGCGTCTCTTGCATTTTCTATGTACAGGATCATATCATCCACAAATAGAGATAGTTTTCGTTCCTCTTTGCCAATTTGTATGCCTTTTATTTCTTTTTCTTGCCTTGTTGCCCTGGCCAGGACTTCCAATACAATGTTAAATAGAAGTGGTGATAGAGGGCATCCTTGTCTGGTTTCCGTTTGTAAGTGGAATGCCTTGAGTCTTTCTCCATTAATATGATGTTGGCTGTTGGCTTTGCATATATACCCTTTATTATGTTGAAGAATTTCCATTCTATCCCTGTTTTGCTGAGAGTTCTGAACAGGAATGGATGTTGGATTTTATCAGATACCTTTTCAGCATCGATTCATATAATAATATGGTTCTTTTCTTTTGTTTTGTTTATGTGGTGGATTACATTGACAGTTTTTCTGATGTTGAACCATCCTTGTAAACCTGGTATGAATCCCACTTGGTCCAGGTGTATAAATTTTTTGATATGTTGTTGGATTCTGTTGGCTGGGGTTTTGTTAAAGATTGTTGCATCTATGTTCATGAGGGACATTGGTCTGTAGTTTTCCTTTCTGGTGGTGTCTTTCCCTTGTTTTGGTATTAGTGTTATGCTTGCTTCATAAAATGAATTTTGGAGTATTCCATCTTTTTCTATGCTCTGGAATAGCTTGAGTAGCATAGATGACAACTCTTCTCTGAATATTTGGTAAAATTCTCCAGTGAATCCAGCAGTGCCAGGGCTTTTCTTTGTGAGAAGGTTTTTTTTTTTTTTTTTTTTTTTAATGACCCATTCAATTTCTTCTTTGGTTATAGGTCTATTCAAGTTTTTTTTTTTTTTTTAATCTCTGAGTGGGATAGTTTAGGTAGGTCTCGTGATTCTAGAAAATTGTCCATTTCTTCTAGGTTCTTAAATCTGTTGGCATACAGTTTTTCATAATATTCTGTCAGTGTCTTTTTCATTTCAGTTAGTTATGTTGTGATGACACCCTTTTCATTTGTAATTCTTGTGATTTGGATCTTCTCTTTCTTTCTTTAGTTAGATCTTCCAATAATTTATCAATTTTATTAATCTTTTCAAAGAACCAGGTTTTTGTTTTGTTGATTTTCTCTATGCTTTTTTGTTTGTTTGTTTTATTTATTTCTGCTCTGATCTTTATTATTTCCTTGCTTCTAGATACTGTATGATTCTTCTGTTGTTCTACTTCTAGTTGTTGGAGTTGATGAGTTAGAGTTGATTTTTTTCTTTCCTCTTTTTTGATGTATGCATTTATTCCTATAAACTGTCCTCTGAGTACTGCTTTTGCTGTGTCTCATAAGTTTTGGTATGATGTATCTTCATTCTCATTTGTTTCTAAGAATTTTTTTATTTCAGTTTTTATCTGAGTTTTTGAGCAGTGAGTTGTTCAGTTTCCAAATGTTCGATGCTTTTTCCTTGTTCTTCCTATTATTAATTTCTAATTTTATAGCATTGTGGTCTGAGAAGATGGTTTGTAGTATTTCAATGCTTTTGATTTTATTGAGGCTTGTTTTATGTCCTAACATATGGTCTATTCTAGAGAAAGATCCATGTGCACTGGAGAAGAATGTGAATTGTGCTTTTGTTGGGTGAAATGCTCTGTATATGTCTATGAGTTTGAGAGACAAAAATATGCTCTAAGGTATGGTCGAGTTGGTTGATTGTACTGTTGAGCTCTTCAGTATCTTCATTGAGTTTTTTTCTAGTTGACCTGTCCCTCTTTGAAAGTGGTGTGTTAAAGTCTCCTACCACTATTGTAATGTTGTCTATCATCCCCTTTAATTCAGTTAATATTTGCTTCACCTATTTTGGAACACTTTCATTGGGTGCATAATTATTTATTATTGTAATGTCTTCTTTGTCAATTGACCCTTTCAGTATCATATAATGTCCTTCTTTGTCTCTTATGATGTTTTTCACCTTAATGTCTATTTTGTCAGAAATTAATATTGCCAGTCCTGCTCTTTTTTGGTTTCCATTGGCTTGGTATATATTTTTCCATCCCTTAACTCTTAATTTGTTTTTATCTTTGTGTCTAAGATGGGTCTTTTGTGGACAGCATATGGATGGGTCTTCTTTTCTTATCCAGTCTGCCACTCTCTTTCTCCTGATAGGGTCATTTAGTCCATTCACATTGAGTGTAATTAGTAATATGTATGAATTGATTGCTGTCATTCTATTGTGTGTTTTTGTCGTGTTGGTGTTTCCTTGGTCCATATACTTTTCTGTGCTGAGTTTGCTTTGTTGGCTAATGCTTTCTCCCTTTTCTTCTTTATTGTTGGTTTTGTGCTTATTATGTTTTCCTTTCTGGATTTGCTTTGGGGGATTGTTATTTTCTCTGTGGTTACCTTAGAGCATATTTTTGTCTCTACATTTTAAAACAATGTGTACTGACTGTGAAGACATTGTCCTGTTTTCCTCTCCATTTGGAAGTTTATACCTAGAAGTTTTATTCCCTCTGATTGGTTAGTTGCTGTTGTCATGTGCTGATTGACTTCCTTGGTTTTTAGAGTACAATGCTTTATGGTCTTATTTTGAGTTTCTATTTCTGATTTGGTTTTACTGTTCATGCCACATATCCTGATTTTGTTGATCTCTGTTGAGGGTTCTCTATTGGAAGGACTTCCTTAAGCATTTCTTATAGGGTTGGTCTGGTTTTCACAAAATCCCTTAATTTCTATTTGTCTGAGAATGGCTTGACTCTGCCCTCATATTGGTGGATAATTTGGCTGGATGTAGGATTATTTATTTATTATTGTGATTTGGGTGAAGATTTACAGAGCAAATTCACTTTCCATACAGCAGTTCACATATACCTTGTCTCATGTCATTGACCACAGTTTACCACAATGCAACAGCTCCCCTCCCACTTCCTCCCCATAGTTACCTCTTCCCAGTGTCCATCCCTCCATACACTCCTGCCCCCTGAGCTATCTCCCTGTGCATAAGCAGCCCTTCTTTCTCCCATGATTGTTCTCTCCAAGGAGTGTATCTACTTGAGGTAAATGTTTAACTCATATGCCTGTATTTTGTTTGGATGGAAACCACAGGTGTGGGTTCAATTCCAGACCCTAAGGGCAGCTAGGGGCCATAGTCTCAGTGGTTCCACCAGGCTCTATTGGACCAGCAAACCTGGTCCCCACCTTTTTTTTTTTCTTCCAAATTATTTTGAGTTTTGTTCTACATTGTTCTCCTTCTCTATCAAGGATCTCCTACATAGGTCCCCTTCCAAGTGAATGACAGTGGTAGCTGGGCACCATCTAGTTCTTCTGGTCTCATAGTTGTATACACTGCAGATCGGATGGTGTACCAGTCACTAGGACTAATTGTTTCCATGAATTTTGGTTTTCATCATTCTTCTTTGCTCTGGATGAGGAGAGACCCTTCGTTGCATCTAGATGGCAGCTTGCTTGCTTTTAAGATCCCAGTCACTTGGATGTAGGATTCTTGGTTGGAAGTTCTTTTCTTTCAGTGTTTTATATATGTTGTCCCATTGCCTTCTTGCCTGCATGGTTTCTGCTGAGTTTTTGGAGCTCAACCTAACTGTTTGATTATTATATGTAATATTTCTTTTGTCCCAGGCAGTTCTCAACATTTTTTCTTTGTCTTTGGTTTTGGAGAGTTTGACTATAATATTCCTTGATGTTTTTCTCTTGGGATCTGTCTTGTGTGGGGTTCTATGAATTTCTTGGACAAGTATCTTCTTTCATGATATAGGAGAAGTTTTCTGTTAGCAGGTCTTCCACAATTTTCTAGGTGGTTTTTTGGGCCTCTTCTTGTTCTGGAATTGCAATGCATCTTATTTGGCTTCTTCTCATGTCATCCCATATAAATCTTAGGTTCTTTTTTTCTTCATATAGGCTGGTGTCCAGGGATTTGTCTTTTAGTTGGGATATGTGTTCTGCAGCCAGTTCTAACCTACTCCTTTGTGCTTCTACTGTGTTGTGTAATTCTATAATTTTGGTATTCATCTTCTGGATTTCTAACTGCTGTTTTGTATGAGTTCTGATTGTGCATTAATCTTGTTATTTTGTTCTTGAATGATTTTCCTAAGTTCTTTCAGGGAACTGTCTGTGTTTTCCTTGCTTCTGTTTTGGGTTTCCTTAGGCTCTTGTAAAGCTCTATAAACATATCTTCTAAAATCCTTCTCAGATAATTCTATTGCCTCCTCTTCTTCCATTTTTAATGAGATCTTTGTTTGTGGTTTTGCTTCTGATGCCTTGTCCTGTTTTTTTTTTTTTTTTTGAGGTTGCATGTTGTTTCCTAGACATTTTGAGGTTGTCTTTAACTGTTTGTTATGTATTGATTTGTTTTGTCTTGGTTTTATGGTTTAATATCTAGAAAAGCTGAAGCTGGTGTATTTTATTTTTTTAGTTATTAATTCAAGTATGCTGGGTTGCTCTGCAGTTTTCTTTGTGATGGTGGAATCAGTGTGTAGAATGTGGTTATGGGTTTCTGTTTGTCATAAAGAGGGTTTAGAGTTCAAACCTGGAGGTATTATGGTGGCTGAATGTGGTTTGTTCTATTGGATGAGTGAAGTTGTTGGTGGAGAAGCTGGGAGCAGGAGAAGGAAAGTTCACTGTTGGTAGGGGCGATTTCTATGGCTTTGAGCGGGCTGCTACTGATGATGTTATACTGTCATTCATAGGCCCACAGCTCAATTTCAGTAAAGACTCCAGTTGTTAGGGGGTTGCCACTTTCCGCCAGGCTCAGTCACATGCAAAAATGCTGCTCTTGAAGCCTCTTGGCACCAAAAAGCTGACCCAAGACAACTTCCTGGCTCTGCAATCCACCATTGGGGTTTCTTTCTCTGGGCCTGCCCACCTGTTGCTCCAGCGCAACCAGTTCAGACAGCGATCTGCCTTGGGAGTTCCTCTGTGGGTCTGCCCATCTGCATCGCCAAAGATCTGCTCAGTTTCAGTGGTGCTGGAGTTGGGAGAGTGCCTGCTAGCAATCTGTGGTCCCAATATTACTGATAAAGTCAAGCATCAGCCTCTCAATGCCACTAAGCTGACCAAAGCCTACTCAGTGACCCACTGCAGGGGCATCTCCTGGGGCCCACTGTCCTGCAGCACCAGTGTATTCTCTGCTTAGGTTTCCATGGTGCTGGATGTGCCTGTTTGCACATAGCTGACCCAAGTTACTGATAAAATTAGGTGCTGAAGGTAGATCCTTGGGGTGATCACTGTTATGTTGGTGTGGTTGCTGGTATGCTGGTTTGGTGTGTTTTCCTTCTTAACCCAGGGAGGACTCAGATAGCCTTTCTCACCTGCCAGTCAGTGCTCCCCCAGGGAAATCTCCGAAGGCTTTTCTTGGCTGCCTGTTGGAGCTCTGCAGGATAGATCTTCTGATCTTCTTATTTTTTTCCCTGTCCCTTTCTCCTTTCTAATTCTATTCCTTTGAGTTTGGTGCACTCGGACTCAGTGAGCTGTTCAGAGCACCGGAATCCTTAATTAAAACTGCTGTATCTAGTTTTTCAAACACTAAGATGCTAGGCCCACCAGCCACTCCTCGGAAGGAAGGTTGGGCAATCCTACTTCCGTAGTGATACTGCCTCGGAAACCCAAGGAGGGGTCGCTATGAGTCGGGGCCGACTCGACGGCACATAACAACAACAACGACAACAAGATGCTAGGGGGAAATAGCGTGGTGATTACTGATGAGACTCTTTTTTGAATCCCAGCCTATTTTAAGCCATGGTATTTCCAATCAACTCATATGCATGTGAGAGCTGGACAATGAATAAGGAAGGCCAAAGAACAGTTGATGCTTTTGAGTTGTGGTGCTGGTGAAGAATGCTGAAAGTGCCACGGACTGCTAGAAGATCTAACAAACTGTCCTGGAGGCAGTGCAGCTGGAATGAATGCTCCTCGGAAGCAAGAATAACCAGGCTTAATCTCACCTACTTTGGTCATGTTGTCCGAAGGGACCATTCCCTGCAGAAGGATGTCATGCTTGGTAAGGTGGAGGGTCAATGAGGGAGTGGAAGGCACTCAACAAGATGGATTGACACAGTGGCTATGGCAATGGGATCAAGTATACCAGGGATTGTGGAGGTAGTGCAGGACTGGGCCGTGTTTCATTGTGCTGTGCATAGGGTTGCTATGAGTTGGAGATGACTCGACAGCACCTAACAACAACATGGTTGTCTGATTCAAATGGTCAAAACTGGTCCATTTCAGCTCACTAACGCCTAGGATATCGATCTTTATGCATTCCATTTCACTTTTGACAACTTCCAATTTTCTAGATTCATACTTTGTACATTGCATGTTCCAATTATTAATGGATATTTGCAGCTGTTTCTTCTTATCTTGAGTTGTGCCACATCAGCAAAAGGAAGTCTTGAAAGCTTTACTGCATCCACATCATTAAGGTTGGCTCTATGCTGAGGAGGCAGCTCTGTTGTAGTCACATTTTGAGTGCCTTCCTACCTGAGGGGTTCATCCTCTGGCACTATATCAGACAATGTTTCAGGCTATTTTTCAGTAATATATCAGATAGTGTTTCACTGCTATTCATAAGATTTTCACTGGCCAATTCTTTGAGAAGTGGATGGCCTCTTCCTTCTTCTGAGTCTGTATTAAGCTGGAAGCACCACTGAAACCTGTCCACCATGGGTCACCCTGTTGGCACTTGAAACTCTGGTCACACAGCCTCCAATCTCACAGCAACACACAAGCCACCACAGAATGACAAACTGACAGATGAGTTCATCTCCCTTAGCTGTTCCAAACTGCTCCACTCCTGATTCCCGGCATCCCTACCAGTTCCGGCCCTTCCAAAAGCCATAAATATTTATAGCCTCAGAAATGACTCAATGGCAGTGAGCTTGGTTTTTTGGTTTCTGTCTTTTTCATGACCTTTTGCTTTCTTCATGGATGATGTGTCATCCCACACTTCCTCTGGCTTTCAGTCATTGGCATTCAATGCATCAAATCTATTCTTTAGCTAGGCTCTAAATTCAGGTGAGATATAATCAATGTCATATTTTGGTTGTCGTGGATTTGTTTTAATTGTTTTCAGCTTCAACTTGAACTTGTGTATGAGCAGTTGATGGTCTGTTCCACAGTTAGCTTGTGGCCTCATTTTGGCTAAAGATATTGAGCTTCTCCATCACCTCTTTCCACAGATGTAGTCTATCTGATTCTTGTGTACTTCATCTGGTGAAGTCCACGTGTATAGCTACCATTTATGTTGTTGAAAAAAAGTATTTGCAATGAATAAGTTGTTGGTCTTGCAATGCTATCAGGCAATTTCCTGCATCATTTCTCTCACCAAGGCCATATTTTCCAACTACTGGTGATTCTTCTTTGTTTCCAACTTTCACATTCCAATCACTTGTAATAATCAATACATCTTGATTACATGTTTGGTCAATTTCAGACTGCAGAAGTTGGTAAAAATCTTCGATTGCCTCATCTTTGTATTTGGTGGTTGGTGTATAAATTTGAATCATAGTGGTATTAACTAGTATTCCTTGTAGGTATATGGATATTATCCTATCATCAACAGCATTTTACTTCAGGATAGATCTTGAAACATTTTTTTTTTGTGTGTGTGTGACAATGAATGCCACTCCATTCTTCTTCAATTTGTCATTCCTGGCAAAGTAAATCATATGGTTGTCTGATTCAAAATAGCCAAAGCCAGTCCATTGTAGCTAACTAATGACTAGGATATCAATCTTTATGCATTCCATTTCACTTTTGACAACTTCTAATTTTCCTAGATTCATACTTCATATATTCTTGTTCCAATTAATGGATGTTTGCAGCTATTTCTTCCCATTTTGCATTGTGGCTCATCAGCAAATGGAGGTTCAGAAAGCTTTGCTCCATCCATGTCAGTAAGGTTGACTCAGTCTACTTTGTGGAGGCAGCTCTTCCCCAGTTGTATTTTGAGTGCCTTCTGACCTGAGGTGCTCATCTTCTGGCACTATAGTGGACAATGTTTCAGGGCTATTCACAAAGTTTTCTGGTAATATATCAGACCGTGTTTCACTGCAATTCATAAGGTTTTCACTGGCCAATTCTTTGAAAGTGGATGGCCCCTTCCTTCTTCTGAGTTTGTCTTAGTCTGGAAGCTCCACTGAAACCTGTCCACCATGGGTGACACTGCTGGTATTTGAAATAGTGGTAGTATAGTCTCTGGCCTCACAGCAACATGCAAGCCACCACAGTATGACAAACTGACAGACAAGTGGTGGTGTTAGGGAAGTAGCAGGTTACAATTGAGGATCAGGAGTGACTCAAGATATAGTTCTTTGGTTAGGACAGTTCCTTGGCAGTGTTCCTGGCTAGTCTCTCCCTCATCCTCTAGGTCTTTTGGGCTGGCCTCTTCCCTGCTTGGGTAAATGTTACAAAGCTGTTTAATCTCCAGTAAGTGCTCAGAGGCACCCTACTGTGCCAGGAAGCTTCCTTCCTGAAGAGTCTACTCAGATATCTCCCTCCTTGGGCCAGCAAGCTTAGTGTAACCACCATGCTTCATGGACTGCAAAGCCCATCGTGTCATCTCACAATGGTCTCCTGATTCTACTGCCATCATTTCTTTGCCACTGCTTCTCGCCTTCTCACACTATCTCTGATGTTACAGCTTTCTCTCTCTATCTTCTGGGTCTAGGAGGTTCTCAGTGCAGGAATCTTAGGTCCAAAGAATGTGCTTCACTCTCAGCTCTTCTTGGTGGTAATGAGGTCTCCCTGTTGGTCTGTTGGATGGCTCATTTTAAGCCTAGTGGAATGGCAAAACTGATGAATACCTTAGTTAGGTCTCCATACACCTTATTCTCATCATCACACCTCCACAAAGGTGCCATGCACCTTATTTGCATTATTGGCAAGCTATCCAGTACTCATGGTGGGCCACAAGTACTTCAATTGCATAGTTCTACCCAGTCATTTGGTAGAAGTTAGGAGACCATTGTGAGAAAGGTCATATAAAAGTGACCCATTCTCACCTCAGGCCACCTCCTGACTTTTCTAGCCAATATTCTTTCATAGTTGGAGGATTACTTACCCTTCCCAATAATTTTACCAGTCCAAACCATCACTAACAATTAGTCCTTCAGTAGGGCAAACAGTCCTCAGGATAAGGTTACTTAGGTACCAGCCATTCAGGTCTGTTTTAGCTATCCATCTGATCTGGTCACATTCTCCAAAAGTCATTTTGGCTTCATCCTTTCTAATGTCTGATAAAATTTAACTGAGAGAAGATGATTCCCTAGCTCTGAGCCTCATGAGGTATCAGCATAGCAAAACCTTTAAGGGACTTTTGGTTTGGCCACTGTACTCCAGTTCAGCAATGCCTCCCTAAGGGCACTTTTTCACAGTTACTCCCTAAGGTACTCTTTCACAGTTACTGCTTCTACAATTACAGTTTTTACAATCACAATGAATCTTGTTAATAACCAACACTCACAACTGAACCATATAATCCTATCAACATTTCCCCCTACCTTCTCATCCCATGACTTTTCAGGAAAAGAACAATGTATTCAAGGGGGATCCTCCCTTATTCTTCTCATATTGAGTCTAAGCACACTCATGAAAGTGTGTAATCTAGTTACTTCATGTCTTTATCTCCCTCCATTTTAGGTAGACAATGTCTAAATTATCTGTCCCTATCAAACCGTTACTCTGAAGAGACAAGCAAATTCCTGATATGAAGAATCTTCTGTTCCAGTTGGAAGTTTGAGCATCTGCATCCATAAGCAAAGTCCAGTACAGCCCAAGCCATCATATTGCAGCAATCTACATGAGGTCATAGTGTCAAACATCTTTTCCTTCATTCAGTCAGGTTCTGGTCAGCTCATCCCTAACCTCTCTGGGTAGGTTAATGGGTACTAGGTGCAGGCTTGGGATTTCACACATATCCCTGCACTTCAGACCAGCTAGTCACCTACCCCCCTCATTCTTAGCCCTCATGGGCTAGGTCCCATCACTTATCTGTCAGTTTTTCATACTGTGATGACTTGTATGTTGCTGTGAGGTTGGAGGCTATGGCACTGGTATTTCAAATACCAGCAGGGTTACTTATGGTGGAAGGATTTCAGCAGAGCTTGCAAACTAAGACAGACTCAGAAGAAGGAAGGAACCATCCACTTCTCAAAGAATTGGCCTGTGAAAACCTTATGAATAGCAGTGAAACACTGTCTGATATATTACTGGAAAACATTATGAATAGCCCTGAAACATTTTCTGATATAGAGCCAGAAGATAAGCCCATCAGGTTAGAAAGCACTCAAAATACAGCTAGGGAAGAGCTGCCACCTCAAAATAAAGTTGATCTTAATGATGTTGATGGAGTAAAGCTTTCAGGATCTCTATTAGCTGATGTGGCATGACTCAAAATGGGAAGAAACAACTCCAAACATCCATTAATAATCAGAACATGGAATGTACAAAGTGTGAATCTAGGAAATTTAGAAGTTGTCAAAAATGAAATGGAATGCATAAAGGTTGATATCTTAGGGATTAGTGAGTTGAAATGGACTGGTTTTGGCCACTTTGAATCAAACAACCATATGATCTATTATGCCAGAAATGACAAATTGGAGTGGTATTCATCATCACAAAAAATGTTTCAAGATCTATCCTGAAGTACAATGCTGTCAATGAAGGGATAATATCCATACACCTACAAGGAACACCAGTTAATACTACTATGCCTCAAATTTACACACAAACCACCAGAGCCAAAAATGAGGAAATTAAAGATTTTTGCCAACTTCTGAAGTCTGAAATTGACCAAACATGCATCAAGGTGTATTGATTATTACTGGTGATTGGAATGTGAAAGTTGGAAACAAAGAAAAATCACCAGTAGTTGGAAAATATGGCCTTGGTGATAGAAATGATGCTGGAGATCTCATAATAGCATTTTGCAAGACCAACACCTTATTCTTTGCAAATATCTTTTTCAATAACATAAATGGTGGCTATAAACTTGAAGTTTACCAGATGGAGTACACAGGAATAAGATAGAATACCTCTGTGGAAAGAGATGATGGAGAAGCCAAAACAAGACCGGGAGCTGACCGTGGAACAGACCATCAGAAACTCATATGCAAGTTCAAGTTGAAACTGAAGACAATTCAAATAAGTCCATGAGAGCCAAACTATGACATTGATTGTATCTCTCCTAAATTTAGAGACCATCTGAAGAGTAGATTTGATGCACTGAACTCCAATCACCAAAAGCCAGATGAATTGCGTGATGACATCAAGAAAATCATGTGAAGAAAGCAAAAGGTCATTAAAAAGACAAGAAAGGAAGAAAAGACCAAAATGGATGTCAGAAGAAACTCTGAAACTTGCCCTTGAATGGAGAGCAGCAAAAGCAAATGGAAGAAATGACAAGATAAAAGAGCTGAATGAAAGATTTCAAAGAGCAACTTGAGAAGATAAAGTCAATTATTATAATGAAACGTGCAAAGACCTGGAGTTAGAAAACCAAAAGGGAAGAACACATTGGTATTTTTCAAGCTGTAAGAACTGAAGAAATTCAAGCCTTTAGTTGCAATATAGAAAGATTTTATGGGCAAAATATATTGAATGATGCAGGAAACATCAAAAGAAGATGGAAGGAATACACGGAGTCACTGTGGTAAAGAGAATTGGTCGATGTTCATCTATTTCAGGACATGGCATATGATCAAGAATCTATGCTGTTGAAGGAAGAAGTCAAAGCCGCACTGAGGGAATTGGTAAAAAGGCTCCAGGAACTGACAGAATACCTGTTGAGATATTTCAACGAACGGATGTCACCTGGAGGCACTTACTCGTCTATGCCAAGAAATTTGGAAGACAGCTACCTGGCCAACATACTAGAAGAGATCCATTGTATCCATTCCAAAGAAAGATGATCCAAGACAATGTAGAAATTATCAAGCAATATAATTAATATCAGATGCAAGTAAAATCTTGCTGAAGATAATTTTAAAAAGCTGCAGCAGTATATTGACAGGAACTTTCAGAAATATAAGCTGGATTCAGAAGAAGACATGGAATAAGGGATATAATTGCTGATGTCAGATGGATCTTGGCTCAAAGCAAAGAATATCAGAAAGATGTTTACTTGTGTTTTATTGACTATGCAAAAGCATTTGATTGTGTGGATCATAACAAATTATGGATAACATTGAGAAGAATGGGAATTCCAG
>NW_006921724.1:1866284-1873675 GCF_000298275.1 Orycteropus afer afer
ACAACCTGCGATATGCAGATGATGCAACCTTCCTTGCTGAAAGTGAAGATGACTTGAAGCACTTACTGATGAAGATTAAAGACTACAGTATGCAGTATGGATTACACTTCAACATAAAGTAAAGAAAATTCCTCACAACTGGGCTAATAATCAGCATCATGATAAATGGAGAAAAATTTGAAGTTTTCAAAGATTTCATATTACTTATTTCCACAATCAACACCAGTGGAAGCAACAATCAAGAAATCAGATGACCTATTACAGCAGGCAAAGCTACTGCAAAAGACTCTTTAAAGTGCTGAAGAGCAAATATGTCTATTTGAAGACTGAGGTGTGCCTAACCCAAACCATGGTATTTTCAATTGCCTCATATGCATATGAAAGCTGGACAGTGAATAAGGAATGCTGAAGAAGAGTTCATACTTTTGATTTGTGATTTTTTTTTTTGGCAAAGAATACTGAAAGTACCGTGGACTGCCAGAAGAACTGTTCTGGAGGAAGTGCAGCCAGAATGCTGTTTGGAAGTGAGAATGGCCAGACTTCATCTTACCTACTTTGGTCATGTTGAAAAGTAAACTTAAGGGTCAGCAAACAAGGGGAAGGCCTTCAATGAGATGGATTGACACAGTGGATGCAACAATGGGATCAAGTATAGCAAGGATTGTGAAGCTGGCACAGAACTGGGCAGTTTTTTGTTCTGTTGTACATATGGTTGCTATGAGTTGGAGCAGACTCAAGGGCACCTAACAACAACAACAACATGGGCTAGGTCAATTTCAGGACAACCAGCTCTTTCTCTCTCCCAGACCTAGACCACGTGAGTTAGGTCAATGGATGCCAATGGAACATGTCCAAACTCAGCGCATCTCCTCTTTGCTGCACTTCCTCCACTTCTACTTATTGAGTAGACCCAAAGAACATACTAGGCTTTCTACTTCCTTTCTTCTTCTTTTTTTTTCCCCACAGATTATGAGGTTTATTAGGGAAGTACCACAGGCTACAATTCAAATTCAGGAAAAATGCTCAGTCTCTCTCCCAGCCCACCATCTCTCAGCCAAGTCTCTCACAGTCTCTCCCCCAGCAGTGCGTGTCCCTCGGTGTCTTACTCAGCAATGCGTGCGTCTTGCGTCTCTTTCCCAGCAGCACGTGTCTCGTTCAGGAGCATGTGTCTCTTTCAGCAGCACGTATTCCTCAACCAGCAGTCAGAGAGCCTTCCTGTCTTCTTTTAACTTCCAGTTCTTGAAAAGTGTTCTGATGGGCACTGACTTTTCCTGCCTCAGTGCACTTGCTCGAAATTCAGAAAGTAAAACATTAATTTTTTCCCCTAAAAATCCTTCCTTCAAATGCAAATCTCCTGCTCTCTCAGTATCTGGGTAGTTCATTTTCAAATGCAAATTTCCTCACTAGAAAGATTCTGGGTGAGCTTACATTTTTGACTTAAGGCCCCCTACTCTATCCACACAGCTACTGCATTCAAACCAACTACCTGTATTTCTTTTGGACAAATCCTATTTCCCAATTTAGTGTATCCAATACTAATTGACTGGAAGCAGAGTTACATGCTGGCTGTAATCAATAATACTCAATATTTGTTTCTATCATATATTTAGGTCTTTTTAAATAGCAGTACATAGGAGAAACATTCAATAGGCATAGTACACTCACATAAACACATAGCCCTTTTAAAAACATTCCAGTTTCATTTTCTGTTCTCCACACCTTGACTATCTTCCTATTCATAAGCATATGGCTTTGGGCCTCTGGCTGGGTAGAACCAGAAGACCTTAGCTGCCTATTTATCATCTTGTTTAACCAGGATGGGTTTTGCTTTGAGCCATTCTAGGTGTGGCTTTTGTCCCCTCAGCTGCAGCCTAACATCTCTTAATTTCCTTTCAGCCATCAAAAACAACAACAACCAAATTAACTATCTAAGAACCGTAAGTTTCACTTCCCATGCTCCTTCATTCTTTCTCTTATGAAATCTGGAGCCATTGCAATGAATTCTACTTCTGGCATCAACTGTAAAAATGGCATTTCAGCAGCATGAGACCTCCTTAACTTTAAAAGTGGGGAGGAGAATCCTTATCAGCACTAAAAGCTCACAGCTAATTGCTATAAGGTGGAGGTCAGACATATCTCCACTCTCCAACCTTTTTTTTTACCAGTTCTGACAATAGCCATCCCTCCCATGGCACTGTGTACTTCTCTGCTGAGTTTAATAATTAATTGCAATGGCCATACAGAACTCACAGCCCATACTCACAGTTACGGGGTTTATTAGGAAAGTAATAGGTTACAATTGAGAATCAGAAATGAATCAGGGTACAGTTCTTTGGTCAGGACAGTTCTTTGGCCATTGTGTTAGTTCTCTAGTACTGCTATAACAGAAATAACACATGTAGATGGCTTTAACAAACAAGAGTTTATTCTCTTACAACATAGAAGGCTAGAAGTCTAAATTTAGAGTGCTAGCTCTAGGGGCTTGGTGAAGGTCTCTCTACCTCGGGCTTTAGCTCTGTCTCTTATTCCAGGCCCCCTGGAGCTGGAGGCATCTCCTAACTCCTAGCTGCAGGCTGCTGAGGCTGTTGAACCCAAGGTCAGCAGGTAAAATGGCACAATCCCAACATCAGCAGGCAACACAGCAGGCCACTGTTTCAAGTTCAGGAACTGGAGATTAAGACTTGGCCAAATGTAGGATTCAGATGTGCCAAAAAGCTAGAGGTCTTTCCCAAAGCTTCTCTCTATATATTGGAAGAAGGCCACACACCAAAGATAACTCCCCTTCAACTGCTTAACTGCTCACAGCAGATTCCACCATGGAGGTGATTACAGTCTCCCATGAGGAACAACTACATCCAGGTGCAAAGCCACTCAAAACCATGGCCCAGCCAAGTGGATACACAAACTTAATACTACAGTGCTACTCCTAGGCAGGTCTCTCCCTCAGCCTCTGGGCCTCTTGAGCTGTCCTCTGCCCTCCTTGAGCAAATATTGTAAAGCTGTTTAGCTCCCCAGTAAATGCCCAGAGCCACTCCACTCTGTCAGGAAACCTCCTACTTAAGGGCTTTCAGCTCCTGCTCCATAGGTCAGCAAGCCTACTGTAATCACCTTGCTCCATGGACCAGAAAGCCCACCACACCATTTCGTGCTGGTCTCCTGGTTCTGCTGCCACTGCTTCTTTGCCACTGCTTTTCATCATCTCACACCATCTCTGACATTACAACTTTCTCTGCCTCTTGGGTTTAGGAAGTTTTCAGCACAGGAAAACTACATCCAAAGAATGTACTCCACTCCTAGCTCTTCTGCTTGGTGGTAGTGAGGTCTCTCGTGTCTGTGGTAGTTAAGGTTGTGTGTCAACTTGTTTGGACCTGTTTGAGTGGCTGGGAAGCTGGTGGTAGTTATTCCCCATGATGAGACTGGCAATCAGCTCCATGGTGGGATCTACCACAAGCAGCTGAGCAGCTGTTTTAGGGATGTGGGCTGCTTCCTGTATATAAGAAGTGGCTTTGAGAGTGGTCTCTAGGTTATGTCACACTTGAACCCTGCATGTAGCTGTCATTGTTCAGCAGCCTGCCATGATTTGCCAATCTTGGGACTTTCAGTGGAGTAGAAATAATGGCCTGCCATGTGATTTGGTAACATCAGGACTGTGCCATTTTACTTGTCAACCTTGGGCTTGTCAGTCTCAGCAGCCAGCAGTTGTCTGAGTGAAGAAAAGCCTCTAGCTTCAGTGGGCTGAGAGCAGGAGGCAGAAGTGAAGCCCAAAGTTGAGGGACTTTCACCCAGCCCCTAGAGCCCGGCACTTTGAACTCAGACTTCTAGCCTCTAAAATTGTAAGAGAATAAACTCCTGTTTTTTCAAGCTATCCCATTTGTGGTATATTCTTGTCAGAGTGGCACTAGGTAACTGAAACACCTGTCCACCCCTGGGATGGCTCATTTTAAGCCTAGCAGAATGGTAAAACCAACCAATTTCCTTGTTAGGGGTCCATACACTTTGTTTGCATGGTCCTATCCCCACAAAGTTGCCATGAATATTATTTGCATTATTAACAAGTTATACAATCCTGTTGGTTGGCCAGGAGTACCTCATTTGCATAGTACCACCCAGACATTTAGTGGTAGTTACAAGACCGTGAAGAGAAAGGCTATATGAAAACAATCCATCACACTGCAAGTGGGGTCACTGAAAGTGTACGACAGCCAGACTTAAATTTCATTGTTGGAGAGCTTTACATATATTTTTTTTATGTACATCCAAGGTGCCAGTTCTTATTTTTGCTGTATTAGGTGTATCATGTTTCGCATGAGTTCCTGTGTGTGTGCAGATTATCATGGCATGTATATCATACTTGGAGTCCCTGTAGAGTGCAAGTGGTTACTGTGTTTGGCTGCTAACCAGAAGATTGGTGGTTTGAGTCCATCCAGAGGCATCCTGTGGTGATCTACAGGCAGAAAATTAGCCACTGGAAACCCTGTGGAGCACAATTTCACTCTAATACACATTGGGTCACTATGAGTCAAAGTCAACTTAATGGCAACTGGTTGATATATCATACTTACCCATGAAGAGTGGGATATGCACACATGGGTCCCTACAAAGTCCAGAGCCTGGGACCAAAGAGATCAGAAAGCCTCCAGGTGGGAACCACAAGTGGGAGGGCTCACACTATGCAGCATGGGAGGTTTGCATGTGGACAAGAAACATTTTCTGTTTTTCTGCTTTGGTTCTCAGAGAAGGCAATGATCATGTTGGGTCAGTAGATGGTGGGGGATGGATCCCAACAGCCCAGGGAAGGGGGCAAAAGTCAAAGAGTGGAGGACACTGGGAATGGGAGGGCGGCACCCATTCACTGCTAGTGGGAAGTCATGTAAGTGTTAGAAACCTACAGTTTGGAAACTTGAATGTTCTTTGGTGTTTGTATTTTCAATGATTATTTATCTTTTCTCAACTCTCAGTTTATTAACATTCTTTTGTCAATATAATCTAATTTTGGCTATACTCAGGAAATAAGAGGAATGAGACTTTTGATCTAGGATTGGAATTTTGATGGGCATAGTGGGAATCACAGTTAAAAAAACAAAACAAAAACTCCATAAGAAAGGTGAATGCTAGATGTAAGAACCAGAAACCCTGGAGATGAGTTCTAAAATACTCCACTCCACCACCATCTCCTTCTAGACCTCTTCCCTGATTCAACTTCAGAGAAGCTGGCACTTTGTTTTTAAAAGGAGGTAGTTCTGTGTTCTTTGGGAGTCCCTATGCAAATGATATTTGGCTACTAACTGAGAAGTTGGAGCTCAAATTTACTCAGAGATGCCTCAGAAGAAAGGCCTGGTGATCTACTTCTGAATGATCACAGCTATTGAAAATCCTATGGAGCAGTTATACTCTGACAAATGTGGGTTTGCCAGGAGTCAAAATTAACATCACAGCAACTGTTTGTTTCTGTGATCTTTACAGCTGACTGCATGCTACTATAGCAGTTGATATCTCAAAAAATTTGTCACAAATAGTTAGCTTTTGGCTGTAAAACAGTTTCTCAAAGTGTGCTTATCTCCTGTATTAGTTCCCTGTTGCTGCTATAACAAATTATCACAAACTTAGTAGCTTAAAACACAAATGTATTTATTATCTTATAGCTCTGGAGGTCAGAAGTCTGAAACAGATCTCACTGGGCTAAAATCAATGTATTGGAAGGGCTGCATTCCTTTCTGGAGACTCCAGGAGAGAATCTGTTTCCTTTTCTTTCTGGTTTCTAGAAACCACCTGCATGCCTTGGTTTGTGGTCACTTCCTCTATCTTCAAAGCCAGCTGCCATATCACTCTGACCTCTGCTTCTGTCTTCATATCTCCTTCTCACTGACTCTGACCATCTTACCTCCCTCAAATGAGGATGCCATTTATTACATTGGGACCAACTGGGTAAAACATAATAATAGCAAAATATTTTTTGTCAAGTAAGGTCACATAATCATAGATTCTGGGATTAGGGCATGGATGTCTCTGGGGGCCATTCTGCCTTCCACACCTCCATATGTGCTTATTCTTTTATTTCCTTGATAAACCTATCTTTTATACTTTTTCTAGTATGAGAAGTGAGGATTTAGCTCTTACACTGTTACCCCATATCCTCTCCTTGTACTCTATAGCTATAGTTCCCTGCAGAGCCAACTCAAATACCATGATCACATTTTCTTTATTATAGAGTATTTTCTTCCCTGGATTTTCCAGATGTCTTTATTTCTGTCTTGCAATTTGCTTTTATCACCTTCCTGTGTTTCTCCTGGAATCCTCCCTCTTAACCCCCAAAAAACAACCCGCTGCCATTGAGTTGATTCCAACTCATAGTGACCCCATAGGATAGAGTAGCACTACCAAAGCTGTAATCTTTATGGAAGCAGATTGCTTCATCTTTCTTCAGTGGAGAGGCTGGGAGATTTGAACTGCTGACCTTTTGGTTAGCAGCTGAATGCATTAACCGCTGTGCCACCAGACCTCTTGTGTGTGTGTGTGTGTGTGATTTGGGTGAAAATTTACAGAGCAAATTCACTTTCCATACAGCAGTTCACATACACTTTGTCTCATGACATTGACCACAATTTACCACAATGCAACAGCTCCCCTCCCACTTCCTCATGACAGTTGCCTCTTCCCTGTGTCCATCCCTCCATGCACTCCTGCCCCCTGAGCTGTCTCCCTGTGCATAAGCAGCCCTTCTTTCTCCCATGATTGTTCTCTCCAAGGAGTATATCTACCTCAGGTACATGTTCAACTCATATGACTGTCTTTTGCTTGGCTGGAAGCCACAGGTTCAATTCCAGACCTAAAGGGACGCTAGGGGCCATAGTCTCAGTGGTTCCACTAGGCTCTATTGGACCAGCAAATCTGGTCCCCTCCATTTTTTTTTTCTCCAAATGATTTTGAGTATTGTTCCACATTGTTCTCCCTTTCTATCGAGGATCTCCTACATAGATTCCCTTCCACCCTTCCAAGTGGTTGACAGTGGTAGCTGGGCACCATCTAGTTCTTCTGGTCTCATAGTCATATAGGCTGCAGATCAGATGGTGTACCAGTCATTAGGATTGATTTTTTCCATGAAGTTTTGGTTTTCTTCATTCTTCTTTGCTCTGGACGAGGAGAGACCCATCGTTTCATCTAGATGGCAGCTTGCAAACTTTTAATATCCCAGTCACTACTCATCAAAGTAGGAACAATGTTTTGTGTAGTATGTTATGCCAATTGAGCTTGATGTCCCCTGTGACTATGGTCCTGAGCCCACAGGTTCAACTACTGGGTCCCTCTGGGCAGCTGGCTGTGACCAAGCAGTGACTACAACCTTGCCCCTTGTCAGCTCTACTATACACCTGGGAATTCAGATCATACACATA
>NW_006921724.1:1891195-1901479 GCF_000298275.1 Orycteropus afer afer
TGAGTTTGATGATGATATGTCTTGGTGTTTTCTTTTTGAGTCTATCCTGTTTGGGGTTTGTTGGCCTTCCTGAATGGATATATTCTCATCTTTCATTATATCAGGGAAGTTCTCGTCCAACAAATCTTGGACAATTTTCTCAGTGCTTTTATTTTTCTCTTCCTGTTCTTGAATTCCAGTGACATGTAGATTATTCCTTTTGATGGTATTCCGCATGAACCTTAGGCTTTATTCATTTTTTAAATTTTTTTTTTTTTTTTCTGATTGATCCCTTTCCAAAGAAGTATTGAGGTAATTGTCTTCAATCTCATTAATTCTGTCTTCCATTATGTCAATTCTACTCCTTTCCCCTTCCAATGTGTTACCTATTTCTGACAATTTAGTATTAATCTTTTGTATCTCTATGTGTAGATTTAGAATCATTTCTAATTTTTCATTTATTTTGTCATTTTCTTCTTGTATTTCTTCCAAAATTCTTGTAGGGTTTTTGTTTGTTTGTTTGTTTGTTTTCTTTGGACTGTCTCTCAATCCTTTGAAGATACCTAAAGATAATTCTTTTGAATTTGTTATCAGAGAGTTCCAATGCTGCATCTTCCTCACAGATGTGTTCTGGGTCTGTATTCTGCTCCCTTGTTTCTACCACTTTGTCTTGCTTCTTTGTGTAGACTGTGATGGTCTGTTTTCTCTGAGACATTGTGGTGGTGTTGTATTTAGATCTCTGTTAACTGTGAAGAGTAGCCAAGGGTGATTCCGGCTCTTCTTGGTGGTTTTTTATCATTGTCCCATTGGTGCAGAAGGAGGTTTCTGTCTTTTTCTCTGCCAATTGATGACTCTGATTCCCTGTTTACAATCTTGTAAGGTCATTTTACTTTGGATATGTCCATAGGTGTGGTTTCTGGGTTGTGTCATCTTGTGTATCAATGGTTGGTTGTTATTTGCTATCTTTGATTCTCTGTTCAAAGGACTCCCTTTAGCATCTCTTGTAAGCTTGGTCTGGTTTTAACAAATTCCCTTAATTTCTGCTTATCTGGAAATCTCCTAATTTCACCAACATATTTAGTCTGGAAGGTCTACTGAAACCTGTCCACATTGGGTGATTTTGCTCATGGCATAACTTACAGCATCATAGCAGCACATAATACCACAAGCTGACAGACATGTGGTGGAAATAATTTTGCTGTTGTTGTTAGTTTCAGTCAAGTTCACTTTGATTTAGCGACCATATGTATAACAGAACCAAACATTGCCTGGTCCTGAGCCATCCTCCTAACTGTTGGTATGTTTGGGCCTATAGTTGCAGCTGTTGTGTCAATCCTGTGTCAACCCATGTCAATAATGGTTTCTGTCTTTTTCTCTGACCCTCTACTTTACCAACCATGATGTCCTTTCCTAGAAATTGATATTTTCTGATGACATGTCCAAAGTAAGCAAGATGAAGTTTCACCATCCTCACTGCTAAGGAGCATTTGGCTGTAGTTCTTCAAAGACAGATTTGTTCATTCTTCTGAAAGTCCGTGGTATATTCAATATCCTTCACAACATTATAATATGAATGCATCAATTCTTCGGAAATAATTTTAGGGAACCTAACTACAATTTGATATATAATATTTGAACCAAAATCACCTTTAAGTAAACACCTCAGATTATTTAGGCAAAAGAGAAACCTAATGCATATGCATTACATAATAGATTTCAAAGTAATCACAATATAAAAAACTTAATGGGGGCAGCAGAAGCTGTTTATGAGCTAGGGTTCACATAGCCCCACTGCAGTTATTACAAGGGCCTCAAACGATGTCTAAGGGAGCTTGGGCCTTACTGATACAGGGGCATCTTGGTCACCTGTGAGATCTCACTGTCTCTTCTCCATCTATAATCACAGAATAGACTATGCTTGGGGTTTGGGCAGCTTCAACTTAATCAGCAGCCTGTGTATCTTCCTGCCATGGAATGGGTTCATGTACTGCTTTTCACTCTAGGCCTCCATGTGTGGTTGTGCATGTCATGAGCTGCACAACTCCAAAGGGCACCATTCCCTTTAATCATGCTTGGTCAATTTTCTGACAGAGAGTAGTTGTGTCTCTTGAGGAGTAAGGTGCCTTTTATAAATTCATGTAAAGGTACGTGCTGCAAGCTGGCTGGCAGGAAAAAGAACATTGGACCTGAATTAAATGAACTGAGTTGTAATCCTGCCTCTTCTGCTCTTTGACTGTGTGACTACTTCATGCCCATGAGTTTTGATTGCTAAACTGATTACTAACTTTCTAGAAAGAAATAATGTAAAAGTGCTTTGTAGATGATAAAGTCCAGTGAAAATATAAAGTAGTGTTACTTCCTGAGTCTTGGATCTCTGATGTGACCCAGTTTAGATCTGGCAGAAACACCAGGTGAGGTCACCTGATATAAGAGGAGGTGCTGGGGCATGACATGGTAGTTCTGCTCTCCTTGCATTATAGACTTCTTCCTGTTGTTGTAAGCCAGGAGGGGAGGTGGGGTGGCCACCAAGGATGTCAAAGGCCCTCAGAGAGTTCTGGATGCCTTGGCCCTCCATGTAGTTGGAAGTGATGGCTGATATTCCTTAGATATCTGCCAGCTCTTTCCTCCATGTCTTTACTGGGAAACTAACAAGCTCACTTGCTGCAGGGAGAGAGCAATTTACGATCCCTTCACTGGCTGATTCTGATCAAATATCTAAGCAGTATTACTTCCTTAGCAAACATTTGGTGGCAGTGGTTGGGGAGGACCCAAGATGGATTTAATTTACTTTGGACTATATGTTTCATTTTGGTGATAACATTTCTCAAAATTTATAAAAGGGAGGAATATTTCTTTCTAAATTCTATCTTTTTTTTTTTTTTTTTTCTTCTAGCAGGTTGAGGGAGAAAAGTCAGATCTGTCCCTTAGATGATAAATGACCAGTGCCCCTTCTCTAGTGTCCATGCATCCAAACTGGTGCCTTTCTTTGAAGTCAGAAGGAGTCTGTGCAGATGAAGAGACATGAGTCAAGAGCATGTCCAAATAGAATAGAATCTCCCATATTCCGAATTATGTTTAATGCTAATGTCACCTTCAGGTTCTTACTTCTTTCTTTGGAGCCATAGATTTTTTGCTTTATTGACTTGTTTTACTTTTCTCTTTGACTTAGTGGCTCTTGTGTTTTTTTTTTTTTTTTAATATTTTATTGTATTTTTGGTGACAAAACCTAAGTAAAAACCTGGGTGTGATAGTTGGAACTGTGTGTCAACTTGGCTGGACCACAATTCTGTGTGGTTTAAGCAGTTGTGATGTGGGTTATTCCCATGATGGGATCAGATGTATATGTTCTGAGCAGCCAATCAATTGAAAGAGAGTTTTCCTAGGGGTGTGGCCTGCTTCCAATATATTTATGGACATCCTGGGAAAAGAGACACTCTTCTGTGGATTGAGATCCTGTTGTGCTGCCTAACTGTCTGTGAGTGAACAATCCACCATTTGGCCTGGAGGTCTTGGACTCATCATTTGTTGGAGTCAACAGCCAGTACACTGCCTGCCAACCTTGAACTCATCAGCCCTTGCAGCTGCATGAGTCAGGAAAAGCCTCCAGCTTGATGTTTGATCCAAGAACTTTGGACTTGCCAGCCTCTATAAGTGTGTGAACCATTTCCCTAAGATAAAATTTATCTTTCTCTATATGTATATATAAGCTTTACTGGTTTTGCTTCTCTAGAGAACTCAGCCCAACACACTGGGTTTCTGACTTGTTCAGGAGGGAACTTTAGATCCCTGTGTCTAGTCTCTCACCTTTTCAATCCATACTCCATTTACTTAACAGATACATTTTCCTCCACTACTCTTTTTTTTTTTTTAATTTAAGTCCATATTTGTAATTAACTTTATCAAGATATAATTTTCATATAAGAAGAAGAATGAATTGATTTTAAGGGTACAGTTATGTTAGTTTTACAAAACTGTATATACTTACGTAATTACTACCCAAACAAGATGGAGAATATTTCCATCATCACTTCCAAATTTCCTTGTGCCCCTTCAGTACCCCAAACTCATAGATCCAGGTAATCATTGATCTGATGTCTATCACTGTAGATTAATTTCACCTGTTTTATAATCTCATGTAAATGGGATCATGGAAGATGTACTCTTCTATGCCTGGCTTTTTTCACTCTGCATAATGTTTGTGAATTTCATGCTTGTAGTCCAACCATTTTTTAAATTGCTCTTAGTAATCAATTGCATAAATAGGCTACAATTTATCCATCCACCTATTGATGAATATTTGAACTGCTCCCAGTTTTTTATTATTTTGAACAAAGCTGCTATGAAAATAAGAGGTTGAATTTCTTTGTGAGCATATGTTTTCATTTTATTGGGTAAATACTTGAAAGCAAGATCTCTGGGTTATATAGTAAGTATAAATTTAACTTTTTACAAGAAACTGCCAAACCATTTTCCAAAAGCAGTCACATTGTTTTAGACTCACATCACCATTTGTGAGAATTACATTTTCCCCACAGTGTCACTGACATTTGATATTGTCAAGCTTTAACATTTTACCATTCTAATGGATATGCCCCCCATTTGCTTGTCAGGTTGTCATACTATGGTGGATTGAGTGTTACTGTGATGCTGGAAGATATTTCAAATATCAGCAAGGTCAATCATGGTGGGCAGATTTCAGCAGAGCTTCCAGACTAAGACAGAATAGGAAGCAACAGCTGGTGTCTAGTTCTGAAAAAAATTGGCCAATGAAAACCTTATGAATAGCAGTAGAACATTGTCTGATATAGTGTCAGAATGAAGTCCTCAGGTTGGTAGTCAGTAAAAATGCAACAAGGAAAGAGCTGCCTCTTCAAAGTAGAGTCGACTTTAATGATATGAATGGAATAAAGCTTTGGGGACCTTTGTTGATGTGGCATGACTCAAAATGAGAAGAAACAGCTGCAAACATTCATTAATAATTGGAATGTAGAATGTATGAAGTATGAAACTAAGAAAATTGGAAGTTGTCAAAAATGAAATGGAATGCCTAAAGATTGATATCCTAGGCATTAGTGAGCTGAAATGGATTGGTATTGGCCATTTTTAATCAGACAAACATGTAGTCTACTATGCCAAGAATGGCAAATTGAAGAGGAATGGTGTCACATTCATTGCCAAAAAGGACATTTCAAGATCTATCCTGAAATACAATGCAGTCAGTTATAGGATAATATCCATATGCCTGGAAGGGAGACCAGTTAATATGACTATTATTCAAATAGACACACCAACTACTAATGCCAAAGATAAAGAAATTGAAGATTTTTTTCCTGCAGTTTGAAATTGATAAAACATGCAATCAGGAGGCACTGACAATTATTGGTTGTTGGAATGCAAAAGTTGGAAGCAAAGAAGAAGCGTCAGTATTTGGAAAATATGATCTTGGTGATAGAAAAGAGGCTGGAGATCACATGGAAAATTTCAGCAGACCAAAGACTTATTCATTGGAAATACCTTTATTCAATACATAAACTGACTGCATACATGGATATGGCTGGATGGAATATACAGGAATCAAATCGACTACATCTGGGGAAAGAGATCATGGAGAAACTAAATATTGTCTGTCAGAACAAGGATAGGGGCCGACTATGGAACAGACCATCAATTGCTCATATGCAAGTTTAATATGAAGCTGAAGAATATTAAAACAAGTTCACGAGAGCCAAAGTATGACTTTGAGTATATCCCATCTGAATTTAGAGACCATCTCAAGAACAGATTTGACACGGTTCTATTATATGCAGATGACATAACTTTGCTTGCTGAACATGAAGAGGACTTGAAGCACTTACTGATGAAGATCAAATATGACAGTGTTCAGTATGGATTACATCTCAACAGAAAGAAAACAAAAATCCTCACAATTGGACCAATAAGCAATGCCATGATAAATGGAGAAAAGATAGATGTTGTCAAGGATTTAATTTTATTTGGATCCACAATCAACATCCATGGAGACAGCAGCCAAGAAATCAAATGATGTATTGAATTGGGCAAATATGCTGCAAAAAGACCCCTTTGAAGTGTTAAGAAACAAAGATATCACTTTGAGGACTAAGGTGTGTCTGTCTCAAGCCATGATGTTTTCAATCATCTCATATGCATGCAAAAATTGGACAGTGAATAATGAAGACTGAAGAAGAATTGATGCATTTGAATTATGTGTTGGCAAAGAATACTGAATATACAATGGACAGTCAGAAGAATGATCAAATCTGTCTTGGAAGAAGTACAGCCAGAATGCTCCTTAGAAGTTAGGGTGGCAAGACTTCATCTCTCATACTTTGGATGTGTTATCAGGAGGGACCAGTCCCTGGAGAAAGCATCATGCTTGGTAGAGAGTCAGCAAAAAAGAGAAAGACCCTGAGTAAGATGGATTGAACAGTGACTGCAACAATGGGCTTAAAGATAGCAATAATTGAGAGGGTGGTGCAGGACCAGGTAGTGTTTTGGTCTGCTGTACCCAAAAGGACATGTGAAGTCCATGGATGGTGCAAAAGGTTAATGCACTCAGCTGTTAATGGAAAGATTTGCAATTCTGGTCTACTCAGAAGAACCTTGGAAGAAAGTTCTGTCAATCTACTTCCAAAAGATCATAGCCATTGAAAACACTATGGAGTATTGTTCTTCTCCCACACACATGGGGTTATTATGCGTTAGAATGGACTCAACAGCAACTGGTTTGGCTTTTAGTTTTTCTCTGTCTAGCTCCTTCTTCTCCAGTGGTCTATCCTGAAACTTCTAGCTGCCTCAGCCTCCTTATCTCCTTAGCTCAAAGAGACAGCCATGCTCAGTGTAGGTCCTCCTTTCTTGCACTTCAGTCTGGAAGGGTCTCCAGATAGAAAGCCAGAGTGATCACAGGCACAGGACTCATCTTTTGTTCTTTCTTTCAAGAAGCACAGTCCTTTCTGTGCTTCATGTTGTCCAATAAATTAAAACAGGTTTTTTTGTATATTTTATTGTGTTTATTTATTTGTTTATTTTTACAGCAGGAGGGCTTATCTGTTACCAATTACTCCATCAAGGCCAGAAGTATATGTTCTATTAAACTCTTTTTGATAATTTTCTTTTATTCTTTTCAAACACTTTGAATGGCTTACAAAACTCCCTGCAATATTAATGAAACAGGGTAATTTATTGAAATGTATTGAGATTGGCAGATAAGGTGGAAAGTCACTTGCTCAAGTCCCAAGAAGTAGAAGTGAGATGATGATGAGCCAGATACAGGATCCAGAGTAAGCAAAAAAGCCAGTGAGCTTTGCCAGACATCCATATATGGATGCAGGCCAGATCTTGGAGGAAATTCCCCTTACAACTGATTGACTGATCATATCATGGAGGTGATTACATTATATCACAAAATGGAGGATAACTACATCATCACACAACTGCCAAACCACTGAGAAGCATAGTCTCACCAAGTTGACACATAACTTTAACCATCACATCCCCACCCCTCCGAAAAAAACCGAACTCACTGCCATCAAGTTGATTGGACTCATAGCAACCCTTCCTTGGGGTCTGAGGTGGCATCTCTATGGAAGTAGATTGTCCAGTCTTCCTTCCAAGGAGTGGCTGGTGGGTTTGAACCACAAGCCTTAGGCACTACGCCACCAGAGCTCCTAACCACATAGCATGTGTAATAAGGCCTGTTCTACAAGTGGAAAACCTCCAAATTGGATTCAAAAGGAAGCCCTTGGGTAGCGCAAATGGTTTGTGTTGGACTACTGACTTAAAGGATGAGAGTTTGAACTCACCAATAGCACCACCTCACGTGGCAATCTGCTTCCGTAAAGATTATAGACAAAAAACCCTGAGGAGCAGTTCTGCTCTCTAATACATGTGGTTGCCGTGAGTTGGAATAGAGTTGACAGCATTGAGTCTGGTTTCAAAGGGAAGCAACTGCTTTGTCAAGGTGAAGAAGGGCTGCAAGATCAGGAAGTGGAACAGAAGAGATCTTGCTCCCCTTTCTCCTCCAGCCTTGAAGTGTCCCTCTGTTACCCCTTTTTGTCAGCACCTGGCAAAGCAGGAATGTTAGTTGCTGAGCCCCAGCCCCACCATCACAAAGCCCATAATAGAAGAGTGTGTTTGGAGCTGAGAGACCAGAACTTAATAACAGGCAGCTGATGTTCAAAACTTCTTGTGGTTCCAGCCTCATTGCTCCACTTCTTACTCCACCTATTAAGTCTATGCTCCCCTCCAGATGGGATTCATGCTCTTTCTCAAGTCAACCTTGTGCCTTTCGGATTCAAATCTTTGCTCATACTGTTGCCCACTGCTCAGAATATATTTTCTGGTTTCTGTGCCTATGAGCTTATTATTAAATATCCAGCTCAAATTCCTTTTCCTTCATAATATCTTCCCTATCATCATTCCAAAATTTAAACTCTTATTACTCATTATACCGCCCCTGTGAGTGTTGTCTCCTCAGCTGCATTTGACTGTTTGCGCATGCATATTGACTGTCACATCCAGACATTATGCACCTTAGTGTTCTCCATAGGACCACACTGTTCACTATGTAGCTGCAGATCATTTCAGCATTGACAACTGGCCACCTGAGCTGAGCTGTGTGAATCAATGTCCTGATCAAACTCACCAGCCACTGTTCTGTTTTGCTGCAAACTTACTTGGCTTGATGCTCAGATTCTCATTTGTTTATAAGGAGAATCATTGATTGGACTTGGTGAAACCACTGATGAGTTTTCCTCCCACCTAGTCAACTTTTAAGGTGTTACTTGTTTTGGTTTCATATGTCTAAAGTTTTGAGGGGGAGTACCTTCCACTTTCTAACCAATACCTATTTTCCTCTAAATCTATAGGAGGTCCCAGTTACTATGAGATCCTTATATTTTACTAGCATTTTCCTGATTAAATTTAAATTTAACTATAGAACTTCTGGTTGTGATCTAAGGTTAACACAGTGGATACTCCATAGAACTCCCCAAATAAACCAAACCAGTTGCTGTTGAATTGATTTCAAAATCATAGTGACCCCATGCATGTTTCAGAGTAAAATTGTGATCCATTAGGTTTTCAGTGGCTAGTTTTTCAGAACTATATCACCAGGCCTTTCTTCTGAAGTGCTTCTGGAAGGACCCAAACCTCTAAGTTTTGGTTAATAGTTGACCAAGTTAAGTGTTTGTGCCACCAAAGGACTTCCATAGAACTCTTTTTTCATTTTAGGATTAAAAAAATATATATATATTTTTAAAATTGTGATTTGGGTGAAAATTTACAGAGCAAATTCACTTTCCATACAGCAGTTCACATACACTTTGTCTCATGACATTGACCACAATTTACCACAATGCAACAGCTCCCCTCCCATTTCATCCCCATAGTTACCTCTTCCCTGTGTCCATCCCTCCATGCACTCCTGTCCCCTGAGCTGTCTCCCTGTGCATAAGCAGCCCTTCTTTCTCCCATGACTGTTCTCTCAAGGAGTGTATCTACTTGAGGTAGATGTTCAACTCATATGCCTGTTTTTTGTTTGGCTGGAAACCACAAGTGTGGGTTCAATTCCAGACCCGAAGGGCAGCTAGGATCCATAGTCTCAGTGGTTCCACCAGGCTGTATCAGACCAGCAAACCTGGTTCCCTTCCCCAAATTTTTTTTTCCTCCAAATGATTTTGAGTTTTGTTCTACATTGTTCTCCCTATCTATCAAGGATCTCCTACATAGATCCTCTTCCAAGTGGATGACAGTGGTAGCTGGGCACCATCTAGTTCTTCTGGTCTCATAGCTGTATTGGTTGCAGATTGGATGGTGTACCAGCCACTAGGACTAATTGTTTCCATGAATTTTTGGTTTTCTTCATTTTTCTTTGCTCTGGATGAGGAGAGACGTTGCATCTAGATGGCAGCTTGCTAGCTTTTAAGATCCCAGTAACTACTTGTCAAAGTAGGAGGTAGAACAATGTTTTGTATAGTATGCTTTGCCAATTGAGCTTGATGTCCCCTGCGACTATGATCCCAAGCACACAGGTTCAACTACTTGGTCCCTCTGGGTAGCTGGCTGTGACCAACCAGTGGCCACAACCTTGCTCCTTGTCAGCTTTACTGTAACCTGGGAATTCTGATCATTCACATAAACTTATAAGATCATTGTCTGCCAACCCTATACATGTTCTTGGACACACTCCCTACTTCATAGACATACCTAATAGTTCAGCCTGTCCACCCATCTATCCACCCATATACCCATGTTTGCCTTCACAGACAACACAGTACTGTATGTGCA
>NW_006921724.1:1913932-1915021 GCF_000298275.1 Orycteropus afer afer
TGAGCACACAGACTGAGATGGAGTTCCTGTGGGCCCAGAAGGTAGGTGGGAGTGGAGATGGCCACACCTCCATTCACCAAGTGGGTGTAGGGTGTAGTAGCAAGAAGAATGTTGTACCTTTTCAGTCTTGCAGGTCTCGAGTGTCCTTGGGTTGCTGGAAAGCAGAACGTGTTCTTAAGCCCCAGAAATCTGTGAGAGCGCTGTCTCTTTGAATATCCGAAATAGTCAAGCTGCTTTTTAAACCTACAAAATGGCGGCACCCTCCAGACTGCCAAAAGTCCACAGCTCAGCCCACCTTTTTCTTCTCCCTCTCTGTTTGTTCCCCAGCCACCGTGCACAGTCTTCCGTGTAGTTCCTGGCTAGCAGGGTGATTTTTAGGTTAATTCTTAAGTCCTATCACCACAGGAATCTACGAGAGCGCTGTCTCTTTAAATATCCCAAATAGGCCACTTTTTAAACCTACAAAATGGTGGTGCCCTGCGGATTGGCAAAAGTCCACAGCTCAGCCCACCTTTCTCTTCACCTTCTCCGTTTGTTCCCCAGCCACCGTACACAGTCTTCCGTGTAGTCTCTGGCTAGTAGGATGATTTTTGGGTTAATTCTTAGGTCCTACCACCACTCGGGACTCTCCAAGCCCTGTTGTCTGTGCTGTCAGGGTTACTCAGGCTGCTGGCAGACTGCAGCTCCGTGTGTCTCCTTTTTTGTTATTTTCATGGAAATTCTTCTGCTAGTTGGAGTTTAGTCCACTTTTGTATCCTTCCCTTCAAGATTCAGGGGTCCAAGATTATCTTCTGTGTCTGTGTTAATTGGTTTCCCTTTTATTTGTTGAAGAGTGTCTGTGCAATCCTTCTGCCTAGTCCGCCATCTTGCTGGAACTCCCCTCCCAGGTATATAATTCTTGGTTGAAAATTTTTCTCTTTCAGAGTTTTACATATACCATCCCACCCACCAGCCACTCCTCAGAGGGAAGATGGGGCAATCTACTTCTGTAGTGATACTGTCTTGGAAACCCAAGGAGGAATTGCTATGAGTCTGGTCCAACTCGATGGCAAACAACAACAACAACAACATTGCCTTCTCGCTTGCATG
>NW_006921724.1:1916212-1934655 GCF_000298275.1 Orycteropus afer afer
AAAACCTGCAATATCTGAGGATAGGGCACTAAGAGAAAGAAGGTAGAGAAAGAAAATAATGAAGAAAAAATGGGAAAAATGCAAAAGGAAAAGTAAGGGATGGAGTTAACCATGAGAAAAAAGGGGATAAAAGGAAAAAAAAAAAGTAAATTTTTTTTTTAAAAAAACCAGGAACAGGGAAAAGAAAAAAAGCTGAAAACTAGGACCTGACCTAAGGGGAAATAGTAAAGAATAATAGTAAAAAGGACAAAAGTATTAATAATAGTAATAGTTTTTAAACAGACAAGCAAACTAAACACCAGAAAAAAGAAAGTGAAAAAGAAAAAAAATAAAAATAAGAGAAAAAAATTGGTTGAGGGCAGGGCAGGGCACCCAGGCTCTGTCTGAGTACACAGACTGGGATGGAGTTCCTCGGGGACCAGAAGGTTGGTGGGAGTGGGGGATGGCCGCACCTCTGTTCACCAAACAGGTGTGGGGTATAAGAGTAACAAGAGGAATGTTGCACCATTTCAGTCATGCAAGTCCATAGTGTTCTTGGGGTTGCTGGCAAGCAGAACCTGTTCTTAAGTCCTGGGAGAGCACTGTCTCGTTAAATATTCAAAATGGTCAAGCCACTTGTAAACATTCAAAATGGCAGCACCCTTCAGACAGGCAAAAGTCCACAGCTCAGCCTGCCTTTCTCTTTGCTGGTGCTTCATGTTTTATACCCCAACCACCAGAGCAGGCCTCTGTGCAGTCCCTGGCTAGCAGGGCTGAGTTTTAGGTTAATTCTTAGGTCCTACCACCACTCGGCACTCTCCAAGCTGTCTGTGCCTTCAGGATCACTCAGGATTGCTGCCAGACTGCAGCTCCACAGCTCTGTATGTCTCCTTTTGTGGTATTTTCATGCAAATTCTTCTGGTTGTTGGGGTTTAGCCCACTTCTATACCCTTCCCTTCAAGGCTCAGGGATCTAGGATTATCTTCTGTGTCTGTGTTAATTGGTTTCCCTTTTCTTTGTTGAAGAGGGTCTGTGCAGTCTTTCTGCTTAGTCCACCATCTTACTGGAACTCAGAACTCTGTTGTTGTTCTTATGTACCACCGAGTAGGACCTGACTCGTAGCAACCCTTCCTTGGATTGCTGAGGCAGTATCACTATGGAAGTAGATTGCCCAACCTTCCTTCCGAGGAGTGGCTAGGGAGTTTGAACTGCCAGCCTTCTGGTTAACAGTCAAGTGGCTTAGGCACTATGCTACCAGAGCTCCTAGAACTCCATAGAACTCTGTTGTTGTTGTTGTTATGTGCTGTCAAGTCAGCCCTGACTCATAGCGACCCCTCCTTGGGTTTCCGAGACAGTATCACTACGGAAGTAGGATTGCCCAACCTTCCTTCCGAGGAGTGGCTAGTGGGTTTGAACCACCAGACTTCTGGTTAGCAGTCAAGTGCCTTAGCCACTATGCTACCAGAGCTTCCATAGAACTCTAGGCCCCCAATATATGAGAAAAAAATGTAACTGGGGCAGGAGACTAGACTACACTTCCCAGAGGGCCACAGATGTCAGGAAGAGTCTCTGACCCAGGAAGCAGGGTCTATGTGGTCTTACTGGAAGGAAGAGGTGGAAAAGGTGAGAGATGTAGGACCACAGAGAGGGAGCAATTGAAGATGGCATTGTAGAAAACCAAAAAAATTAGGGTTTTTGCAATATAATGCACCATGCTTGCTGCACCTTAAAAAAAAAACCCTACAGATTTCAATGCATTACTTTCAATAATGGATAGAGCATGTAGAAGAAATAGATTAAAAAAGAAATAGAGTATTTGAACAATGCTATGTACTAACTAGACCTAACACCCATATATAGAACACCTCACCCAACAACAGCACAATAGACTTTCTTCTCTACTGCATGCGGATCATTCTCCAGGATAGGTTATATGATAGGTCAGAATAAGTCTTGATAAATGTAAAAAGACTGAATTAATACAAAGTAACTTCTCCGACCATAATGGAATGAAAGTAGAAATTAATAACAGAAGAAAAACTGGAAAATACACAAATATGTGGAAATTAAATAACACACCATTATATAGAGAGAAATCAGAAAACACTTAAAGTTGAATGAAAATGAAAGCACATTATACCAAAACTTATGTGACACAGTGAAGGCAGTGCTCTGAGGGAAATTTATAGCAGTAAATGCTTACAATTAAGGAGGAAGATCTCAAATTAGCAACCTAATTTTATAACTTGAGGAACCAGAAGAAGAAGAGTAAACCAAGCCCACAGGCCAGTTGATCACAGTAAGGAGGGTATAGTTCTATCAATCATGTTAAGATGAGCCAATGGTGAAATTCCTATTTCCTCCTCTTCTCCTTTAAAACTTCATTGTAACTAGCCTGCATTGAATCATTTGTTTTTCAGAAACAGAATGGACTCCCTGTATGCACACAGAGTAAATTACTCAAATAAATCCCATAAACTTAAAAAAAACCCAAAAAACAAAAAACAAAAAACAAAAAACTACAGCTTATTATCTCTCAGATTCAAGGAGAGGTTGCTATGAGTTGGGTCTGACACGACAGCACATAACAACAACAACAACAACATCTCTTATGAATATAGATGCAAAAATCCTTAACAAAGTTCTAGCCAACAGAGTCTCAACATCGTATTAAAGGACTTATTAAAGTGAAATTTAGTTCAGGAATGCAAAGGTGTTTCAACATCAGAAAATCAATTAGTGTAAACATATTAATAGAACAAAGGAAAAGAACCACATAATCATTTCAATTAATGTAGGAAAGGTCAATAAAATGCAACACGCATTCATGATAAAAACGAGAAATAGAAGGGAAATTCTCAATATGATAAAGGACATTTCTACAAAATCCACAGCTAACATCATGCTCATATACTGAAAACTGTTAAATATTGGTGAAAGAAATTAAAAACTTAAATGAATGGAAAGATATTCCATGCTCATGGATTGGAAAACCTAATATTGTTAAGTTATCAATACTACCCACAGTTATTTATAGATACAAGAAAATCCCTATCAAAATCCCAAAAGCCTTCATTGTACAAAAGGAAAAGCCAATCTTCAAATTTGTATGGAATTGCAAGGGGCACCAAATAGCCAAAGCAATCTTGAAAAAGAAGAATAAACTAGAAGGACTCTCAGTTCCTGATCTCAAAACATACTATAAAGCCATACTGTATACAGTATTATACTATATAATCAAAACAGTCTGTTACTGGTATAATAATCATGTTTGATTATCCAAAAGTAAGGCAGTGTAGTCTTACTTGTGCTTACTTACTAATCTATAGTGAACAATTTCATTTTGCCACCACATCAAAGATTCTGCTTCTAGATATGGCTGGCATCTGTCTCTCTCCTAACCCCCAGGTACTTACACAATCAAATCCTCTTTTCCAATTTACAATCCCTGACAGAGATGGACACAAGTAAGCTTGTGCTTATCTTGCTTACTGGGTACTCTGCCCCTGATAATAATAGACATGTGAACCAAATGGAATAGAATCAAGAGTCCAGAAATAAGCTCAAAATTATGGCCAATTGCTTTTAAATAGGGATCCTAAGCCCATCCAATGGGGAAATAATAATCTTTTCCATAAAATGGTACTATGACAATAGGATATCTGCATGCCAAAAAAAAAAAAAAAAAAGTTTGACTCATACCTCACGCCATACATAGATATTAACCAAAATGGATAAAAAACTTAAATGTGAGAACTAAAACCATAAAAATATCAGAACAAAATATAGGAGTAATGCTTTGAGAATCAGTTTTTGACAATGAATTCATGGATGTAACACTAAGAGCATCAGCAATAAATGATAAAATAGACCAATGGGAAGTCATCAAAATTAAAAACTTGTTTACTAAAGGACTTTATGAGAAAAGTAAAGAGATAAACTACAGATTGGTTGATGATATGATCCTATAGAAAGAAAACCCAAGAGACTCAGCAGAAAAAACTATGGAACAAATTGAGAGATTTAGCATAGTGGCAGGATACAAGATCAACATACAAAAATTAGTTGAACTCCTCTACACCAGGAAAGAGATAGCTGAAAAGGAAATCAATACCATTTACAATAGCCACCAAAAAATTAAAATACCTGGGAATAAAATACCAGGGACACAAAAGACTCATACAAAGAAAACTACAAAACATCATTTCACGAAACCATAGATCAAGAAACCATAAGCAATCTACATAGATGGAAGAACACACCATGCTCGTGGATAGGAAGATTGGACATTGTGAAAATGTCAGTACTACCCAAAGCAATCTATACATCCAATGCAATCCTAATCCAGATCCCATCAACATTCTTTAAGGATATGGAAAAACCAATCACTAATTTTATATGGAAAGGGAAGAGAGCTTGGATAAGCAAAACACTATTGAAGAAGAAGCTATCATTTGAACAGAACAAGGGGATACTGCATGCTTTAAAATCAGTGAGGGAGTGCATCAGGGTTGTATCCTTTCGCCATACTTATTCAATCTGTATGCTGCGCAAATAATCCGAGAAGCCGGACCACATGAAGAACGTGGCATCAGGATTAGAGGACGGCTCATTAACAACCTGAGATACGCAGAGACACAACTTTGCATGCTGAAAGTGAAGATGACTTGGAGAACTTATTGATGAAGAAAGACTACAGTCTGCAGTATGGATTACACTTCAATATAAAGAAAACAAAAATCCTCACAACTGGACCAATAAGCAGCATCACGATAGATGGAGAAAAAATTGCAGTTGTCAAGGACTTCATATTACTTGGTTCTACAATCAACACCAAAGGAAGCAGCTGTCAACACATCAAAAGAAGTATTACATTCAGTAAATATGTTGCAAAAGATCTCTTTCAAAAGCTGAGGAACAAAATGTCTCCTTGAATACTAAGATGAGCTCAACCCAAACGATGGTACTTTCAATCAGCTCATATGCATGTGAGAGTTAGACAATGAATAAGGAAGACTGAAGAAGAGTTGATGCTTTTGAGTTGTGGTGTTGGCAAAGAATGCTGAAAGTACTGTGGACTGCTAAAAAACTAGGAATTCTGTCCTGGAAGAAATGCAGCCAGAATGCTCCTTGGAAGAGAGAATGGCCAGACTTCATCTCACCTATTTTGGTCATGTTGTCAGAAGAGACCATTCTCTGGAAAAGGAAATCATTCTTGGTAAAATGCAGGGTCAACAACAGAGGGGAGGGCCCTCGACAAAATGGATTGACACAGTGGCTGCAGCAATGGGCTCATGTATAGTAGGGATTGTGAGGCTGCACAGGACTGGTCAGTGTTTCATTCTGTTGTACATAAGGTCGCTATGAGTCGGAGATGACTCAATGGCACATAACAACAACATAACATTGAAGAAGAACAAAGTAGAAGGTCTCACACTCCTGGAACTCAAAACCTACTATACAGCCACAGTAGTCAAAACAACCTGGCATTGGTACAGGGACAGACACATAGACCAGTAGAATAGAACTGAGAACTCAGACATAGATCCATCGACCTATGGTCAGCTGATCTTTGACAAAGAGCTGAAATCTATTAAATGGGGATGAGATGGTCTCTTTAACAAATGGTGCTGGAAAAACTGGATATCTATTTTCAGAAAAATGAAACAAGATCCATACCTCACACCATACACAAAAATTAACTCCAGAAGGATCAAAGACTTAAATGTGAAACTTAAAACTATAAAGTTCCTCAGGAAAAAATAGAGGCAAATTTAGGGGCCCTGATTTATGGCATGAATAAACTATGAGGCATAACCCAAAATGTACAAACAGCAGAAGACAGCTAGATGAATGGGACCTTCTCAAAATTAAATTTTTATGTGCTTCAAAAGACTTCTCCAAAACAATCAAAAGGAACCTACAGATTGGGAAACAAAATTCAGTCATGACACATCTGACAAGGGACTTATCTCTAAAATTTATAGAAAACTCCAACCCCTTGACAACAAAAAGACAAATAATCCAATTAAAAAATGAACAGAAGACATGAGTAGACAATTCACCAAAGAGGATATTCAGGTAGCTAACAAACACATGAAGAAATGTTCATAATCATTAGTCATTAGAGATACCCAAATCAAAACAACAGTGAGATATCATCTCACCTTAACATTAATAGCAAAGTTCAACAAGACAGAAAACAACAAATGCTGGTGAGGATGTGGAGAGATTGGGACACTCATACACTGCTGGTGGGCCTGTCAAATGATATAATCACTGTGAAAAACAGTATGGTGATTCCTTAACAAGTTGGAATTACAAATACCATTTGATCCAGAAATTCCATTAATAGGTATATATCCTGAAGAAGTGAGAGCCAGGACAAGGACAGATATATGCACACCCATGTTCATCACAGCACTATTTACAATAGCAAAAAGATGGAAACAACCTAGGTGCCCATCAGCAGAAGAATGGATAACTAAACTGTGGTTCATACACACAATGGAATATGATGTAACACTAAAGAATAATGTAGAACACATACCACTGCATAACATGGATGAATTGGAGGACATTATGCTGAATGAAATAAGTCAATCACAGAAGAACAAATAGTGTATTAGTTCATTAGTGTAAAGAGTCAAGGAAAGGTTTATATATGGAAGGAAACTTTCTTTGTTGGTTACCAGGGATGAGAGGGGAGGGGATGGAATACTACAAAAAATAAAATAAATAAATTAAAAAGTTTATCTATCTATCTATCTATCTATCTAAAGACTCACCTGGTTCCTGCCTTCATGAAACTGCAATCTAATGGGAAATGATTGAGTTAAGGTGCACTTTCCTATAGAAACAGTATACTAAATGATAGCTACCATCCATAAAAGCTTTTGCAATCTGTATTGTAATTGAAATGAATTGAAAAATTTCCTTTACACAGATTCACACAGTTGTAATTTATGCTATTGAAAAAAAAAAAAGGTGACAGCTGTTGGAGTATATTAGCCAGGTGTGAGCAGGAAATAGATTATATACTCAATGGCATAATTAAATGAAATAAACAAAAAACAAACACTGCCTTTGAGTCGATTTGACTCATAGCAACCCCTCCTTGGGTTTCTGAGGGTGTATCTCTACAGAAATAGATTGCCCAACCTTCCTTCCAAGGAGTGGTCTGTTTAAAAGGACATTATTAAATTAAATTAAAGGTCAGCATTGAAAAAAAAAAAGAGAAAGAAAGATAACCTACAGATTGGGAAAAAATATTTGGGAACTATGTATCTGGTATGGGTTTAATATCTGCAATATACAAAGAACTCCCACAACTCAACAAAATGCCAAACAACACAATTAAAACATGGGCAGAGGACTTGAATAGACATTTCATCAAATAAGATGTACAGATGTCTTATAAGCACACAAGAAGATGTTCATTGTTGCTGCTGTTAGGTGCAGTTCAAGTTGGTTCCAACTCACAGTGACCTAACGTACAACAGAATGAAATACGGCAACATCCTCACAATCCTTACTATGTTTGATCTTATCATTGGAGCCACTGTGTCAATACATCTCATCGAGGGTCTTCCTCTTTTGTGCTGACTCTGTGCTTTACCAAGCATGATGTCCTTTTCCAGGGACTGGTCCTTCCTGACAGCATGTCCTAAGAACATGAGAAAAGGTCTTGCCAAAGGAGCATTCTACCTCTTCTTCTTCCAAGATATATTTGTTTGTTCTTCTAGCAACCCATGGTATATTCAACATTCCTGCCATAGTTTAAAGGCATCAATTCTTCTTCATTGTCCAGCTTTTGTATGCATATGAAGTGATTGAAAGTACCATGGCTTGGGTCAGGCACACCTTTGTCCTCAAAGTGACATCTTTGCTTTCGAACATGTTAAAGAGGTCCTTTGCAGCAGATTTGCCCAATGCAATATACTTTTTGATTTCTTGACTGCTGCTTCCATGGACGTTGATTGTGAATTCAAGTAAAAGGAAATCCTTCTTCTTCTCTGTTTGTCATGATGTTGCTTATTGGTCCAGTTGTAAGGACTTTTGTTTTCTTTATGTTGAGGTGTAATCCATACTGAAGACTGTAGTCTCTGATATTCATCAGTAAGTACTTCAAGTCCTCTTTGCTTTCAGCAAGCAATGTTGTGTTATCTGCACGTCATAGGTTAAATCTTCCTCCAATCCTGACTGCATTCTTCTCCATGTAGAGCAGCTTCCTGGATTATTTGCTAAGCAAACAGACAGAGAAAGTATGGTGAAAGTACATAGGCCTGGCACAGCTTTCCTGATTTAAAACCATGCAGCATCCCTTTGTTCTGTTTGAACAATTGCCTTTTTGTCTATGTACAGGACCTGTATGAGCACAATTAAATGTTCTGGAATTCCCATTCTTCTCAATGTTATCCATAATTTTTTTTGATCCACACTGTCATATGCCTTTGCATAGTCAACAAAACACAGGTGAACATCTTTCTAATATTCTCTGCTTTCAGCCAAGATCCTAATGTCATCAGTGATGATATCTATCCCTCAGTCCATGTCTTCTTGTGAATCCAGATTGAATTTCTGACAGTTCCCTCTCTAGGTACTACTGCAGCTATTTTTAAATTATCTTCAGCTTAATTTCACTTGTGTGTGACATTAGTAATATTGTTTGATAATGTCAGCATTCTTTTGAATCATCTTTCTTTGGAATGGGTACAAATATGGATCTCTTCTAGTCAGTTGGCCAGGAAACTGTCTTCCAAATTTCTTGGCATAGATGAGTGAATTCCACCCATTTGTTGAAATGTCTCAGTTGGTATTCTGTCCATTTCTGGGGCTTTGCTTTTCTCCAATGCCTTTAGTGCAACTTGGACTTCTTCCTTCAATGCGGTCAGTTATTGATCATATGCTACTTCCTGAATGGGTTAAACGTGGATGAATTCTTTGTGATACAGTGATTCTGTTTATTCCTTTCATCTTCTTTTGATGCTTTTTGCATTGTTTAATATTTTGCCCATAGAATACTTCAAGATGACAACTTGAGGCTTGACTTTTTTCTTCAGTTCTTGTAGCTTGAGAAATGTCCAATATAGCCTTCCCTTTTGGTTTTTTAACTCCAAGTCTTGCACATTTCATTGTAATACTTGACTTTGTTTGTTCAAGCTGCCTTTTAAAATCTGTTCAGCTCTTCGATTTCATCATTTCTTCCATTTGTGTTAGCTGCTTTATATTCAAAGGCAAGATTCAGAGTCCCTTCTAACATTCATTTTGGTCTTTTCTTTATTTCTTGTTTTTTAAATGACCTTTTGCTTCCTTCTTGTATTATGTCCTTGATATCATCCTGTAGTTTGTCTGGTCTTCAGTCATTAGTGTTCAATGCATCAAATCTATCTTTAAGATGGTCTCTAAATTCAGGTGAAATATACTCAAGGTCATATTTTGGCTCTCACAGATTGGTTTTAATTTTTTCAGCTTCAACTTGAACTTGCATTTGAGTAATTGATGATCTGTTCCATAGTTGGCCCCTGGCCTTATTCTAACTGATGATGTTGAGCTGCTCCATCATGTCTTTCTCAGATATAGTTGATTTGATTCTTGTGTATTCCATCTGGCAAGGTCCATGTGTATAGTTTTCATTGATGTTGGAAAAAGGTTTTTCCAACGAATAGTTTGTTTGGTCTTGCAAAATTCTCTTATGCGATACAGGTATCATTTCTATCACCAGACTATATTTACTAAATACCAATGCTTCTTCTTTGTTTCTAACTTTCACATTCCAATCACTAGTAATTATCAATGCATCTTGATTATATATTTGATCAATTTCAGGCTGCAGAAGTTGGTAAAAAATCTTTAATTTCTTCATCCTTGGCCTTAGTGGTTTATGCTAAGAAATTTTGAAGACAGCTACTTGGCCAACTGATTGGAAGAGATCCATATTTGTGCTCCTTCCAAAGAAAGGTGATTCAACACAATGTGGAAATTATTGAATGATATCATTAATATCACATGCAAGTAAAATTATGCTGAAAATAATTCTAAGACACTTGTAGTGGTATACCCACAGGGAAGTGCCAGAAATTCAAACTGGATTCAGAAGAGGACCTGGACTGAGAGACATCTTTGTGTGGAAGGCTGAAGTGGAAGGCCAAACTGGCCCCTCACAGAAAGTTATAGAACTTTAACAGACTGTTGTTGTTTTGTGCCGTCAAGTTGGCCCTGACTCATAGCGACCTCTCCTTGGGTTTCTGAGGCAGTATCACTATGGAAGTAGATGGCCCCATCTTCCTTCCGAGGTTAACAGACTAGCAGGCATAATTAAAGTAGACATTAATCATAGTGACTAACTTGCTGTTTTTCCCCCTCCCCCTTTTGCTTTCTTTTAAGTAAATAGAATAGCCAATCTCTTTACAGACAATGAGTTCTTTAGATTTGCTGTTTTCAATTATGTACTCTTCTAAGCATAAACCTCTCCCATGACTGGTTTTGTTCGAGAACCGAAACCTATGAAGCAAAATGACCCTGGGAAGAGGGAGTCTGGAGTAACTAGGGAAGAGAACAAAGACATTCCTGGCAGTCCAAGGGATCTTCAACCCCCTTCCCATCTCTGTATATAATCATGTTTACCCCTTTGCTTGAGGAGACAGACATTTTAGAAAAGTGTTTATCTTTATCTCCTTGGGTTTTGATACTCAATAAATCTTTTGCTTTCCCTGTTCAACCTGTTGTGATCATTGACAAGGGGTAAGGACCTTGATTTCCTACAATTGCTGATGTCAGATAGCTCTTGGTTGAAAGCAAAGAATAACAGAAAGATACTTACCTGTGCTTTATTGACTATGCAAAGGCATTTGAGTATGTGAATCATAATGAGCTATGGGTACCATTGCAAAGAATGGGAATTCCAGAACACTTAATTGTGTTCATGAAGAAACTGTACACCTGCCAAGAGGCAGTCATTAGAACAGAATGAGGGAATGTAATACCATGGTTTAAAATCAGGAATGGTGTGTGCCAGAGTTGTATCCTTTCACCATACTTATTCAATCTGTATGCTGAGAAATAATCTGAGAAGCTGGACTATGTGAAGAAGGACATGGCATTAGGATTGGAGGAAGGCTCATTAACAACCTTCAATATGCAGATGACATAACCTTTCTTGCTGAAAGTGAAGATGACTTGAAGCACCTACTTGTGAAGATCAAAGTCTACAGCATTCAGGATGGATTATACCTCAACATAAAATAAAATTATTCACAAACTGGACCAATAAACAACATCATGATAAATGGAGAAAAGATAAAAGTTGTCAAGGATTTAATTTTACTTGGATGCACAATCAACACCCATGCAAGCAGCTGTCAAGAAATCTAATGACATATTGCATTGGGCAAATCTGCTGTAAGAGATCTTTTTAAAGTGTTAAAGAACAATGATAGCATTTTGACGACTAAAGCTCACCTGACCCAAGCCATGATCTTTTCAATAGCCTCATATACACGTGAAAACTGGTTAATGAATAAGGAAGACCACAGAAAAGTTGATGCATTTGAATTGTGGTGTTGGCAAAGAATATTGAATGTATCATGGACTGCTTGAAGAATGAAAAAAAATCTGTCATGCAGAAAGTATAGCTGAATCTTCTTGGAAGCAAGAATGGCAAGACATGTTATGTTGTACTTTGGCCATGTCATCAGGAGGGACCAATCCCTGGAAAAGGACATCATGCTTGGTAAAGTAGATGGTCAGCCAAAAAGAGGAAGACCCTCAATGAGATGGACTGACAAAGTGGCTACAACAATGGGCTCAAGCCCAGCAGCGATAGTGAGGATGGTGCAAGACTGAGAGTGTTTCATTCTGTTGTATATGAGGTCACTTTGAGCTGAAACCAATTCTACAGCACCTAACAACAACAAGAATGCCTAGGATATCGATCTTTATGCACTCCATTTCATTTTTGATGACTACTATTTTTCTAGATTCATACTTTGCACATTCAATGTTTTAATTATTAATGGATGTTTTCAGATGTTTATTCTCACTTTAAGTCATTTCGTATCAGCAAATGAAGTTCTTGAAAGCTTTACTCCATCCATGTCATTAAGCTTCCATGTGATTTCCAACTTGAGCAGTTCATCTTCTTGCACTATATATGACAAACTACAATGAGATACCGCTTTCCCCCTACTAAGATGGCTATGGTCATAAAAATAGAAAATATCAAGTGCTGGTGAGGATGTGGAGAAATTGTAACCCTTATCCACTGCTCGTGGGATTGTAAAATGCTGCAAACTTTATGGAAAATAGTTTGGTGGTACCTAAAAATTTAAAAATACCCTGCAATTCTAAGTTTCTACCCAAAAGAATTGAAAGCAGGGACACAAATACTTGTACATCCGTGTTCAATGCAACATCATTCACAATAGCCAAAAGGTGGAAACAATCTATCAACAGATGAATGAATAAACAAAATGTGGTATCTGCATATAATGGTATATATATATAACCATAAAAGAAAAAGGAAGTTCTGATACATGCTACAATATGGATAAAACTTGAAAACATTATGCTACATGAAATGTCAGCCATAAAATATAAATATTATATGATTATACTTCTATGAATATTCAGAATAGGCAAATGCATAGAGACCAAGCTTCATTAATGGTTACCTTGGGTAGGTGGGAGAGGGAAATGGAAGAGGTATTGCCTAAGAGGTACAGACTTTTGTTAATAATGATTTAAAAATTTGGAAATGGATAGTGATGATGGTTGCACAACCTGATGAATACTTAATGTCACTGACTTGTTCATGTAAAAATGGTTGAAATGTTTTGTGACATATATTTCATCACAATAAAAAATATATCCTATAGAAGAATATACATTCCTCTTGAAGACTTCTGGAGTTATTGTTTTTATTTATTTATTCCACACTCAGAATAGGACCTCAAGACTGTGTAGCTATATTTTGGCTACCTAAATTCATCAGAATATAACTGTTCAACATACATTAATTAGATCTCAAAACATTTGAGTGGAGTTGATGTTTTTCCTAAAGAGAAGTACAGTTGAACATCCCTGGAAGGATCCTGGGGCCATTCTATCTTTCTTTAGGTGTGGTCCAGGTCCCGCCTAGATCTGAAGGCCAATTTTCAGGTCCTAGAAGGACCTACTGGGTCAAACACTTCATGGGAGATTATTTGGGCTTCTTCAATTTTATTGAGCTCTCAGCAGGTACAGAAGTACTATAAGAAAACCTTCTCTAGGCCAATACTTTCATTGTGTGGTTTTGGAAATGGAAGAGAGAAGGAAGGCTAAGGTCTGCGTACAAGGTCAAAATCGGGGGCTGATACCACACCATGTTGCTTCTCAGTCTACTGATACCACACCATGTTGCTTCTCAATCTACAAGGCAACCCAGCCTTGCTCAAATAGTCTCAAACTTCCATTTTAGTCTTCTCATAGCAAACAGGAGGCAGAGTTAGATCCTGAAAAGAAAAACAAAAGAGAGTTTTTAAAAGAGACGTCCAAATATCAAATTAAATTTCACTTTGGCACTTTCCTTTACAACTACAGGCTTTTCCCTCCTTTATCTTTCTTGCCGCTTTCTTTCTATATCTTGGTACTGGTGCCTGTACAATTTTATCTATTACCTGCTTGACCAGAACTCTCCCCTTAGAACGTAAGTGATATTTATGCATGGGTTGTTTGATTTCTGGTAGGAGCACCTGCCAGGCGAGGAGAGCAGTGCGACCCATCTGCTCCTGGTGCACGCTGTCCCACAGGAACTAGTTGCCCTACTTCACACCTCAACATGTGACAGGCAACTGCTCTTTCTCATTTTCATGAACAGCTGATAGTAATATGATGTGTTCTTTTTGTAGACAAATATTTTATCTTCCATAGGACATAAAAAATCAGTAAAAGGAATTTGTATTGATTTCAAGTTGACACCATATCATTGTTACACATAGAGAAATACAATAGGAGGACTTGCATACTCTCCAAACCCAACTTTGCTCTTCTAATTTTCAGCTGTTGTAGATTCAGTTTCTTTCCCACTGGCCTTCTCTCCTTCTGCTCTTTATCTGCCCTGGGAAGGGACAGTGCAGCTGGCCACTGGCTGCGCAGAAGTCTGCAACTGAATGTGGCTCTGAGATTTCTGTCTCCTGGGGCAGTTGTTCTCAAGGAACAGGGGAGGGGGATTCCCTTCTCACTGAGCACATTGGACAATGTCTGGAGACATTTATGGTTGTCACAGCTTGGGTGGGGGTGTAACTGGCATGTATTGGGTTGAGGCCAGGAACACAGCTAAACTTCTTACAGAGCACAGGACAGCCCCCACAACAAAGAATTAACCAGCCCAGTGTCAGGAGGGCTGAACTTGAGAAACTCTGCCCTCAGGTAAGGGATAAAACAGGAGTAATCTGACTATCATTTGCATAGGGCTTTTGTCCTTACTGGATAGCTCCACATGAGGTTTTTTATTTCATATTGACTTCACAGCAGCCTGGGAGGTCAGCAGTGGAACTTTCATTTTATAGTCAAGGAAACTGGGGCTACCCTAGCTTAAATGGTCTGCCCCTAATCACACAGTCTGGAAGAGGCCCAGTTAGGTTGCTGGGCTTCAACTCCCCTGCCTCAGGGCTGTCACAGGGGCCTGTTTTCCTTCATCCCTCATGCCTCAGAGACACATGTGCAAGAACCCAGCAGTTCCTTTACCCTTGGTCCCAGTCTGGGGCCCCAGACTTGATCTTCCAAAAGTCCTGTGGCCCGGCTGCTGGATCAGAGTTCTCTGTCTCCCCAGTAGATGGTGAGATGAATCTTGCCACAGCTAAACCTCTGGGAACTTTCATGCAGTGTTTCTTATTAAGAAATAAAATAAAGCTTAGATACCTGGGACATTATGAAACTTATACACATGGTGGCATGACGATTTTGCATCTTCTGTTGTTCTTATGTGCCGTTGAGTTGGCTCTGAATCATAGTGACACTATGTACAACAGAACGCAACACTGCCTGGTTGTGTGCCAACCTCACAATGCTTGCTATACCTGAACCCGTCGTTGGAGCCTTTTTGTCAATCCATCTCATTGAGGGCCTTCCCCTTTCTTGCTGACCTTCCTCTTTACCAAGCATTATATCCTTCTCCAGGGAATGGTTCCTTCTGACAACATGACCAAACTTAGGTGAAATGAAATCTGGCCATTCTTGCTTCCAAGGAGCATTCCGCCTGCACTTCTTCCAGGACAGATCTGTTAGTTCTTCTGGCAGTCCATGGTACTTTCAGTATTCTTTGCCAAAACCACAATTCAAAAGTATCAACTGTTCTTCAGTCTTCCTTACTCACTGTCCAGTTTTCACATGCATATCAGGTTATTGAAAACACCATGGATTGGGCTAAGCTCATCTCAGTCTTCATAGAGACATCTTTACTCTTCAGCACTTTAAAGAGGTCTTTTGCAGCAGATTTGTCCAGTAAAATATGTCATCTGATTTCTTGACTGCTGCCTCCATTGGTGTTGATTATAGAACCAAGTAATATGAAATCTTTGACAACTTCCATCTTTTCTCCATTTATTGTGATGTTGCTAATTATTCCAGTTGTGAGGATTTTAATTTTCTTTATGTTAAGGTGTAATTCATACTACAGTCTTTAATCTTCAACAGTAAGTGCTTCAAGTCATCTTCACTTTCAGCAAGCAAGGTTGTGTCTTCTGTGTATTGCAGGTTGTTAACTAGTCTTCCTCCAATCCTGATGCTGTTTTTCTTCATATAGTCTAATTTCTCAGATTATTTCTTCAGCATACAGATTGAATAATATGGTGAAAAGGTACAAACCTGACACACTGCCTTCTTGATTTTAAACCATGCAGTATCCCTATGCTGTGTTCTAATGACAGTCTCCTGGTCTATGTACAGGTTCATCATGAGCACAATTCAGTGCTCTGGAATTCTCATTCTTCTCAATGTTATCCATAATTTGTTATGATCCACCCAGTCTGATGCTTTTGCATAGTCCATAAAACACAAGTAAACATCTTTCTGGCATTCTTTGCTTTGAGCCAAGATCCCTCTCACATCAGCAATGATATCCTTCATTCCACGTCCTCTTCTGAATCCAGCTTGTATTTCTGGAAGCTCTCTCAATATACTGCTGCATCCATTTTTGAAGTATTTTCAGCAAGATTTTACTTGCATGTGATATTAATGATTTTGTTTGATAATTTCTACATTTTGTGGGATCACCTTTCTTTGGAATGGGTACAGATATGAATCTCTTCCAGTCAGTTGGATAGGGAACTGTCTTCCAAATTTCTTGGCATAGATGAGTAAATGCCTCCAGTGTGACATCTTTTTGTTGAAACATCTCAATGGGTATTTCATCAATCCCTGGACCCTTTTTTAAAAAATTTTTTATTGTGATTTTGGTGAAACTCCACAGAGCAAATTCATCTTCCACACAGCAGTTCCCATACACCTGGCCTCATGACATTGACTGCAATCTCCCACAATGCAACAGCTCCCCTCCCATCCCCTCCCTATAGCCACCTCCTCCCTGTGTCCTTCCCTCCCATGCACTTCCACCCCCCAAGCTGCCTCCCTGTGCATACACAGCCCTTCCATTCTCCCATTTATGGAGGCTTTTTCTACCAATTCCTTCAGTGCAGCTTTGACTTCTTCCTTCAATACCATCGATTCTTGATAATATGCCATCTCCTGAAATAGATGAACATGAACCAGTTCTTTTTGGTACAGTGACTTTGTGTATTCCTTCTACCTTCTTCTTCTTTTTTAAAATATATTTTATTGAAATATAATTTACGTACAGTAAAATACACAAGACTAAAGTGACATGAGTCTCTCTCTCTCTCTCTCTCTCTCTCTCTCTATATATATATATATATTTGCAGTGTCCCCTCCTCTTCCCTTCCCTCCCTGGTAACCAACAAACAAAATTTCCTACCATATATAAATATTACTTTGACTTTTTACAATAATGAACTAATACTATATTTGTCCTTCTGTGGTTGACTTATTTCACTCAGCAGAATATTCTCCAAGTTCATCCATGTTGTGTGGTGTTTTGCAGATGCTAAATTATTCTTTAGGGTTGCATAGTATTCCATTGTGTGTATGTACCATAGTTTGGTCATCCATTCTTCTGTTTGCGGGCATGTAGGTTGTTTCCATCTTTTTGCTATTGTATATAGTGCTGTGATGAACATGGCTGTACATATATCTGTTCTTGTCCGGGCTCTCACTTCTTTAGGATATATACCTAGTAATGGAATTGCTGGGTCAAATGATATTTCTAATTTCAACTTTTTAAGGAGTTGCCATACTGCTTTCCACAGTGATTATATCATTTGACAGTCCCACCAGCAGTGTATGAGTGTCTCTATCTCTCCACATTCTCACCAGCATTTGTAATTTTCTGTCTTGTGGAACTTTGCCATTAGTGCTGGGGCAAGATGATATCTCATTGTTGTTTTGATTTGCATCTCTCTGATGGCTAATGATTATGAGCATTTCTTCATGTATTTGCTGGCCTCCTGAATATCCTCTTTGGTGAAGCGTCTAATGTCTTCTGTCTGTTTTTTAATTGGATTGTTAATTTTTTTTCTCGAGGTGTTGGAGTTTTCTATAAATTTTAGAGATAAATCCCTTGTCAGATATGTTGTTGCCAAATTTTTTTCCCACTCTGCAGATTCCCTTTTTACTCTTTCTGCAGTGTAATTATCAACAAGTATGAATTTGTTGCTGCATTTTGTTATGTGCTTTTTTGTAGTGTTGCTGATTTCTTTGTTCCATATAATTTTCTGCACTGAGCTTGTTTTGTTTACGAATCATAGTATCACTTCGTTAGTTGCTATTGTTTTAGTATTTGCTAAATATTTATGCTGGTCCTCTTTTTTATTTTGACTTGAAGGTTTATCATTTTTCTTTGAGGTGACCCTGTGATTCCTAATTTTCTCTCCAAGTTTAGAACAGTCCATAATATCTTTTTTTTTTTCTCTCAGAGTTGAGACTCTGCTATGGGTGTCATATCTTTATTATTATTATTATTGTGATTTGGGTGAAGATTTACAGAGCAAATTCACTTTCCATACAGCAGTTCACATACACTTTGTCTCATGACATGGATCACAGTTTACCACAATGCAACAGCTCCCCTCCCACTTCCTCTCCATAGTTACCTCTTCCCAGTGTCCATCCCTCCATGCACTCCTGTCCCCGAGCTATCTCCCTGTGCATAAGTAGCCCTTCTTTCTCCCATGATTGTTCTCTCCAAGGAGTGTATCTACCTGAGGTAAATGTTCAACTCATATGCATATCTTTTGTTTGGCTGGAAACCACAGGTGTGTGGGTTCAATTCCAGACCTGAAGGGCAGCTAGGGGCCATAGTCTCAGTGGTTCCACCAGGCTCTATTGGACCAGCAAGCCTGGTCCCCCCCTGC
>NW_006921724.1:1946605-1949238 GCF_000298275.1 Orycteropus afer afer
TTCTCTCCAAGGAGTGTATCTACTTGAGGTAAATGTTTAACTCATATGCCTGTATTTTGTTTGGCTGGAAACCACAGGTGTGGGTTCAATTCCAGACCGGAAGGGCAGCTAGGAGCCATAGTCTCAGTGGTTCCACCAGGTTCTATCGGACCAGCAAACCTGGTCACCCCCTCCTTTTTTTTCCCCTCCAAATGATTTTGAGTTTTGTTCCACATTGTTCTCCTTATCTATCAAGGATCTCCTACATTGATCCCCTTCCAAGTGGATGACAGTGGTAGCTGGGCACCATCTAGTTCTTCTGGTCTCGTAGTTGTATAGGCTGCAGATAGGATGGTATACAAGTTGCTAGGACTAATTGTTTCCATGAATTTTGGTTTTCTTCATTCTTCTTTACTCTGGACAAGGAGAGATCCATTGTTGCCTCTAGATGGCAGCTTGCTAGCTGTTAAGATCCCAGTCGCTACTCACCAAAGTAGGAGACGGAACAATGTTTTGTATAGTATGTTATGCCAATTGAGCTTGATGTCCCCTGCGACTATGGTCCCAAGCCCGCATGTTCAACTATTCGGTCCCTCTGTGTAGCTGGCTACCAATACAATATTAAATAGAAGTGGTGATAGAGGGCATCCTTGTCTGGTTCACATTCATAAGGGGAATGCCTTGAGTCTTTCTGCATTAATAATGATGTTGGCCATTGGCTTTGCATATATATTCTTTATTATGTTGAGTTTATAGAGGCTTATTTTGTTTCCTAACATATGGTCTATTCTGGAGAAAGATCCATGTGCACTGGAGAAGAATGTAAATTGTGTTATTTTTGGGTGAAATGCTCTGTATATGTTTATGAGGTCGAGTTGGTTGATTGTACTGTTGAGCTTTTCTGTATCTTTGTTGAGTTTTTTTCTAGTTGAGCTGTCCCTACTTGAAAGTGGTTTGTTAAAGTCTTCTATTACTATTGTAGAGTTGTCTATTATCCCTTTTAGTTCAGTTAATATTTGCTTCACATATTTTGGAGCACTTTTATTGGGTGCATAAATATTTATTTTTGTAACATCTTCTTTGTCAATTGACTCTTTCAGCGTCATATGATGTCCTTCTTGTCTCTTGTGATGGTTTTCACCTTAATGTCTATTTTATCAGAAATTAATATTGCCACTCCTGCTCTTTTTGGTTTCCATTGGCTTGGTATATATTTTTCCATCCCTTAGCTCTTAATTTGTTTTTATCTTTGTGTCTAAGGTGGGTCTCTTGTAGGCAGCATATGGATGGGTCTATCTAGTCTGCCACTCTCTTTCTTTTGATAGGGTCATTTAGTCCATTCACATTGAGTGTAATTAGTGATAGGTATGAATTGATCGCTGTCATTCTATTTTTTTTTTTGTTGTTGTTGTTGTGTTGGTGTTTCCTTGGTCCATATACTTTTCTGTGCTGAGTTCAGTTTGTTGGCTAATGCTTTCTCTATTTTCTTCTTTATTGTTGGTGTTGTGCTTTTTAAACCCATGTTTTCCTTTCTTCTGGATTTACTTAGGGGGATTGTTAATTTTCTCTGTGGTTACATTGGAGTATATTCTTGTCTCTACATTTTTAGAACAGTGCATACTGTGAAGACATTGTCCTGTTTTCCTCTCCATTTGGAAGTTTGTACCTAGAAGTTTTATTTCCTCTGATAGGTTAGTTGCTGTTGTTATGTGCTATTGACTTCCTTGGTTTTTAGAGTACAATGTTTTATAGTCTTATTTTGAGTTTCTATTTCTGATTTGGTTTTAGTGTTGATGCCACATATCCTGATTTTGTTGATCTCTGTTGTGGGTTTTCTATTGGAAGGACTTCCTGAAGCATTTCTTGTAGAGTTGGTCTGGTTTTCACAAAATCCCTCAATTTCTGTTTGTCTGAGAATGCCTTGATTTTGCCCTCAGATTTGATGGATAATTTGGCTAGATATAGGATTGTTGGTTGGAAGTTCTTTTCCTTCAGTGTTTTATATGTGTAGTCCCATTGCCTTCTTGCCTGCATGGTTTCTGCTGAGTAATCAGAGCTCAGCCTAACTGTTTGATTATTATAAGTAATATTTCTTTTGTCCCAGGCAGCTCTCAACATTTTTTCTTTGTCTTTGGTTTTGGAGAGTTTGATTATAATATGACTTGATGTTTTCTCTTGGGATCTATTTTGTGTGAGGTTCTATGAGCTTCTTGGACAAATATCTTTTCTTCTTTCATGATATAGGGGAAGTTTTCTGTTAGCAGAAAACAATTTTCTTGGTGGTTTCTTTCATCTCTTCTTGTTCTTGAATTTCAGTGAGTCTTATGTGGTTTCTTCTCATGTCATCCCATATAATTCTTTAGGTTTCCAATTTAAGTCTTTGATCCATCTGGAGTTCATTTTTGTGTATGGTGTGAGGTACAGATCTTGTTTCATTTTTCTCCAAATGGATCTCCAGTTTTGCCAGCACCATTTATTAAACAAACATTCTCTTCCCCATTTAATGTATTTTGGGCATTTGTCAAAGATCAGCAGACTATAGGTCAATGGATCAATTTCTGGGTTCTCAATTCTATTCCATTGGTCTATGTATGTGTCATTAAACCAATACCAGGCAGTTTTGACTACTGTGGCTGTATAGTAGGTTTTGAGAT
>NW_006921724.1:1949684-1969530 GCF_000298275.1 Orycteropus afer afer
ATAGTTTGACTTCTTCCTTACCAATTTGGATGCCTTTTATTTCCCTTTCTTGCCTTATGGCCCTGGCTAGGACTTCTGTTACAATGTTGAATTTAAGTGGTGATAGCTAGCATCCTTTTCTGGTCCCTGTTCTCAAGAGGAATGGTTTCAGTCTGTCTCCATTGAGAATAATGTTGGCTGTTGGTTTTGCATAGATTCCCTTTATTATGTTGAAGAATGTCCTTTCTATTCCTATTTTGCTGAGAGTTTTGATCAGGAATGGGTTTTGGATTTTATCAAATGCCTTTTCTGCATAAATTAATATGATCATGTGGTTCATCCCATATAATTCTTAAGTTCTTTTCATTTCTCTTAAATGTTTGTTCTGATTTTTCTTCATACAGGCTGGTGTCCAGGGATTTGTCTTCTAGTTGGGATATGGGTTCTTCTGCCAGTTCTTACCTAGTCTTTTGTGCTTCTACTGTGTTGTGTAATTCTGTAATTCTCATATTCATCTTCTGGATTTCTAACTGCTGCTTTTGTATGAGTTTTGATTATGCATTAATCTTTTTATTTTATTCTTCAGTGATTTTCCTGAGTTCTCCCAGGGAACTGTCTGTGTTCTCCTTGCTTCTGTTTGGTGTTTCCTTAGGCTTTTGTAAAGCTCTATAAACATATCTTCTAAATTCCTTCTCAGATAATTCTATTGCCTTCTCTTCCTCCATGTTTAATTAGACCTTTTTGTGTGGTTTTGCTTCTAATGCCTTGTCCTTTTTATTTATTTATTTTTTTATTTGAGGTTGCCTGTTGTTTCTTAGTATTTTGAGGTTGTCTTTAACTGTTGGTTATGTATTGATTTGTTTTGTCTTGGTTTTATGGTTTAATATTTGGAAAGGTGAAGCTGGTGTATTTTATTTTTTTAGTTATTAATTCAGGTATGCTGGGTTACTCTGCAGTTTTCTTTGTGATGGTGGAATCACTGTGTGGAATGTTGATATGAATTTCTGGTTGTCGTAAAGAGGGTTTAGAGTTTGAACCTGGAGGTATTATGGTGGCTGAATGTGGTTTGTTCTATTGGATGATTGAAGTTGTTGGTGGAGAAGGTGGGAGTGGAAGATTGGGAGAGCAGAAGTTCCCTCTTGGTAGAGGTGGTTTCTAGGGCTTTGAGTGGGCTGCTAATGTTATTCACAGGCCTGCAGCTCAATTTCAGCAAAGATTCCAGTTGTTAGGGGGTCGCTGCCTTCGCCAGGCTCAGACACATGCAAAAACCCTGCTCCCGAGGTCCCTCGGTGCCAAAAAGCCAATCTAAGACACTTGCCTGGCTCTGTGATTCACTGCGGGGGCTCCTGTCCCTGGGCCTGCCCACCCATGGCACCAGCCCAACTGGCCCAGTCCATGATCTGCTGCGGGAGCTCCCATGTGGTTCTGCTCAGCTGAGGAGCCAAAGATCCGCTCTATTTCAATGTCACTGGAGTCAGGAGAGTGCCTGTTAGTAATCTGTGGTCCCAATATCACTGATAAAGTCAAGTGCAGGCCTCTCAGTGCCACCAAGCTGATCCAAGCCTGTAGGGAAATCCACTGTAGGGACACCTACCTGGGTCCACTCTCCTGTAGCACCAATGGACTCTCTACTCTGGTTTCAGTGGTGCTGAACATGCCCGTCTGCAGATAGCTGACCCAAGTTACTGATAAAATCAGGTGCTGAAGGTAGATTCTTGGGCTGATCACTGATATGCTGGTGTGGTTTCTGGTATGCTGGTGTGATTGGTCTTCCTCCTTAACCCAGGGAAGTCTCTAATGGCCTTTCTCAGCTGCCTGTCAGCACTTTGCAGGATAGATCCTCTGATCCTGTTAGTTTTTTTCCCTGCCTGTCCTTTTCTCCCTTCCAATTCTACTCCTTTGATTTTGGTGCACTCTGACTCAGTGAGCTGTTCAGAGCATCAGAATTCCTAATTCAAACTGCTGTACCTAGTTTTTCAAGCACTAAGATGACTTCATCTCACCTATTTTGGTCATGTTGTAAGAAGGGACCATTCCCTGGAGAAGGATGTCATGCTTGGTAGGGTGGAGGGTCAACAAAAGAGGGGGAGGCCTTCAACGAGATGGATTGATATGGTGGCTGCAATGATGGGCTCAAGTATAGCAGGGATTGTGGGGCTGGCGCAGGATAGGGCAGTGTTTCGTTCTGCTGTGCATGGGGTCGCTATGAGTCAGAAACGACTTGACGGCACTTAACAACAACAACAAAGATGGTAGAGGGAATTATCGTGGTGATCACTGATGAGACTCCATTTTGAATCCCTTGGGAACTTCAATCTTTTCTTCATTTATCATGATGTTGCTCATTGGTCCAGTTGTAAGGATTTTTTGTCTTCTTTATATTGAGGTATAATCCTTAAGCCTGTAGTCTTTGATCTTCGTCAGTAAATCTGGGTGATGTTCTTGATATAATGTCACAATTCCTCTGGTTTTCAGTCATTGGTGTTCAGTGTGTCAAATCCACTCTTTAGATGGTCTGTATATTCAGGAGGGACATAATCCAGGCCATATTTTGGGTATGGTGAACTTGTTTTAATTGTCTTTCATTTAAACTTGAACTTGCCTATGAGCAGTTGATGGTTTGTTCCACAGTTAGCTCCTGGCCTTGTTTGGCTGAAGATACTGAGGTATTCCATTACCTGTTCCCACAGATGTAGTTGATCTGATTCCTGTGTATTCCATCTGGTGAAGTCTATGTGAAAAACTACCATTTATACTGTTGCATAAAGTTATTTGTGATTAATAATTCGTTGGTCTCGCAAAACACTATCATGCAATCTCCAGCATAGTTTCTATCACCAAAACCATATTTCCAACTACTGGTGATTCTTCTTTGTTTCCAACTTATGCATTCAGATCTCCAGTAATAATCAATACATCTTGATTGCATGTTTGGTTAATTTCAGACTGCAGAAATTGGTAAAAATCTTTAATTTCCTCATCTTTGGCCTTGGTGATTGCTGTGTAAATTTGAATAATAGTAGTATTGACTGGTCCTCCTTGTACATGTATGGATATTATCCTATCATTGACAGCATTGTAGTGCAGGATAGATCTTGAAACATTCTTTGTGATGATGAATGCCACATCATTCCTCTTCAATTTGGCATTCCTGGCATGGAAGATCATTACGGTTGTCTGATTCAGAATGGCTAAAACCAGTCCATTTCAGCTCACTAATACCTAGGATATCGATCTTTATGAGTTCCATTTCATTTTTGACAACTTCCAATTTTCCTAAATTCATACTTCATACATTCCATGCTCTGATTACTAACAGAGGCTTCCTTCCCATTTTGAGTCATGCCACATCAGCAAATGGAGGTTCCAAAAGCTTTACTCCATCCACATCATTATGGTGGACTCTACTTTGAGGAGGCAGCTCTTCCTCAGTTATATTTTGAATGCCTTCTGGTCTGAGGGGCTCATCTTCTGGCACTTTATTGGACAATGTTTCAGGGTTATTCATAATATTTTCCAGTAATGTATTAGAAAATGTTGCATTGCTATTCATGAGGTTTTTACTGTCCAGTTCTTTGAGAAATGGATGATCCCTTCCTTCTGAGTCTGTTTTAATCTGGAAGTTCCACTGAAACCTGTCCAACAGGGGTGACCTTGCTGGTATTTGAAATACTGGTGGCATAACCTCCAGCCTCACAGCAATGTGCAAGCCAACACAGTACGACAAACGGTAGAAGAGTGGTGGGTTTTGCATCTGCTTGTATGTAACCGGCTGTGTGAGGGACAGAATTTGTTTGAGACCAGCTTTTGTTATAACTGGGTAGGGAGGTTGTTTCTGCATCTCTCTTTCTCTTTCTGTAAGGACAAGTAACTGTATGAATTTGATTTTGTGTGTGTCCCTCAAAAGATACATATTTTTAATTTTTTACTGTGATTTGGGTGAAAGTTTACAGAGCAAATTAGTTTTCCATTCAACAATTCATACTTTTTTTTTGTGTGTGTGTGATATTGATTTCAATCCCAACCATGTAACAAACTCTTCATACTTCCTCCTTTTTTTTCCTTCCTATTTTCCTTCATCCTTCTTTTCTATCCCTTCTTGCCTTCTGAGCTTTATCCCTAGGGAAATGCTGCCCTTTTGATTTCAAGTGGTTGATTGTTGTAAGGAGTGTGCATCTCCCCAGTGGTATTTTTCACCTTATAGGCCTATCTGTAGTTTGACTGAAAGTTGAACTGAGTTCAGTTTCCAGCTTAAAGGGTGTCTAAGGACCATACTCTCAAGGCTTCCACCAGTATCTATAAGACCAGTAATGTTGGTCTTTTCTTTGATTTTGAGTTTTGTTCCATACTTTTTTCCTACTTTATCCAGGTCTTCCCATTGTAATCCTTTTTGGAGTGGTTGGCAGTGGTACCTGGGAACCTTCCAGTTCTTCAGCTCTCATGGTCATCAAGCCTGGAGTTCACATGGTCCATTAATTCTTTGGACTATTGTTCACTTGCATCTTTGATTTCCTTCACTCTTCTTTGCTCTGGTTGGGGAGAGACCAATAGATGGCTACCCACAAGATTTTAAGACCCCATTCACTACTCACAAAGTAGAATGTAGAGCATTGCTTTTGTGGACCATGTTATGCCAATTGACTTTGGTGTCCCCCAAGGCTATGGTCCTGAGCCCCCAGGTTCAGTGCCTCATTCTCTCAAAGTGTTTGGTTATGGCTAAGAAGTTTCAGACAATGCCTGCAGCGAGCCCAGCAAGGATTGTGAGAATGACGCAGAACTGGGCAGTGTTTCATTCTGTTGTACATAGGGTTGTTATGAGTCAGAGCTGACTCCATGAAACCTAACAACAATAAGAAGTTTTCATAACTTTTAGCCACTTATGTTCTACTAAATTCATGGATATATGTACAGCACATGTAAATGCATATGTGGCAATATCCTCTGCCAAACCTACACATATTTGTGAGTGTAGTTGCATTAGTCTTCCCGCCCCTGTTCAGCTTGCACATCTATGTATCCACTCAAAGATTACTGTTATTGCAGGATTGTGTATGTAATAGTATTTACCTTTGTGTCTTTAGCACTTGTGTTCTTCTCAGTGTCTTCCTTTGCCTTAATCATTTTGTGCTGACCTCCTCTTATTATATATTGCCTTTCCCTTCATTCAAGTTAATAAATGTCTACCTTCTAGTTATGATTTACCCTCCCTTCTACTCTCACCCCTGGTAAACTTCAAAGAATGAATTTTTTGTGTGTAAACGTTTTCTTGACTTTTTACAATAATGGACTCATACAATATTTGTTCTTTTGTGATTGACTATTTTAATGCAACATAAGGTTCATCCATGTTCTAAGGTGTTTTGCAGATCTGTTGTTATTCTGTAATGCTGTAATGTAATGTGTGTATGTACCATAGTTTGTTTATCCATCCATCCACTGATGGGCACTTAGATTATTTCTATCTTTTTGCTATTGTGAATAATGCTGTGATGAACATGGGTGTGCATATATCCATTTGTGCCACAGCTCTTATTTCTCTGGGATATATACTGAGAGTCTACGGTATTCTATTTCTAACTTTTTAAGGAAGTGCCATACCATTTTCCCCAATGGTTGTACCATTTTACAGTCCCATCAGCAGCGCATGAGGGTTCTAGTCTCTCCTTACCCTAGCCAGCATTTGTTTTCTTTTCTTTTTTTTTTAATTTTGCTATTAATGCTAGGGTGAGATATCTAATTGTTGTTTTGATTTACGTCTCTCTAATGGCTATTGATCATGAACATTTCTTCATGTGTTTTTTGGCTACCTGAGTGCCTTCCTTGGGGAAGTGTCTATTCATGTCCTTTGCCCATTTTGTAATAGGTGTTTTTTTTTTTTTGTTGTTGTTGTTGCTGTTACCAGCACCATTTGTTAAAGAAGCTATATTTTCTCCATGTTGGCGAGGTGTTGAATTTTTTTTTTTTTTATAAATGTTAGAGATTAGTACCTTGTCCAATATGCCATTGCCTAATACTTTTTCCCAGTGTGTAGATTATTTTTTCACCCTTTTGGTGAAGTCTTTCAATGTACACAAATGTTTAATTTTTAGAAGGTCCCAGTAATCCAGTTGTCTTCTGTTTATGTATTTTTAGTTATGTTTGATAGTGCATTTATGCCATGTATTAGGGCCAGCCCCTAAGTTTTCCCCTATTTTTTCTTTGATGGTCTTTATAGTTTTAGATTTACATTTAGGTTTTGATCTATCTTGAGTTAGCTTTTGTATATGATGAGAAATATGGATCCTGTTTTTCTTAGTGCAGATGGATATTCAGTTTTACTATCCTCATTTGTTAAAGAAACTGTATTTTCTCTATTTAATGGGTTTCAGCCCTTTGTCAAAGATCAGCTGTCCATAGGTGGATAGGTTTACTTCTGGGTTCTAAATTACATTCTTTGATCTATGTGTCTGTAATTGTACAAATACCAGGCTGTTTTGACTACCATGGCTGTATAGTAGGTTTTGAGATCTGGGAATGTGAGGCTTTCTATTGTTCTTTTCTTTAGTAGTGCTTTGCTTATCTGGGATCTCTTTCCTTTCCATATAAAGCTGGTGATTAGTTTTTCTGTCTCTTTAAAGAATGATGATAGAATCTGGATAGGGATTGTATTGCATCTCTAGATTGCTTTGGGTACTATTGAGACTTTCATAATCTTAAATCTGCCTATAAAAGCATGGTATATTTTTCCATTTATGTAGGTCTCTTTTGATTTCTTATCGTAGTGTTTGTAGTTTTCTTTGTATAGGTCTTTTGTGTCTCTGGCTAAATTTGTTCCTAAGTTCTTCACCTTTTGGTTGATTATTGTAACTGGTATTGTTTTCCTGATTTCTTTTTCAGAGTTTTCTTTGTTAGTGAAGAGAAATCTGATTGATTTTTGTATGTTGATCTTTTGTACCCTGCCACTTTGCTGAATCCTTTTATTAGTTCTGGTAGATTTCTTATTAAGGAGCTCTGGTAGTGTAGTGGTTAAGGCATTTGGCTGCTAACGAAAAGGTCGGTGGTTTGAACCCATTAGCTGCTCCATGGAAGAAAGATGAGGTAGTCTGCTCCCGTAAAGATTTACAGCCTTCGAAACCCAGTGGGGGTTGCTATGATTTGGAATTGAGTTGATGGCAGTGTTTTATCTCTTTAAATTTTCTTTTTTTAAAAGTACATTTTATCATGGGAGAAAGAAGGGCTGCTTATGCACAGGGAGACAGCTCAGGGAGCAGGAGTGCATGGAGGGATGGACACAGGGAAGAGGTAACTATGGAGAGGAAGGGGGAGGGGAGCTGTTGCATTGTGGTAAACTGTGGTCAATGCCATGAGCCAAAGTATATGTGAACCGCTGTATGGAAAGTGAATTTGCTCTGTAAACCTTCACCCAAATCACAATAAAAAAAAAATTCTAGAAAAAAGATAAAGCATCACTGTTATACTGAAAAACACTAAAAACTATTTCTTAATAAAATATGCAATAAGTAAAAAAAGGACATTTTATTGAAATATAATTTATGTATTTATGTACAGTGAAATACACAAAACTAAAGTGACATGAGCCAATGCATTTTTTTTTCTTTCAGTGTTCCCTCTCCTCCCCTCCCACCCTTGGTAACCAACAAAGAAAGTTTCCTTCCATATAAAAACCTTTCCTTGACTTTTGACAATAATAAACTAATACGATATTTGCCCTTCTGTGGTTGACTTATTCCAGGACAGATCTATTAGTTCTTCTGGAAGTTCATGATACTTTCAGTATTCTTTACCAATACCACAACTCAAAAGCATCAACTCTTCTTCAGTCTTCCTTATTCATTTTCCAGTTTTCACATGCATATGAAGCGATAGAAAATATCATGCCTTGGGTTAGGTGCACCTTAGTCTTCAAAGAGACATCTGTGCTCTTCAGCATTTTAAAGAAGTCTTTTGCATCAGATTTGTTCAGTGCAATATGATGTATGATTTCTTGACTGCTGCTTCCCTTGGTATTGATTGTGGAACCAAGTAATATGAAATCTTTGACAACTTCAATCTTTTCTCCATTTATCATGATGCTCCTTATTGGTCCAGCTGTGCAGATTTTCATTTCCTTTATATTTAGGTGTAACTCATACTGAGGACTGTAGTCTTTAATCTCCATCAGTAAATGCTTCAAGTCATCTTCACTTTCTGCAAGCAAAGTTGTGTCATCTGCATATCACAGGTTGTTAATAACACTTCCTCCAATCCTGATGCTAAGCTTTTCTTCATATTGGCTAGCTTCTCAGATTATTTGCTCAGCATACAGATTGAATACTCCCTTCTTGATTTTAAACCATGTAGTATCCCCTTGTTCTGTTCTAATGACAGTCTACTGGTCTATGTACAGGTCATGAGCACAATTAAATGTTCTGCAATTCCTATACTTCACAATGTTATCCACAAATTGTGATCCACACAATTGAATCTTTTTGCATAGTCAATAAAACACTAGTAAACATATTTCTGGTATTCTTTGCTTTCAGCCAAGATCCATCTGACATCAGTAATGATATCCCTCATTTCACATCCTCTTCTGAATCCAGCTTGTATTTCTGGAATTTCTCTGTCAACGTACTGTTGCACCTATTTTTGAATTATCTTCAGTAAAGTCTTGCATGTGTTATTAATGATATTGTTCCACATTCTGTTGGATGACCTTTCTTCAGAATGAGTACAAATATAAATCTCTTCCAGTCAGTTGGTTAGGTAACTGTCTTCCAAATTTCTTGACCTAGATGGGTGAGTGCCTCCAATGTGACATCTCTTTGTTGAAACATCTCACTGAGCATTGCATCAGTTTCTGGAGTCTTGTTCTTTGTCAATTCCTTTCACTTCTTCCTTCAATACTACTGGTTCTTGATCATATGCCATCTCCTCAAATGGATGAACATCAATCAATTCTTTTTGGTACAGTGACTCTGTATTCCTTCCATCTTTTTTTGATGTTTCCTGCATCATTCAATATTTTGCCCATATACTTTCAAGATTGCAACTTGAGACTTGAATTTTTTCTTCAGTTCTTTCTCTTGAGAAATGCTGAGAATGTTCTTTCCTTTTGGTTTTCTAAGTCCAGGTCTTTTCACATTTGATTGTAATAATTGACTTTGTCTTCTCAAGCTGCTCTTTGAAATCTTCTGTTCAGCTCTTTTATTGTCTTATTTCTTCCATTTGCTTTAGCTACTCTCCGTTCAAGGGCAAGTTTCAGAGTCTCTTCTGACATCCATTTTGGTCTTTTCTCCCTTTCTTGTCTTTTTAATGACCTTTTCCTTTCTTCGTGGATTATGTTCTTGATGTCATCCCACAATTCCTCTAGTTTCTGATCATTTGTGTCCAATGCATCAAATCTGTTCTTTAGATGGTCTCTAAATTCAGGAAGGATATATTCAAGGTCATATTTTAGCTCTTGTTAACTTGTTTTAATTGTCTTCAACTCCAAGTTGAACTTGCATATGAGCAATTAATGGTCTGTTCCACAATCAGCTCCTGGCCTTGTTTTGGCTAAAGATATTGAGCTTTTCCATCCCCTCTTGCCACAGATGTAGTCAATCTGATTCCTGTGTACTCCATCTGGTGAAGTCCATGTGTATAGCCGCCATTTATGTTGTTGAAAAAAGGTATTTGCAATGAATAAGTCGTTGGTCTTGCAAAATTCTATCAGGTAATCTCTAGCATCATTTCTATCACCAAGGTCAAATTTTCCAACTACCAGTGATTGTTGTTTGTTTCCAAGTTTTGCATTCCAATCACCAGTAATGATCACTACATCTTGATTGCATATTTGGTCAATTTCAGACTGCAGACATTAGTAAAAATCTTCAATTTCCTTGTCTTTGGCTTTGGTGGTTGGTGTGTAAATTTGAATAATAATAGTATTAATTGGTCTTCCTTGGAGGTGAATGGATATTATTTTGTCAATATCAGTTCTGTACTTCAGGATAGATCTTGAAACATTCCCTGTGATTATGAATGCCGTGCCATTCTTCTTCAATTTATCATTCCCAGCATAGTAGATCATATAGTTGTCTGTCAAAATGGCCACAACTAGTCCATTTTAGCTCACTAATGCCTAGGATATGGATCTTTATGCATTCCATTTTGTTTTTGACAACTTCCAATTTTCATAGATTCATACTTCATGCATTCCTTGTTCTGATTATTAATGGATTTTTGCAGCTATTTATTCCCATTTTGAGTCATGCCACATCAGCAAATGGAAGTCTTGAAAGCTTTACTACATACACCCACATCATTAACAATGACTCTACTTTGAGGAGGCAGCTCTTCCCCAGTTGTATTTTGAGTGCCTTCTGACCTGAGGGGCTCATCTTCTGGCACTATATTGGATAATGTTTCAGTGGTATTTATATAGTTTTCCAGTAATGTGTCAGACAGTGTTTCACTGCAATTCATAAGGTTTTCACTGTCCAATTCTTTGAGAAGTGGATGGCCCCTTCTTCTGAGTCTGTCTTGGTCTGGAAGCTCCACTGAAACCTGTCCACCATGGGTGACCCTGCTGGTATTTGAAATACTGGTTTCATAGCCTTCAGCCTCACAGCAACATGCAAGCCACCATAGTACAACAAACTGACAGATGAATGGTAGATCTATATATAGTTCTTTCGTATACTTTGTCAGGTAGTTCTTATAGTATTTCTTCCTTTGGAAGATTGTGCTGTCCTCTATCTTGGTCAATTCTTTGACTCATATTGTCTTTTATTTTTCCCTGTGTGTGTGATTTGAAGTTTTCTGTCATTTCTAGGACACGGTGATGTTATTGTATCAATTTGTTGATTGTATGTTGGTTTGCTTATCCCCCCCCCCCTTTTTTTTTTAATATATCCAGGCTTTGAGGTGGGCATGCTACTCTGCTCACTAGTTTGCCAGCACTGGGAAGCTTATTATGTGTATCTGTGTGGATTTGGTAGTAGTTGGGAGTGTGGGAGCAAGTCTCAGATCACTGGTTTTGCAGAGCAGCTGAGGGAAGTCTGAGTGGGTGCTGGCCACTGTCTGTCTTTGACCCAGCTGTGTTAGAGTGGATGGTGGCACTCACTCAGTGGGTGACATGGCAGGTGTGATAGGTATGGCTGAGTAGGGTTGCTAGCTTCCTGCTGCTGGGGAAAATAGAAAAAAAAGACAAAGAAAGAAAAAAGGGAGGCAAGAAGAAGAAAAAATGTAAGAAAAGTGGAAAAAAGGGAGAGGAAGAAGAAATGCATAAGATGAAAAAAGAAAAATGAGAAAATAAAAGAAAATAAAGACAAAAGAACAACAACAAAGCCAGATGCCATGCTAGGGGAAGAATGTCTGTGATTGCTCTCCATAGATTCAACCTATCTGAGTGTTGACTCTGTGGGCATGGCCAAGAACCTAAAGAAATCCAGATAAACTTATTCCTTTAGTTTACATGGGTACATGTTACACTTTATACTAACCAATAAATATAAAAGGCTTATAGCTAAGGTTCTTCCCTCCTCTCCTCTCTTATAAGAAAGTAATTATATTCCATGACTCCTTTCTTCTTACAGTTTTGTGTATCAGTTAATAGTATGAACTCCAGAGTTAGACTTCCTAAGTGCAAATCCCAGTGCTACTCAACTCCAAGACAAGACATGTAACTGCTCTCTGCTTCAGTTTTTTCCTTTGTAAAATGGAAGTATCTGTCCTATGGGTTATTATAAGGATTAATGGGTTAATCTAGTAAAGAGCTCAGACAGTGCCAGGCATGTGATGAGTGTTTTATGCATTAACTAAATCAAATTCTTTGTATAATTGCTAGTAAACCCATTTACCTATCCTTACATTTAAAAATGCTTAAAGTGCTAAAAATCTTTAAGGTGTTGAAAGTAAAGACTTCACTTGGAGGACAAAAGCATGCCTGATCCAAGCCTGGTATTTAAAATTGCCTCATATGCATTTGAAAGATGGACAATGAGGAAGAAGGCCGAAGAATTGATGCTTTTGAATTATGGTGTTGGCAATCTACTTCCAAAAATAGCCAATGAAAACCGTATTTATCACAACAGAATATTGTCTAATATAGTGGCGGAAGATGAGTTTCCTAGGTTGAAAGTCCCTCAAAATACAGGGTAGCAGAAACAATGCACTCAAGCACACCATTAATGGAAGATGACACAGGACAGGGCAATGTTTCATTCTGTTGAACATGGGGTAGTGATGATTAGGAGCCATCTCAACAATGGCTAAGAACAACCACAGAGGAGACAGTTGGGGCCTATCTACTCTGGGATTAGCTTGATCCCATATGTAAACTCTGTTCTTGGCTCATACCAACCTTGAAGCAGGTCTCAGTGGTTCAATATGCCATGGAGATAAGTCCATTTCTGTAACATATTAGCGACATATGAAGAGTTTACAGATGATTTTGTGAAGAGTCAGGAAAGCCTAGAAATGGCAAATGCTAAAGCAAAACTACATTTCATGTCTGCTGGAGCCCTCTGCCAGGACAATGATCTGTCCATGTTCTCTGCCTTGTGTCTTTCCTGAGAAGATCCTGATCTATGCAAATTGCTTCTCTAGAGCAATCACACTTCCCTGTTCTCTCCAGTCTGGGTGCTCATACTCAGCAGACCCAAAATTTGCCTTGTGATCCTCACCCCTGAGATGGCTCTGTGATTATTAATCACAAATTTATCTTTTCCCTGGGTTAATCACACTTGTATTGCCTGTAAATGTTTTGCGTAGTCTGGGACTGAGAGCATTTAAAGTCCAGTGATCCCAACTCTGCTTGCTTCATTATATGCATTCTCTCTTTCCAATAGTGGCAATTTTCTCTGGAAACAAAGCATGTTTCCCCACTCCACCATCCCTTATCCACAAACCTAAAATCCAAAAATCTCTGAATACTCAAAAGCTTTCCATAACTTTAAAGCATCCTCTTTTGATAGGAAAATCCTGACCTGAACTGAAGATTTTTATTGTCTTTATTTATCTCACTTAGGATAAATAGCTATGCTTCACTATAGCAGTGCTGGTATGTTTGCTTACAGCATGCTGCACTGAACCTTACTTGGGATGCTATGAAATATAAGGTCTGTACATTTTATTTTCTTTATGGAATCAATCCAGGACATTCTAAATTACAAAGCACTGCAGGGATTTCAGATAGGGGATTTTGGACCTGTCTCACTTTTATGTCTCAGGCACACTGAGAACACAAGACCATGCCCTTGTGGGCTGCATGTATACATACGTAGCCTCAGGATGAACAATGTCCTCATAAAGATTTGCTGAGAGAATGAATCAGAGCTTGTAAATTCTCATGACTGTGGTTCAGATTCGTTGTTGTTGTTGTAGCTGCTATTGAGTTGGCCCTGCCTCATGATGATTCCATGCACAACAGAACAAAACTGCTGCATGGTCCTGCATCATTCCCATGATGAATTATGGCTTGGACTGTTATGATCCATATGATTTTCATTGGCTGATTTTGGAAGTAGATCATCAGGCTTTTCTTCCTAGTTTGCCTTAGTTTAGAAACTCTGCTGAAACTTGTTCAACATCATGGCAACATGTAAGCTTTCCCTGACAGATGGCTGGTGGCTGTACATGAGGTGGATTGGCTGGGAATCAAATTGGGGTCTCCTATATGGAGTGGCTGGGGACCTCTGGTAGCATAGTGCCTAAGGCACTTGACTGCTAACCAGAGGGCTGGCGGTTCAAACCCACCAGCCAATCCTCGGAAAGAAGGTTAGGCAATCTACTTCTGTAATGATACTGCCTCAGAAACCCAAGGAGGGGCCGCTATGAGTTGGGGCCGACTTGATGGCACATAACAACAACAACAACATATGGAGTGGCTGGGGACCACAAGAGCAGCAGGATCCAGGTAAGGGGTGGGAGGCCAGAGCTAGGCCCCAGACCACCAGAGCCACAAAAGGGAGGGAGCAGAGCAGCCAGGGACCACAAGAATGGCAGGATCCAGGTAGGAATTAGATAAAGGGAGGGCAGAGAGGTTTCCAACAGCTAAGGGAGACAAACTTGTCTGTCAGTTTGTCATCCTGTGGGGCTTGCATGTTGCTGTGAGGGTTGAGGCTGTGTCACCGGTGTTTCAAGTGCCATCAGGGTTGCACATGGTGCACAGATTTCAATGCAGCTTACAGACTGAGACAGACTAAGAAGAAGGAAGAGGCTACCAACTTCTCAAAAAATTGGCCAGGGAAAACCTTACGAATAGCAGAGAAACACTGTCTGATACAATACTGGGCAACTTTATGAATAGCTTGGAAACATTATCTGACATAGTGCAGAGAGATGAACCCCTTGGGTCGGAAGGCACTCAAAATAAGACTGGGAAAGAGCTGCCTCATTAGAGTAGAACCAATCTTAATAATATGGATAAAGTAAGTCTTTCAGGACCTCCATGTGCTGACATGGCATGACTCAAATCGAGGAGAAACAGCTGCAAATATCCATTAATAATCAGAACTTGAAATGTACAAAGTATGAAATTGGAAAATTGGAAGTTGTCAAAAATGAAAAGGAATGCCTAAAGATTGATATCCTAGGCATTAGTGAGCTGAAATGGACTGTTTTTGGGCATTTTGAATCAGACAACCATATGATCTACTATGCTGGGAATAACAAATTGAAGAGAATTGGTGTGGCATTCATCATCAAAAAGGATGTTTCAAGATCTGGCCTAAAGTACAATGCTGTCAGTGATAAGATAATATCCATACTTCTATAAGGAAGATCCGTTAAAACTATTATTCAAATTTATGCACCAACCACCAAAGCCAAAGACGAGGAAATGGAAGATTTTGATCAACTTCTGCAGTCTGAAATTGACCAAACATGCAATCAAAATGCATTGCTTATCAGTGGTGACTGGAATGCAAAAGTTGGAAGCAAGAAGAATCACTGGTAGTTGGAAAATTTGACCTTGGTGACAGAAATAACACTGGAGATGACATGATAGAATTTTGCAAGAACAACAACTGTTCATTGCAAATACCTTTTTCAACAACACAAACGGTGTTAGACACTTGGACTTTGCCAGATGGAGTACACAGGAATCAGATTGACTACATCTGTGGCAAGAGGAGATGGAAAAGCTCAGTATCTTTAGCCAAAACAAGGCCAGGAGCTGATTGTGGAACAGACCATTAATTGCTCATATGCAAGTTCAACTTGAAGTTGAATACAATTAAAACAAGTCCACAAGAGCCAAAATATGACCTTGAATATATCCTTCCTGAATTTAGAGACCATCTAAAGAATAGATTTGATGCATTGAACACCAATGACTGAAAACCAGAAGAATTGTGGGATGACATCAAGAGCATCATCCATGAAGAAAGCAAGAGTTCATTGAAAATATGAGAAAAAAAAGAAAATACCAAAATGGATGTGAGAAGAGACCCTGAAACTTGCCCTTGAGCGAAGAGTAGCTAAAGGAAATGGAAGAAATGACAAGATAAAAGAGCCGAACAGAAGATTTCAAAGAGCAGCTCGAGCAGACAAAGGCAATTACTATAATGAAATGTGCAAAGATCTGGAGTTAGAAAACCAAAAAGGAAGAACACGCTTGGCATTTCTCAAGCTGAAAGAAGTGAGGAAAAAATATAAGCCTCGAGTTGCAATATGGAAAGATTCTATGGGCAAAATATTGAATGATGCAGGAAGCATCAAATGAAGATGGAAGGAACAAGGAGAGTCAGTGTACCAAAAAGAACTGGTTGATCTTCATCCATTTCAGAAGGCAACATATGTTCAAAAACCAATAGTATTGAAGGAAGAAGTTGAAGCTACACTGAGAATTGGTGAAGAACAAGTTTCCAGGAATTGAAGGAATACCCATTGAGATGTGTCAACAAATAGATGCCCTACTGGAGGCACTCACTTGGTTATGCCAAGAGATTTGGAAGACAGCTACCTGGCCAACTGACTGGAAGAGATCCACATTTGTACTCATTCCAAAGAAAGGTGATCCCATAGAATGTGGAAATTATCAAACAATATCATTAATATCACATGCAAGTAAAATCTTACTGAAGATAATTCACAAACGGTTGCAGCAGTATATTGACAGAGAACTTCCAGAAATGCAAACTGGATTAAGAAGAGGATGTGGAACAAGGGATATCATTGCTGATACCAGATGGACCTTGGCTCAAAGCAAAGAATACCAGAAAGATGTTTATTTGTGTTTCATTGACTATGCAAGAGCATTTGATTGTGTGGATCATAACAGATTGTGGATAACATTGAGAAGAATGGGAATTCCAGAACACTTAATTGTACTCATGAGGAACCTGCACATAGACCAGGAGGCTGTCATTCAAATACAACAAGGGAATACAGCATGGTTTAAATTCAGGAAGGGAGTATGTCAGGGTTGTATCCTTTCACCATACCTGCTCAATTTGTATGCTGAGCAAATAATCCAAGAAGCTGGACTATATGAAGAAGAAAATGGCATCAGGACTGGAGGAAGAATAATTAACAACCTGCAATACACTGTGACACAACTTTGCTTGCTGAAAATGAGGCTGACTTGAAGCACTTACTGATGAAGATTGAAGAATAGAGCCTGCAGTATGGATCACATCTCAATATAAAGAACAAAAATCTTCACAACGGGACCTATAAGCAGCATTACAATAAATGGAGAAAAGATTGAAATTTTCAAAGACTTCACATTGCTTGGTTCTGCAATCCACGCCAATGGAAGCAGCAGTGAGGACATCAGCTGATGTATTTGTTGTTGTTCTTGTTATGTGCTGTCAGTCGGACCCGACTTAGCGACCCCTCCTTGGGTTTCCGAGGCAGTATCACTACAGAGGTAGATTGTCCAACCTTTCTTCCCAGGAGTGGCTGGTGGGTTTGAACCGCCAGCCTTCTGGTTAGCAGTCAAGTGCCTTAGGCACTGGGCAAATCGGCTGCAAAGGATTTCTTTCAAGTGCTGAAGAGCAAAGATGTCTCCTTGAGGTCTAAGGTGCACCTGACACAAACTATGGTATTTTCAATCATCTCATATGCATGTGAGAGCTGGACAATGAATAAGGAAGACCGAAGAAGAATTGATGCTTTTGAGCTGTTGTGTTGGTGAAGAATGCTGAAAGTACCATGGACTGATAAAAGAACTAGCAGGTCTATAGCCAGAATGCTCCTTGGAAGTGAGAATGGCCAGACTTCATCTCACATACTTTGGTCTTGTTATCAGAAGGGACCGTTTACTGGAGAAGAAACGTCATGCTTGGTAAGGTGGGGGGATGACGAAAGAAGAGAAGGCCCTCAATGAGATGGATTGACACGGTGGCAGTGGCGATGGGCTCAAGTATAGCAAGGGTCATGGAGCTGGCACAGGATCCGGTGGTGCTTCGTTCTGCTGTGCATAGGGTCGCTATGAGTTGGAGACGACTTGGGAGCACCTAACAACATCAACATATAGAAGGTGAAAATTATCCCACTGAATCTCCAGTGTCCCCTCGTTTCAGATTTATGTGTGCTAAATAATTGATAATTGCTAAGACAGAGCCCCTAAATGTCCTGTGATTAATTTAGCCCTAGCCCTGGGAGTTTTCACTTTTTTTGTTGTTTCCAAATATTTTTACCTGGAGAGTTTTCCTGTCTGAGGACTTTTCTCACCTAGAGGAATTACTTTTTCTTCTTCCTGTTGAAATTACTCTCAAATCTTCTATGACAGAGTTGCAAACATGGTGACAACCCCCAAATTATATGATAAGGGATCCTTAATAGATGTGGAGGTGTTCACTAGAGGAGAAATCCTGCCCTTGCTGATCAGAGCTGGCTCTGTATTAGAACATAGGTGGGCGTGTGTTTGACAGTATCTGCCAGGAACTGTAGAATGATTTTCCTGATCTAGAAGAGCAAATCTCAGATATTTTACACATTTCTAGGTATTTCGAAACAGTTTTTACAAGATGCAAGCATTACATTTACAATATTTTGGGGTTCACCCATTTTTTTTTTTAGAGGGAATTGCTGGGTCATATTTGTACTGAATTTCAGGTGTGTCCCATGACCTCTCAGCCCACCCTACCCATCAAATTCTCTCTGGTCTCCAAACTCCACTACTCTTGAGAGACTCACTGGGTTAGGTGCCAGGTGTCCTTTAGGTATCATTTGACAAGCCGCATTCCTCCTCCTAGGTCCCTTGGGGAGCTCTGGTAGCATAGTGGCTAAGACACTTGCCTGCTAACCAGACGGCTGGTGGTTCAAACCCACCAGCCACTCCTCGGAAGGAAGGTTGGGCAATCCTACTTCCATAGTGATACTGCCTCGGAAACCCAAGGAGGGGTCGCTGTGAGTCAGGTATGACTCGACGGCACATAACAACAACAACAACAACAGGTCCCTTGGTGGTGCAAATGGTTAAGTACTGAACTAATAGCTCAAAGGTTGGTGGCGATCTGATTCTGAAAAGACACACCCTTGAAAACCGTATGGAGCAGTTCTACTCTACACACATGGGGCTGCATGAGTCAGAATTAACTTGAGAGCAACTAACAGGATTCTTCCTTCTGGGCCTCTGGCTAGAGTCTTTTGCTAAACCAAATCTGCTACTTTCTTCAAGACTCTGTTTCAAATTCTCTTTTCCAATGTAGCTTTCCTAAAAGCCTGACATCTATGTGCTGTTTTTTTTTTTTTTTTTTTTCCCATTATTACCCTTCCTTGGGAGCTTTGGTAGCGTAGTGCCTAAGGCACTTGACTGCTAACCAGAAGGCTGGTGGTTCAAACCCATCAGCCACTTCTCAGTAGGAATATGAGGCAATCTATTTCCGTAGTGATACTGCCTTGGAAACCCAAGGAGGGGTCGCTATGAGTTGTGTCCGACTCGACAGCACATAACAACAACATTATCCTTCCTTATGCTGTTGGTGAAATACAGTTTGACAAACACGCTCTATAACAATGGACATTTGCATTCATATATTTTTTTCTTCTCTTGAATTATTTGCTTACATTCCTAGGAATGAGTTTGTTGCCTCAAACTACATAGATGTTTTTATGGCTGGTAAAATTCATTCTTTTATTTATTCATTCAAAAAATAGTTTTGAATACCTGTAGGATACCAAGACTATGTCAGGAGCTAGTGGTATGGTAGAGAGCTAAACAGCAAACTCTAAGCTTTTCTGGAACTTACCTCCACTGGAAGGGGAGGCCACAACCAAATAAATAAGCAGATACATAAAATATCAGACAGTGATGATGGCTATGGAGAAAAATAAAGAAAGGTGGGGGAATATAAAGTATTTGCAAGGGGCAAGGAGGGATAGGGAATTGCTATTTTATATGGAAGTTCTCACTGATGAGATATTTGAACAGAGACATAGAAGAGGAAAGGGAGCTAGCCATGGTTATATATGTAAAGGAATTAAACTCAGGCAGAGGAGCAGTAGGTGCAAATGTCCTGTGGCAGAACATGCCTTCTGGGGCTCCATTATGTATACTGTCTTTGCTATCTAGTGCTGCTGTAACAGCAATGCCTCAAGTGCATGGCTTTAACAAACAGAATTTGTTCTCTCACAGTTTAGAAAGCTAGAAGTCCAAATTCAGAGCACCAGCTATAGGGGAAGGTTTTCTCTCTCTGTTAGCTCTGGGGGAGGGTTCTTGTCTCCTTTCAACATCTGTCTGCCTGGCATTCCTTGGAGATCTCTATGTGTTTTGACATCAATTTTTTCCTTAGTCTAGGGGGTACTCAAGGAGCTCTGGTGTAGTTGTTAAGACATTTTGTTGATAATTAAAAGGTCACTGATTTGAATCCACCAGCTGCTTTGCAGAAGAAAGATAGAGCAGTCTGCTTCTGTAAGGATTTACATCCTTAGAAACTCAATGGGGGTTGCA
>NW_006921724.1:1970370-1977904 GCF_000298275.1 Orycteropus afer afer
TAGTCTGTGTTTGGTGAGATGTTCTCATACTTTCCCTTAGTTCTTTGGACATAGTTTCATTTTGTTCTTTAAGCATATTTAACATTCATTTAACATCTTTATGTAGTAAGTTCAACATCTGGGCTTCCTCAGAGACAGTTGCTATTGACTTCTTCTTCTTCTTTTAAATTGTGCTCTGGGTGCAAATTTACAGAGCAGAATTTGTTTTACATTGAACAGTTCATGTACATTTGGTTTCAGTCCCCAATTACCATCCCCAACCCTAACCCACTCTCCTCCTCTCACTTCCCACTGACCCCCCCATCCAAGTGCCCTTCTTAGTTATGCACTCCTGTCTGTCCAGCTTTTCCTGTCTGTGAATGCTGCCCATTTGGTGCCCCATGGCCGACTGCTCCAAGGGATGTCTCTCCATAGAGTAGGTAGATGCATCGCCCTGGATTGTGTTTTCTGCATGTAAGTTTAACTACTGTTGAGCTGAAAGCCAGCCCTTGGGAATGAGTTTTATCCCAGGCCTGAAGTGTATCCCAGGGCTATAGTCTTGGAGTTCCCACCAGATTCCATCTGACCAGTAATTCTGGTCGTTATTGTGTTTTTGAATTTTGTTCAAAATTTCCCTCCCACCCTACCCAGGATGTCCAGTTTAGATCTCTTCCTGAATGGTTGGCATTGGTAGCCAGGCACCATCTAGTTCTTCTGGTCTCAAGGTCCATCATGTCCTAGGGCTGATTGTTTCCAAATGCCCTTGGTTTTCTTCATTCTTCTTCACTCTATTGACTTTTTCCCGTGTGTAGACCATGCTTTCCTATGTCCCTACCTGTCTCATTTTCTCTTATTGTTGTTGAAAACTGAACATATTAAATGATATAATTTGACAACTCTAGAAATCACGTCTTCCCCAGGCTTTGTTGTGTTGTTGTTGATGTTTGTTTGTTTAGTGACTTTCATGAACTAAGTGTAAAGTCTGTGTTCTTTGTTATGTGTGGCTATTGGGAGATTTCAGGGGTCAGATAATGATTGTTCTCTGGGAATGGGGCTCTTTGGGAAGCTCCAAACCCATACTTCCCTCTCCAATGGCTGTTAGGCTTTTGATTTTTATATCTACCATGGAGATGGGAAAAGGAAAATGGAAATAGAGTTAAGTTAAAATGATACCATGCTTGTTGTTCTTACCAAGTTTCAGCTATTTTTCTGGAATAAACTTCTAAAATTATTGCATTCCTTTGGTTAATTTCTAATGTTCAGCAAAAAAATGATTTTGACCAGTTTCTATCATTTGCAGTCCACATATTTCAACATTTGCTTGAAACTTACTTTTATAGTGTTTCTGTCCGGATTTCAAAGGCTTTTTGCTCACAGTTCACTAGATTCTATCTTTAATCCAACTAATCTTCAACTATCAGATTCTTCCTGATCATTAACACTCCATGCTAATTATTACCTCTCTAGAATAGTGGACTTTATTCCTAAGCCCTTAGCACATCCAGGCATTTCGTTTGCCATTTACAGTAGGGACATGAGGACAGGAATGGACTATTTTCTGATTAAACAATCATAAACAATCACTTTACATAACTAACTGTTTGGACAGTTGATTGAACTTTATATCTGAAACTTTATCAACTTTATGACTAAACTTTCAGATCAATTTTCTTGATACAACTTTTCAAAATTGAGGAACAGATATTATGAGCTAAAATTTTATTGGAAAGAGTATAAAAATTCCAGAGAAGCTAGAATGAAGAAGAAAGAGATTGAAGCAGGGAAAGAAGGAAAGCAAATAAAAGGTGGAGTGTTACTGATCTTCTCCCAGCTTTACCAGAAAGCCCAGATTTTTGCTTAAAAAACAAGCAAACAAACAAAAACTCAATTCATTGCCATTGAGACAATTTGGATAAGCAGCAATCCTACAGGACAGAGTAGAACTTCTGTACAGGGTTTCCAAGGCTGTATAGGCAGTCTTTGGATTATAAACATCCAACATATGACTGTGGTAGTTAAGGTTTTGTGCCAACTTAGCTGGGCCATGATTTTGAGTGGCTTGGGATCTGAATGTAGTTATTCCCCACAACGAGATCTGTTGTGGTGTAAATTCACCTCCATGATGGAATCTGCTAATTAGTTGAGGGGGAATTGCCTTCTAGGTGTGTCCTGCTTCATGTATATAAGGAAAGGATCCTGCCTTTGGTTTTCTATTCATCATCTCCAGTTCCTGGACTTGAACCAGTGGCCTGACATGTTGCCTGGTGATCTTGGGATTGTTACCTTCATAGCCTGTGAGCCAACAATCTGCTATTGAACCAGTGGCTTGCCATTTTACCTGATGTGATAGTTGGAGCTGTATGACAATTTGGCTGGACCACAATTCTGAGTGGTTTAAGCAATTGTGATGTGGGTTATTCCCATGATGAGATTAGATGTATATGTTTTAAGCAGCCAATCTGTTGAAAAGGAGTTTCCCTAGGGGTGTGGCCTGCTTCCAATATATTTATGGACATCTTGGGAAAAGAGACAGTCTTCTGTGGATTGGGATCCTGTTGTGCTGCCTACAACTGTCTGTGAGTGAACAATTCACCATTTGGCCTGGTGATCTTGGATTTGTCATTCATTGGAGTCAACAGCTGGTATACTGCCTGCCAACCTTGAGCTCGTCAGCTTCTGCAGCTGCATGAGTTGGGAAAAGCCTCCAGCTTGGTGTTTGATCCAAGAACTTGAGACTTGCCAGCTTCTATAAGTGTACGAGTCATTTTTCTAAGATAAATTTCTCTCTCTCTTTATATATTTAAGCTTTACTGGTTTTGCTTCTCTAGAGAACCCAGCCTAATATACCTACCAATCTTGGATTGTTCAGCCTCAGCATACAGCAGCTGTGTGAGTCAAGAGAAGCCTCTGGCTTGTTCTTGTGGGCCTAGAAAATAGAGCTAAAGCCCAATATTGAGGGGCTTCCACCCAGCCCCTGAACTGGCATTCTGAACTCAGACTTCTAGTGTAGTCTTCCCCTAGAGCTGGCACTCTGAATTCAGACTTCTGGCCTCCTGAACTGTAAGACAATAAATTTCTATTTGGTAAAGCTACCTGCTTATGGTATTTCTGTTATAGCAGCACTAGAAAACAAAGACAGGTGGTATGTTACTCATCTTGTTCCAGCTTTATCAGAAAGCCCCTATTTTTGCTTTTCTTTAAAAAAAAAAAAAAAAAAAAAAAAAACCCACTCATTGCCATCAAGATTCTGACTAGTAGTAACCTGATAGGACAGTGTAGAACTGCTGTACAGGATTTCCAAGGCTGTGCAGCAGTCCCTGAACTATAAGCATCCGATTTATGTACAACCCATAGAAAGTTTTTTTTTTTTCCATAGAATTCCAGGTATATACAATGGTTCATAATAACAAATGGGTGCTACTTGTGACATGCATTAAAACATCATTATGATCATTAGTGCTTCATTATGTTAAAGATGTTTTAGTGTGCAAACAAAGGTACACTATATACTATACACCAAGATAAATATTTAACTACCTAATAATAGATATGAACTGTATGTAACTGTTCTGACTTTTGTACAAATTCAACTTAAAGATAGACTTAGGAGCAGTACTCGTTCATAATCTGGGATGTGCCTGTAAATCTTTATGGAAGCAGACTGCCATATCTTTCTCCTTCAGAGCCACTGGTGTGTTTGAACTGTTGACCTTTCTGTTGTACTTAATCACTGTGCCACCAGGAGTCCTTGCTTTTTGGTTAGTCCAGTGGAATATCCCCAGGGAGGCTGTACCGAGATGCTGCTTCTCAGAACCATCTTTCAAAGTAGAGGAAAGGAAAAGAGTTTATCCATTGAATCCCTCCTGTTCCTACTTTAGTGGTCAAAGTTCTCTTTACAGAGCATCCACTTCCCATCATTCTGGGCTCTGCCACACAAGTTGGGAAACTCCAGTGGCTGAACCTCTTTTGGGGCTGCTGGCACCCTTTCTCTGGGCAGACTGGCTGCTCTTCTTAAGGAGTGTTTTTTTTTTTTTTTGTCCTGTCTTTCCATGAGACCCTTCTCATGGTTGAACAACTTCTACCTTCTGCTTCAGAAGTGGTCTTGGTGGGTGAAATGGCCTCAGGATTCTTCTCACTCAGGGATGTTCTCACTTTCTTTCACAAATGTATCCCAAAACCTTCATTCTGGTGTGAAAGGCGTCAAAGGCAGTGAAAGCAGCATTGGGAGAGGAGGGTTGTGGAAGGGGGGGGATTTAGCCACGTTTCAGCAGTTGCTTAAACCTCCTGTACTTGGCTCCTGTGTTCTGATATATTCTGTCTCTGGCTGATCTTATAGGCTCTTGCTTATCTGGGGGATGACTCTTTGGCCTCTTCCTTGGGGCAGAATGGCCATATCAGGGCAGACACCTGCTTGTCTTCTAAGGAGCATGTTCACGCAGTTTCTATTTCTCCCTTTGCTCACTTGTTTTATCTCTTGGTTCTCTGTTCCTTTGCTACCTTCTTTCCTTCTAGCTCCCCACCAGCCACTCCACAGAAGGAAGGTTGGGGAAGGGTAGTGATACCACCTCAAAAACGCAAGGAGGGGTCGCTATGAGTCGGATCCGACTCGACAACACATAACAAAAACAACTTCCTTCTAGCTCAGCTCTCAAAAGAACCTTAGAAATCATTAAGAACAGTGGTCCTCAAACTTTAGCAAGCATTAGAATCACCTGAAGGGTTTTCTAAGGAGCTCTGGTGGTGTAGTTGATAAAGCATCTATCTGGTTGCTAACCAGAAGGTCAGCAGTTCAAACCCACCAGCCACTCTGTGGAAGGAAGATGTGGCAATCTACTTCTGTGAAGATTTACAGCCTCTGAAACCCAATGGTGGTCTATGAGTCAGAATCCACTCGATGGCAGTGGGTTTGAAGGGTTTTCTAAATGCAGATTTCTTACTCTCAGGCCTGTAGTTGTTCTCATTCAGTAAGTCTATTATGGGGCCCAAGAATTTACATTTCTTATGAGTCCGTAGGTGCTGCTGCTGGTCCAGGGACCATAGTTTGAGAAGTGTGTATTTAGACCACTCCCTCAGTGGACTAACAGTAGTCTTGCAGATGTTCAAGGCATATGCACAGTGGTTGGGAGTGAAGATTCTGGAGCCACTCTGCCTGGGCTCAAATCTTGACTATGGGCAACTTACTTAACCTTCCTGTGCCTTATCTATAAAGTGGAGATAATGATAGTGTTGTGAGGATTTAGTAAATTAATGAGTGTGGAACACTTAGAGTTGTGCCTGGCTCATTTTTTTTCTTTTAAAACAAAACAATTGCTGTCAAATTAATTCAGTTGATTCTGACTCATGGCAACCCCATGTATTACTGAATAGAACTGTGCTTCATAGGATCACTGGGTCTTTCTTCCAAGGAGGCCCTAAAAAAAACCCCGAAAAAAAACCTAATTAAATCAATTCTGACTCACAGTGAGCCCATGTGTTACAAAGTGGGAATACTCCATGGAGTTTTCTTGGCTGTAATTGTTACGGAAGCAAATTGCTAGGCCTCTCTTCTGAGGCACTGCTGGGTAGGCTTGAACTGTCAGCCTTTTTAGTGGTGGTTGTTGTTGTTGTTGTTAGGTACAGTCTAGTTGGACCCGACTCATAGTGACCCCTCCTTGGGTTTCTGAGGCAGTTTCACTACAGAAGTAGATTGCTCCATCTTCCTTCGGAGGAGTGGCTGATGGGTTTGAACTGCCAGGCTTCTGGTTAGCAGTCAAGTGCCTTAGGCACTATGCCACCAGAGCTTTTTAGTGGTAGATGAGCACAAATCATTTGCACTACCCAGTGACAAGCTGCCTATGGGTGGGTTCAAACCACCAAACTTTTAGTTAGTTGTCAAGCACTTAACTGTTCATGCCATCCAAGGACTCCATGGCTAACTGTTCCAAACCAAAACCAAACTCACTGCCATCCAGTTGGATCTGACTCATAGCAACCCCTCCTTGGGTTTCTGAGGTGGTATCACTACCGAAGTAGATTGCCTAATCTTACTCCTGAGGAGTGGCTGGTGGGTTTGAACTTTCAGCCTTCTGGTTAACAGTCAAATGCCTTAGGCACTTTGCCACCAGAGCTCACTGTTAGGACTGCATAAATGCAGGCTGTGTGATTACTCTTGTTTGGCTTACGGGGAAAGGGAAAGTGAAGGAATGAATGGCCAATCCAACCTGGTGAAAAACACATCTGAGACTAGAATCTTTGTCTTCTTACTCTGGGGACATTGCCTTCTAACCATCTAAACCACCTCTTTTTTTTTGGGGGGGGGTGCTCTGGTAGCATAGTGCCTAAGGCACTTGACTGCTAACCAAGAACCTGGTGGTTCAAACCCACCAGCCACTCCTTGGAAGGAAGATGGGGCAATCTACTTCCATAGTGACACTGCCTCAGAAACCCAAAGAGGGGTTGTTATGAGTCAGGTCCGACTCGATGGCACATAACAACAACAACAACAAATTTCAGCAGTGCAACGTTTAAATGCACATTTTATTTTATTTTTTAAAATTATTTATTTATTTAACTTTAATTTTTTTTATTTTAAGAGCTTGTTTTACATTCAGCATTATGTGTACATTTAGTTTCATTCCCCATTTACCATGTCCAACCATAACCCAGTCTCCTCCCCTCCCTACCTTGTAACCCTCCCCCTGTGCCCCTCATATTTATGCACTCCTGTTTGTCCTGCATTTCCTCAATTTGAATGTTGGTCCTCTGGTGCCCCTTGGTCTATTGCTCTAAGGGATGTATTACCATAGAGTATGTGGGTGCATCATCCCGGGTTAAGTGATCTACGTGTACATCTTGTTAACTATTGGGCTGAGAGCCTGCCCCTAGGGATGCATTTTATTCCAGATGCAGAATGTATTCCAGGGCCGTAGTATTGGTACTCCATTTTAATAACAAAGAATGTATAACTGTGAATATAGAGTTAGATATGAGAGTAAATATTTATTTAGAAGTGAAAAAAAATCACCATAAATAATAAATTTAATAACATACACCTGAAAAAGCCACAAAAGAATTGTAATATTTTATTAATTAACTGCCTGAACTCTTTTTCTCTCAATATTTTTTGGCTGCATATTCTTTATCTCCTTTTCATATGATAATAATTTTTTTAATTTTTTTTAAAGAGAATAGATTGGTATCCCCTTCTCACTGTTACCATTTACTCTCTATATAGACTAACTCACCACACAGAATAACTCTCTGTAGGATAATTATACAGAATAACTCACATTTTTCTTATTATTTTACACCATTCCTGGTAGTTTTAGTCTCAAGTTCTCACATTTTGTCATTGGACATACTTTTGCCCAAAGCCCTGCCCTCTGGCTTTTCATTATTAAACAGCTGTCTTAGTTATCTAGTGCTGCTATAATGGAAATACCACAAATGGGTGGTTTATTTATTTATTTGCTCACAATTTAGGAGACTAGAAGCCCAAATTCAGGGTGCTGGCTCTAGAGAAAGGTTTTCTCTGTCGGTTCTGGAGGAAGGTCTTGTCTCTTCTGAGCTTCTACTC
>NW_006921724.1:1978365-1992110 GCF_000298275.1 Orycteropus afer afer
AAAAAAATCACCATAAATAATAAATTTAATAACATACACCTGAAAAAGCCACAAAAGAATTGTAATATTTTATTAATTAACTGCCTGAACTCTTTCTCTCTCAATATTTTTTGGCTGCATATTCTTTATCTCCTTTTCATATGACAATAATTTTGTAATATTTTTTTTAAAGAGAATAGATTGGTATTTGGTCTTTTCTCTAGCATGTTTGATCAACATTTATTATTGCTAGTTTAGAAAAGGAGCTCTGGTAGTGTAGTGCCTAAGGCACTTGACTGCTAACCAGAAGGCTGGTGGTTCAAACCCATCAGCCACTTCTCGGAAGGAAAGTTGGGCAATCTACTTCTGTAGTGATACAGCCTCAGAAACCCAAGCATGGATTGCTATGAGTTGGGTCTGACTCGACGGGACATAATAACAACTATAACAAAGTTTAGAAAAAGGGTTTTTTTCTTGTTGTTCTTAGCTTCAGCAGTGGTTGTCAACTGTGACTCATGGTGACCCCATGTGTGTCAGAATACAACTGTGCTCCCCAGGATTTTCAATCACTGATTTTTCAGAAGTAGATTTCCAGGGTTTTCTACTACCCGAGTGCATTAACGGTTTGCACCCTCCAGGGACTCTTTTTAGCATTGCAGCTCATGGTAATATCATGTATAGTCTTGGAATTATAGTCAAAGTTGGGAAAATTTCTATCAATTTTCTTTTATACATAAACTTTGAGAGTTCAGGCTGTTTCAAGGTTTTTTTGTAAGTGACCATCCACACATATTCTTTGACCTGATATCCCTTGTTTACCAGATGGTCATGAATGTCCTTGTTGAGATGGTATCTTACAAGTATTACGTTATCTTTATCAGTGTTAGTGTTCAGTGTCAACTAAGCAATAAGTTGAAATCTTATTCCAATGTGCTTTTATGATTCACTTCCTTCATTAATTGGATATCAGACTACCCAAGAGTCAGTTTATTATTTCTATTAGAAATCTATTTCCTCTCTTAATGATTTACTGCTTTTTGGTATAGTCTATTTTCTATGATCCAATAATCATTTTTATGTTGCTAAAATTCTCTTTTCAATATTGCAATAATTTCTATTGTTTCATCCTTTATGGCTTTTTAAATATCCTATTAAATTTTATGTGAAGATTTTCAGCACTTTAATAAATTTTCAAATGTCAAAAGAATGTCAATGCCCAAACCAGAGGTTTGTAATTTCTCACTTGTTTTATTGAAATGTTCCAAAGCATCCTTTCAAATTGCAGGTAATCTGTCATATTCAAACTTTATTAACATTTTGAGTAATTATATTTTCACACTGTTGTGCTTTGGTCTTAGGGTCTTGTTGCTGTTGTTAGATGCTATTGAGTCAGCTCCGACTCATAGCGACCCTATATACAGCAGAATGAAACACTGCCCAGCCCTATGCTAGCCCCACAATTCTTGCTATACCTGAGCCCATAGTTGTAGCCATCGTGTCAATCCATCTCATCGAAGGTCTTCCCCTTTTTCCTTGTTCTTCTACTTTACCAAGCATGATACCTTCTCCAGGGGATGGTCCCTTCTGACAATATGACCATAGTGGGTGAGATGAAGTCTGGCCTTTCTTGCTTCAGGGAGCATTCTGGCTGTACTTCTTCCAGGACAGATTTGTTCATTCTTCTGGCAGTCCATGGTATTTTCAGCATTCTTTGCCAATATCATAGTTCAAAGGCATCATCTCTTATTTGGTTTTCATTTTTCATTGTCCAGCTTTCACATGCATATGAGGCAATTAAAAATACCATGGCTTGGGTTAGGCACACCTTAGGAGCTCTGGTAATGTAGTGTCCAAGGCACTTGACTGCTAACCAGAAGGCTGGCGGTTCAAACCTGCCATCTACTCCTCAAAAGGAAAGTTGGGCAATCTACTTCTGTAGTGATACTGTCTCAGAAACCCAAGGAGGGGTCGCTATGAGTTGGGTCCAACTCAACGGCACTTAACAAAAACAACAACAGACTTCAAAGAGACATCTTTGCTTTTGAACTCTTTAAAGAAAGATGTCTTTTGCAGCAGATTTTTTCAGTGCAATACGTCATCTGATTTCTTGACTGCTGCTTCCATTGGTGTTGATTGTGGATCCAAATAATAGGAAATCTTTGACAACTTCAATCTTTTCTTTATTTATCATGATGTTGATTATTGGTCTAGTTGTGAGAATTTTCATTTTCTTTGGGTTGAGGTGTAATCCATACTGAAGACTATAGTCTTTAATCTTCATCAGTAAGTGCTTCAAGTCCCTTTCTCAAAGACTTGGTAAGTGATTTTGAGTGGGTTGGTCTCTGGATATAGTTATTCCCCATGGTGAGATTAGATGTTGTGTAATCACCTGCCTGGTGGAATCTGCTGTGAACAGTTAATCAGTTGAAGGGTAGTTGCTTTCATGGTGTAGCCTTCTTCCAGTATATATAGAAAGGATCCTGCATTTGGTTGAATCTTCATTTCTGGTTCCTGGACTTAAATCAGTGGCTTGCCATGTTGCCTGTTTGTCTTGGGATTGTGCCATTTTACCTGCTGATCTTGGGTTTGTCAGCCTCCACGGCTGGCAACTACCTACTTTAGGAGAAGCCTCCAGCTCCAGTGGCCTGGAAAAAGAGGCAGAGCTGAAGCCTAAGGCCAGGGGGCCTTCACCCAGTCCCTAGAGCTGGCACTCTGAATTTTGACTTTTAGACTCCTAAACAGTAAAATAATAAATTACTGTTTGTTAAAGCCATCCACTTGTGGTATTTCTGTTACAGCAGCACTAGAGAACTAAAACAATGGGCTAAAGCATAGCAAAGATTGTGAGGATGGGGCAGGAATAGGCATTGTTTTGTTCTGTTGTACATAGGGTCACTATGAGATGGAGCCAGTTTGACAGTACCTAACAATAACAATAACAACAATAACAAGGGAGCTCTGGTGGCGTAGTGCCTAAGGCATTTGACTGCTAATCAGAAGGTTAGCAGTTCACACCCACCAGCCACTCCTCAGAAGGAAGATTGGGCAATCTTCTTCTGTAGAGGTACCATCTCGGAACCCAAGGAGGGGGTCACTGTGAGTTGAATCAACTTGACTGTGGTGAGTTTTGTTTTTTTGGTTTAACAGCAACAAAGTTTTCTCATGCTGTGTTGAAGTGGTGGTCTTTTGTGATCTTTTACATTCTAGTTGTTTCTTTTTGATTTTGTAAAACACCCTCTTTTACTTTTTTTTTTTAAATTGTGATTTGAGTGAAGACTTTTTTTTTGTTGTTGTTGTTTGCTTGTTTCTCTAACAGTGTTTTGTTTATTGACTCTTGTGTCCCTTCAAATTTAATTTTATATATGATTTTTTTTGTGTACTTCTAATTCTGTTCTGATCTCTCATCTATCTTTTCAAATATTTCATTTCTGAATGTTCTCTCATCTATCTTTTCAAATATTTCATTTCTGAATGTTTCTAATTATGATTCAAATAATAATTTAATAATACCTACCATTTTCTTCACCTCATTTTAGATGTTAAGTTACATTTTCATTTGAGTTACATTTTCATTTGAGTATATCTTTCTGTCATGCTTCCATTATCTGTCATGCTTCCATTATCTGTAGGAATAGTATTGTGTCTTTATTCTCTCTCTCTCTCTTTCCTTTAAATAGCTTTATATTAGAATTGGCCATGATCTTTTTCTATTGCTTTTTTATGTAAAATTGGGATTATTTATTTATTTTTTTTGTATTATTAAGAGTAAGGGTATCTTAGTTGTGTTATTCAGAGTAGTAAAACCAGTAAGTAAGATGGTAGGCTGTTGCTTTAGAAGCTATGAAGGCAACAATCCCAAGATGGGGAGGCAATACAGCAGGCCACCGATTCAAATACAGATGATGCTGAGTCAGATGCAAGATCTCAAGCAAAAAGCCAGATGGCTTTGCTAGAGCTTTTCCATAGCCATTGTAAACAGGCCACACACTGAAGGACACTCCCTTTTACATGATTCACTGCTTATAGCAGATCTCATCTAGAGGTGATTATATTATATCAGATCTCACCATGGGAGATAACTACATCATAACTGTTAAACCACTTATAATCAAAGCTCAGCCAAGTTGACACACAACCTTAACTATCACAGTCCACCCCTTGTCAACTTGACACCTGTACACATCTCCTTCAAGCATTCATAATCTCTGAACAAAGACAATTATAAAGTCATTCTTGCACTTAACATAACACAACTAACACATGTAAGACTGAAAACTCATTAACCCTATTTATACTGTATAACTGAAGAAAACAAAAAATAAACAGGGAACCAGAAACATCAATTGAAAAATGAGGACAACTACAAACCAAAAAGAGGGGAAAAAAATGTGTTGTTACAGAACTTCTAGATGATAGGGAAGTCAAAACAACTACAAGACAGAAAGGACTGTTCTAAACTTGGGAAGAAAAATGATAAAACTTTACATCAAAATAAAAAAGAGGACCAGCATAAATATTCAGCAAATACTAAAACAACAGCAATGAAGAGTGATAACACAATTCATAAACAAAACAAGCTCAGCATAGAAAATTACACAGAGCAAAGACATTGACACCTGAAAAAAGCTGTTGTTATGTGCTGTCGAGTTGAATCTGACTCATAGCGACCCCTCCTTGGGTTTCTGAGAATGTATCACTATGGAAGTAGATTGCCTAACCTTCCTTCTGAGGAGTGGCTGGTGGGTTTGAATCGCTAGTCTTCTGGTTATCAGTCAAGTGCCTTAGGCACTATGCTACCAAAGCTCCTCCATGAAAAAGCACATAACAAAAATGACAGCAACAAATTCATATTTGCCAATAATTACATATCTGGCAAGGGATTTATCTCTAAGATTTATAGTGGAAGAGTGGATGACCAAACTATGGTACATACACATAATGGAATGCTATGCAGCACTAAAGAAATAAGGCAGAGTCTGCAAAACACTGCATAATATGGATAAACTTGGAGGACATTATGAGTGAACTAAGTCAATCACAGAAGGACAGATATAGCATTAGTTCACTGTTGTGGAGAGTCAAGGAAAGATTTACATATGGAGGGAAACTTTCTTTGTTAGTTGCCAGCAGTGGGAGGGGAGGGGAGGGGAGGGATCACTGCAAAAAAAAAAAAAAAAAAATGCATTGACCCATGTCACTTAAGTTTTGTGTATTTCACTGTACATAAACTATATTTCAATAAAATGCACTAAAAATATTTGATGTACAATAACAATGAAGAAATAGTTATAACAATATAACTCATTTCTGTAGCTGCTCATGTGGCTGTAGCTGGTATTTAGAATTACCTTCCTCTACTACCCATTCTGTATTCCCTTTGTCCTCAGCAAATACCTCAGCCGGATATGGTTCTTTGCCTAGTAGGGTGACCCAAATCTTCAATTCTGAAGGGTCTGGGCCATTAGTAGTCACATCAGAATAAGGTTGTTGTAGTTTTCCACGGACTTTTATCACAGGACCTGGCAGTACTAAGAGATGTCCTAAGTACTCCCTATATTCCAGACTGCTCAAAGAACTTCTTTTAGAAGGATCATCACAAGGCTGGTCCCTATGAGGCTGAGATTAAAGAGGTCCCAAATGTTCAACTTTTCCAAACTGCTGTACCACTCCATCTCTAACATCAACTCCTCCTCCCTTTAGTACTTAACCTCTCATCTTAGGGTTCCTTATTTCTCTTTAATGTCTCACAGAATTCACACACTGCCAAGGGAATGGTTCACATGGTGGTGTTTTAGGAACAACAAGGTCCTTACCCCCTGTCATGAAGAGCCAATGATCACAACAGGTTGAAGTGGGAAAGCAAAAGTTTATTGAGTATCAATACCCAAGGAAACAAAGACAATCACTTCTCTAAAATGTCTGTCTTTGTGAGCAAAAGGGTAAACATGATTATACAGGGAAATGGGAAGGGGGTTGAAGATCCCTTGGACTGTCAGGAATTTCTTTGTTGTTCTCTTTCCTGGTTACTCTGGACTCAACATCCCTCTTCTCAAGGTTGTATTGCTTTATAGGCTATGATTCTCAGCCAAAATCAGTCATGGGACAAGGTTATGCTCAGAAGAATGTATAACTGAAAATAACAAACCTAAAGAACTCAGTGTCTGTAAAGAGGGTGGCTATTTGATTTACTTAAAAGAAAGCAAAAGGGAGGGAAAAATAGCAGGTTAGTCACTATGATTAATGTCTACTTTAACCGTACCTGCTACTCTGTTAAAGTTTTTCAGTTTTCAGTGAGGGACCCCCTTTGGCCATCCATTTCAGCTTTCCACAGTGATGGAGTCAGGGAGGCTGATAAGTTACAAATCCATGGGTCAGGTGTAGGTCTGGAGGATTCTCTTCACTCATGTGGTTACAGGGGTTGGTGAACCCAAATCAGCAAGTCCAGACTGGTTGCTGTCTCAAGTCCAGGGATGAGATGATGATGAACCAAATGCAAGAGAGAGAAAACTATGCCAGAATATTCACATATATACCCTGAAGGAAAATAAAGGTGAGTCACACTCTCCAGCAAGGTGGAACTCCAAATACATCCCACCCTAAATAGGCATAGAGGGTAGGATTTACAGTGCATCACAAAATGGAGTTCTATGGCTAGAAGGGCCATATTAGTCAATTCACTACACTGCAGCCCACTTCCTGGCTCTTCTAGCCACTGGCTCTTTTATATCTGAAGGATTAACTTGCCCTCTAAATCATTTTACCAGTCCCAAAGTCATTAACAACAGTCATTAACAATAGTCTTTCAGAAGGGTAAAGAGTCCTAAAGGTGATGTCACTCAAGTGCCAGTCATTCTGCTACAGCTGATTTTGTCAGGTACTCCAACACTTTGTCTCATCTTCAAGCTTTCTGGGCTCTGATAAAATTTAACTGAGAGAAGATTATTCCCTTGCTCTGAGTCTCTCTTCAGCTATGAGGATAATGTTAGATTTTCCCTGCTGCATAACCCATTTCCACCATTCAACTGTCAGTTTGTCATACTGTGGTGGCTTGTGTGCTATCGTGAGGCTGAAGTCTGTGACATCAGTATTTAAAATATCAGCAGAGTCACTCATGGTTGACAGGTTTCAGGGGAGCTTCCAGACTAAGATGGACTCAGAACAAGAAAGGGCCCATCCACTTCTCAAATAATTGACCAGTGAAAACTTTATGAAAAGCAGTGAAACATTGTCTGATATATTACTGGAAAACTTTGTGAATAGCCTTGAAACATTATCTGATATAGTGCCAGAAGGTGAGCCCCTCAGGTGGGAAGACACTCATAACACAACTGGGGAAGAGCTGCCTCCTCAAAGTAGAGTTGACCTTAATGACACGGGTAGAGTAAAAGCTTTTGGGACCTCCATTTGCTGATGTGGCACAACTCAGAATGGGAAGGAACTGCTGCAAACATCCATTAATAATTGGAACATGGAAAGTACCAAGAATGAATCTAGGAAATTGGAAGTTGTAAAAAATGAAATGGAATGCATAAATACCAATATCCTAGGCATTAGTGAGCTGAAATGGACTGTTTTGGGCCATTTTGAACAGACAATCAATCATATAATCTACAATGCCGGAAATGACTGAAGAGGAATGGTGTCACATTCACCATCATAAAAAATTGTTTCAACATCTATCCTGAAGTACAGTGCTATCTGTGATAGGATAATTTCCATATGCTTACAAGAAAGACCAGTTAATACTACTTTATAGTATTATTATTACTACTATTATTCAAATATATGCACCATCTACCAAAGCCAAAGATGAGGAAATTGAAGATTTTTACCAACTTATACAGTCTGAAATTGAATAAACAGCAATCAGGATATATTGATTATAACTGGTGATTGGAATGCAAAAGTTGGAAACAAAGAAGAATCACCAGTAGTTGGAAAATATGGCCTTGGTGATAGAAATTACACAGGAGATCACATGATAAGAATTTTGCAAGACCAACAACTTATTCATTGCAAATACCTTTTTTTTCAACAACATACATGGCAGCTATGCACATGGACTTTGCCTGATGGAATATACAGGAATACAGAAAGACTACATCTGTGGAAAGAGGTGATGGAAAAGCTCAATATCTTCAGCCAATGCATGGCCAGGAGCTGACTGTGGAACAGACCATCAATTGCTTGTATGCAAGTTCAAGCTGAAGCTGAATAAAATTAAAACAAGCCCACAAGAGCCAAAATACGACCTTGATTATATCCCTCCTGAATTTAAAGAACATCTCAAGAATAGATTTGATGCATTGAACACCAGTGACTGAAAACCAGATGAATTGTGGGATGACATCAAGAACATCATCCATGAAGAAAGCAAAAGGTCATTAAAATGACAGGAAAAGACCAAAAGACTAAAATGGATGCCAGGAGAGACTCTGAAACTTGCCCTTGAATGGAGAGTAGCTAAAGCAAATGGAATAAATGACAAGATAAAAGAGCTGAACAGAAGATTTCAAACAGCAGCTTGAGAAGACAAAGTTAATTATTATGATGAAATGTGCAAAGACCTGGAGTTAGAAAACCAAAAGGGAAGAACATACTTGGTATTCCTCAAGCTGTAAGAACTGAAGAAAAATATTCAAGCCTTGAGGTGCAATATTGAGAGATTTTATGGACAAAATATTGAATGATGCAGGAAACATCAAATAAGATGAAAAGAATACACAGAGTCACTGTACCAAAAAGAATTGGTCGATGTTCATCTATTTCAGGAAGTGGTATATTATCAAGAACCAATGGTCCTGAAGGAAGAGGTTGAAGCTGCACTGAAGGAACTGGTGAAAAACAAGGCTCCAGGAATTGACAGAATACCCATTGAGTTTTAACAAATGGATGCTGTGCTGGAGGCACTTACTCATCGATGCTGAGAAATTTGGAAGAAAGCTACCTGGCTAAGTGACTGGAAAAGATCCATATTTGTACCCATTCCAAAGAAAGATAACTCAGCAGAATGTGGAAATCATGAAACAATATCATTTATATCACACACAAGTACAATTTTACCTAAGATAATTGAAAAAATGGTTGCAGCAATTTATTGACAGAGAACTTCCAGAAATGCAAGCTGGATTCAGAAGAGGACATGGAACAAGGGATATCATTGCTGATATCAGATAGATTTTGGCTGAAAGCAAAGAATACCTAAACAAGATGTTTACTTGTGTTTTATTGGCTATGAAAAAGTATTACATTGTTTGAATCATAACAAATTATGGATAAACATGGCAAAGAATGGAAATTCCAGAACACTTAATTGTGCTCATGAGGAACTTGTACATAGACCAGGAGTCTGTCATTCAAACAAAACAAGGGGATACTACATGGTTTAAAATCAGGAAAGGTGTGTTTCAGAGTTGTATACTTTCACTATACTTATTTAATCTGTATGCTAAGCAAATAATCTGAGAAGCTGAACTATATGAAGAAGAACAGGGTATCAAGATTGAAGGAAGAGTCATTAACTACCTGTGATATGCAGATGACACAACCTTGCTTGCTGAAAGTGAGGATGACTTGAAGCACTTACTGATGAAGATTAAGACTACAGTCTTCAGTATGGATTACACCTCAACATAAAGAAAACGAAAATCCTCACATCTGGACCAATAAGCAGCATGGTGATAAATGGAGAAAAGATTGAAGTTGTCAAAGATTTCATATTATTTAGATCCATAGATTCATAGATTTAGATGGAAGCAACATCAAGAAATTGGAAGAAGTATTACACTGGGCAAATTTACAAATGGCCTCTTAAAAGTGCTGAAGAACAAAGATGTCTTTTTGAAGACTTACGTGCACCTAGTCAAAACCACCATATTTTCAATAGCCTCATATGCATGTAAAAGCTGGACAGTGAATAAGGAAGACTGAAGAAGAGTTCATGCATTTGAGTTGTGGTTTGGCAAAGAATATGGATATACTATACACATCCAGAAGAAAGAACAAATCTGTCCTGGAAGAAGTGCAGCAAGAATTCTCCTTGGAAGTGAGAATGGCCAGACTTCGTCTCACCTACTTTGGTCATGTTGTCAGAAGGGCCTGTTCCCTGGAGGAGGATATCATGCTTGCTAAAGTGGAGGGTCAAGGAAAAAGGGGAAGACTCTCAGCGAGATGGATTGACAAAGTGGCTTCAATGATGGGCTGAGGTATAGCAAGTTTTGTGAGGATGACACACAACTGGACAGTGTTTTGTTCTGTTGTACATAGAGTGGCTATGAGTCAGAGCCAACTTGAAGGCACCTAACAACAACAACATAACACACTTACTCATTCCTTTACCTTCAGCTATCATTTATCCTTCCTTCCATTTGTCATTGATTTTTACAAACTTTCCCACCTTAGGAAGGGACATCAAATTCAAACTGCTGTACCACTCTATCATCTCTAACATCAACTACTCCTCCTCCCCTCTGTACTTTCCCTTCCATCTTGGGGTTCCCTACTTTACTGTATTGTCTTACAGAACTCATCCATTGTCAAGGAAATGGCGCATATGGTGGTGGAGGCAGGGAGGCTGCCAAGTTCCAAATCCATGGGTCAGGCATAAGTCTAGAGGATTCTCATCACTCATGTGGTTGCAGGGATTGATTAACCCACATCAGCAGGTCAGACAAATGGCTGCTGACTCAAGTCCAAGGATGAGATTATGATTTCCCAAATGCAGGATCTGGAGCAAGAGAGAGCAAACTAACATTTTTACTCATATTTTTCATATATATACCCTGAAGGAAACCAAGAATGGTGACTTGAGTCACATGCTCCAGCAAGGTGGGACTCAATATACATCCCACCCTAAATTGGCATAAAAAACCAAACTAATTGCCATCTAGTCAGTTCTAACTCATAGCCACACCTCTTTGGGGTTCTGGAGCGGTATCTCTAAGGAAGAAGATTGCCCTATCTTCCTTATGAGGAGTTACTGGTAGGTTTGAACTGCCAGCCTTCTGGTTAGTAGTCAAATGCCTTAGACAGTACGCCACCAGAGCTCCAAATAGGCATAGAGGCTAGGATTTATGACACATCACACCATTTGTTCCTGTTCTCATTGTGGCCTTTGTTGTGAAGGTAGCTTCAAAATGTCTTAGTTTTGATGGATTACAGATCCTAGATGGCTCTAGCACTGTCAGAATGTTACATCATGATCTTCTTGCATTCACCTATAAATTAGAGCCTGTGGAAACCCTTTCTCAGTCAACCTTTCTCAGATGGGACCTCAGTGCTCTTCAATGAATTTTGTGGTTTTTGTGGTCAGCAATGTTGTGGTTTTTCTGTTCTCTGGGCTTTTGTAATACCACTTGACCTCCTTCTGTTTCCTCTTATACAGATTCTCAAACACACAGGTCTTGTACCTGTTGATGGTTTACCTCACACACTCATATTGTGAGATTCATTGGAATACCTTGTCTCTTAGTTTTGTTATGGAAGCCTATGGACTTTAATTTTCCTACACTAGTTGCTCAGCCCATTTTTATTAGGGGGAATTTTGTATTAAAATATTATGTTCCATTGTCTCTCTGAAATCTTTATCATAATTATTGTTAAATAATTAAAAATAAAAAGAGTTAATTAACTTTTCTCCCCTGAGATGCCAGTCAATTGGGAAGCTGGAGAAGATGGTTTCCACCAAGTCTGGCAGCTATGATGGTTTGCACAGGTCTCCAGAACCGCTGATAAAGTTCTTTCATGCCTTGTATTCTCTCTCTCTCCTCTTTTCTCTCTCTTACACACACATATACAAAGACACACATTCACCCCCACCCCCCCGCTTTTATGACTCAGGATCTGTACCTAGTTCACCAAACCCCCAAGTCAAAAGACTACACTAAGGTCTGTATTTTACTCTCAATTTCTAAGCATAATTCTCGATTTTCAGTTCTTTAAAACTCATTTTTTGTAAAGAATAAGTGAGTTAATTTTTATTCTATTCTGTGATTTGGGGCCAGGAAAACCTGAGAGGTGATTGATCTTTTATCTGTTCTCTTACCTGTTTATATTATGGTTGTACTTAAAAGTATTTAAATTATACTAAAAATCTTCTCTGTGTATACATGCACTCTCTCTGCCTCTACACCTCTGTCTCTTTCTCTCTCTTACTGAGTTTCACTCCAAAGGCTTTCCAGAAAGGCAGCATGGTAGCAAGAACACAAACTTTATTCACAGAGAGAGCTGGGTTCTATCTTTTGTTGACAGTTTGAATCTACTCAGAGGTGACTCAGAAGACAGGCCTGGTGATCTGCTTCTGAAAGGTCACAGACTTGAAAACCGTTATGGAGCAATTCTACTCTGCACACATAGGGTCATCATGAGTCTGAATCCATAGTGCCTAAGGCATTGGACTGCTAACCAGAAGGCTGGCGATTTAAACCCACCATCCACTCCTCGGAAGGAAGGTTGGGAAATCTACATCTGTAGTGATACCACCTCGGAAACCCAAGGAGGGGTCTCTATGAGTTGGATCTGACTCAACAGCAATGAGTTTTTGGGAACAACAGGAACATCACTTGTGGAATGCTGAAGAAATCAATGAACATCTCAGAGCCTTTGCTTCCTCATTTGCTGCTATGAAATGATGCCCCTTCTTGAATAAAGGTCATATGAAATTAAGTTGTAAAGAGCTTACTGGCACATAATGGACACCAAATAAGTGTTACTTTCCATTTCTTCTCTTCCTTCTCTCAACCTGTCCTTAGCCAGAAAAAACAATTATGAACCAAAGAGAATTACAGTTAATTAATTTTTAAAAATTTATGTAAGTGAGAAATGTATTTCTTATTTCACTCCAAAATGAATGTCAACATCAGTACTTCATAGAGTGGTTGCTTCCAAACTCAGGAAACACATCACTCAGCTGTTCCACTAATGGCTTTCTGAGGATGGTCTTCTCTGCAGAAGCAGAGGGCTATGTTTTGAGAATTCTATATGCATTGAATGACAAGCTGATGTCTCACCTAGTGGTCAGTGGGATGTAGCCCACTTCAAAAAGAGGTGAGAAGACATTTGATATTGGCCTTCTGCCTTTTTTTTTTTTTCCCTTCTGCTGGGAGGAAGCCTGAAGAACTGTGATAAGTTTGTCTTCTTCTCTTCAGTTATAGAGACTGGGTGTGTAAAACACACAGTGTGAGACGTGGCAGGGGTGTAGTATGTGTGCACTTACCTATGGCAGGAGGGGATACTGATACCAGAAGTTCTGTCTGAGAGAACAAGAAAGAGTAATTAGATTAAGTGGGATAGTTTTGAATGTTTTTCTAAAAATACAAAATACTTCAAATATACAGAAAAGTTCATAGAAAACACAGCACACCCACCAATCAGTTATTGAGTTCTCTCACTTTGTCATACTTGCTTCTTATTTTTTTTTAATAAGAAGTAAAACAATACACAAGCTCCCAGACATCCTCCAATAAATACTTCCATGATCTCTTCTCATTCACTGTCTCCCAAAAGACAACTGCCATCTTGATTTTGGTGTTTATATTTAATGACATTTAAAAATTCTATCACTATCTCCTATGACAAGGATTACGTCCCTTCAAAATATGTGTTGAATTTTTGACCTTTGTACCTGTGGATGTGATCCTGTTTGAAAATAGTATTTTTTTTGTTATGTTAAAGAGGTCATACTAGTGTAACCTAATCATTTATGAGTCATAAGAAAAGCAGAGTAGACACAGGCACACACAGGGGGAGTACAGATGACACGTGAGGAT
>NW_006921724.1:1992480-2000781 GCF_000298275.1 Orycteropus afer afer
AAAATGGAACTGCTAGGGCAGAGAGCTAGTTACTTTTTAATTTTGTTGGATACTGCTAATTTTCTTTCCAGAGAGATTGTAGCCTTCCAATACCTGCATGTATGAAGTCCTGTTTCTCTTTATCTGCATTGATACTGAAATTGTTAGAATTTTTAATATTTTCCAATCTGATGATTAGTGATTGCTCATATAGTTTTAAATTGTATTTCCTAGCTAGTATCTGTAGTTATTCACCACTTGTCTGTCAGTTTTTCATAATATAGTGGCTTGTATGTTGCTGTGAGGTTGGAGGTTATGCCACCAGTATTTTAAATACCAGCCGGGTCACCCATGGTGGACAGGTTTCAGAGGAGCTTCCAGACTAAGACAAACTTGGAAGAAGGAAGGGACCATCCACTTCTCAAAGAATTGGCCAGTGAAAACCTTATGAATAGCAGTGAAACACTGTCTGCTATATTATTGGAAAACTTTATGAATAGCCCTGAAACATTGATACAGTGCTGGAGGATGAGCCCCTCAGGTCAGAAGGCACTCAAAATATGACTGAGGAAGAGCTGCCTACTCAGAGTAGAGTTGATCTTAATGATGTGGGTGGAGTAAAGTTTTGGGGACCTCCATTTGCTGATGTGGAACAATTCAAAATGAGAAAAAAAAAAAAAAGCTTCAAACATCCACTAATAATTGAAGCATGGAATGTGCCAAGTATGAATCTAGGAGAATTGGAAGTTGTCAAAAATGAAATGGAATGCATAAAGATTGATATCCTAGGCATTAGTGAGCTAAAATGGGCTGGTTTTCGACAACCATATGATGTATTATACTGGGAATGACAAATTGAAGATGAATGGTGTGTCATTCATAGTCACAAAGAATGTTTGAAGATCTATCCTGAAGTACAATGCTGTCAGTGATAGGATAAATCCATACACCTACAAGTAAGACCAGTTAATACTATTATTCAAATTTACGTACCAGCCACCAAAGACAAAAATGAGGAAATTGAATATTTTTACCAAATTCTGCAGTCTGAAATTGACCAAACATGCAATCTAGATGTGTTGATTATTACTGGTGATTGGAATGCAAAAGTTGGAAAGAAAGAAGAATCATGAGTAGTTGGAAAATATGGCCTTGGTGATAGAAATAACACTGAATGTCTCATGATAGAATTTTGCAAGACCAATGACTTATTCATTGCAAATGCTTTTTTTCAACAACATAAACAGTGACTATACAGTGGACTTTGCCAGGTGGAGTACCCAGGGTCAACTACATCTGTGCAAAGAGGTGATGGAAAAGTTCAATATCTTCAGCCAAAACAAGGTAGGGAACTGATTGTGGAACAGTTGCTCATATGCAAGTTAAAACTGAAGCTGAAGACAATTTTAAAAAGCCCATGAAAGCCAAAATATGACCTTGATTATATCCCTCCTGAATTTAGAGACCATCTGAAGAATATATTTTATGCATTGAACAGCAATGACCAAAAACCAGAGGAATTGTGGGATGACATCAAGAACATCATCCATGAAGAAAGCAAAAGGTCATTAAAAAGATATGAAAGGAAGAAAAGATCAAAATGGATGCTGGAAGAGACTCTGAAACTTGATCTTGAATAGAAAGTAGCTAAAGCAAATGGAATAAATGCCAAGATAAAAGAGCTGAACAGAAGCTTTCAAAGAGCAGCTGAAGAAGACAAAGTCAATTATTATAATGAAATGTGCAAAGACTTGGTGTTAAAAAACTAAAATAGAAGAACACACTAGGCATTTCTCAAGTTGAAAGAATTGAAGAAAAAAATCAAGCCTCGAGATGCACTATTGAAAGATTCTATGGGCAAAATATTGAATGAGGCAGGAAACATCAAGAGAAGATGGAAGAAATACACAGAGTCACTGTGCCAAAAAGAATTGGTCAATCTTCATTCATTTCAGGAGGTGGCATATGATCAAGAACCAATGGTGCTGAAGGAAGAGGTCAAAGCTGCACTGAACGAATTGGCAAGAAAAACAAGGCTCCAGGAATTGACAGAATACCCATTGAAATGTTTCATCAAATGGATGCCACATTGAAGGCACTCAGTCATCTATGCCAAGAGATTTGGAAGACAGCTACCTGCCCAACTGACTGGAAGAGATCCATATTTATACTCAGTCCAAAGAAAGATCATCCCACACAATGTGGAAATTATTGAACAATATTAATATCACACACAAGTAAAATCTTGCTGAAGATAATTTAAAAACAGTTGCAGAAGTGCATCAACAGAGAATGCCAGAAATGCAAGCTGGATTCAGAAGAGGATGTGGAACAAGGGATATCATTGCTGTGGCAGATGGATCTGACACAGCAATGATAGCAAAAGAATATCAGAAAGCAAAGAATATCAGAAAGATGTTTACTTGTGTTTTATTGACTATGCAAAAGTATTCAACTGTGTGGATCATAATGAATTATGGATAATATTGAGAAGAATGAGAATTCCAGAACACTTAATTGTGTTCATGAGGAACCTGTACATAGACCAGAGGCTGTCATTTGAACAGAACAAAGGGATACTGCATGGTTTAAAATCAAGAATAGAGTGTGTCAGGGTTGTATCCTTTCACCATACTTACTCAATGTGTATGTTGGGCAAATAATCTGAGAAGCTGAACTATATGAAGAAGAACAAGGCATCAAGAGAGAAGGAAGAGTCATTAACAACTTGCAATATGTAGACAACACAACCTTGCTTGCTGAAAGTGAAGATGACTTGAAGCACTTACTGATGAAGATTAAAGACTACAGTTTTCAGTATGGATTACACCTCAACATAAATGAAAATCCTTCCAACTGGAACAATAATCAGCATCATGATAAATGGGGAAAAGATTGAAGATGTCAACAATTTCATATTATTTTGTTCCACCAATGGAAGCAGCAATCAAGAAATCAGACATTGTATTGCACTGGGCAAATCTACTGCAAAGAGGTCTTCTCTTTAATGTGCTGAAGAGCAAAGATATCTCTTTGAAGACTAATGTGTGCCTAATCCATGCCTCGGTATTTTCAATTGCCTCATATGTGTGTGAAAGCTGGACAATGAATAAGGATGACTGAACAAGAGTTGATAGTTTTGAGTTGGGGTGTTGGTGAAGGGTACTGAATGCACCATGGATTGCCAGAAGAACAAACAAATCTATCCTGGAAGAAGGGCAGTGGAATGCTCCTTGAAAACAAGAATGGTCAGACTTCATCTCATCTACATTGGTCATTTTGTCAGAAGGGACCATCCCCTGGAGAAGAATATCATACTTGGTAAGGTGGAGGGTCAACGACAAAGGGGAAGGCCCTTAATGAGAAGGATTGACACAGTGGCTGCAACTATGGGTTCAGGTATAGCAAGCATTGTGAGGCTGGCACAAGACTGGGCAGTGTTTCTTTCTGTTGTACGTAGGGTCACTATGAGTTGGAGCCAAATCAATGACAACTAACAACAACAATGACCTGTAGTTATATTGAGGAGATTGTGATTAGAACAAACATGCTTGGCTGCTAATTGAAAAGTTAGAGCTTTGAGTCCACCAGCTATGTCTCAGAAAAAGAGTCTGAAGATCTACTGAAAAGTCAGCCATTGAAAATCCTAGGAGTATAGTTCAACTCTGACACACATGGGGTTGCTGTGAGTTGGAGTCAACTTGATTGCAAGTAGTAATATACTGAGCTTCTTTTTATATGCTTTCTTGACCTTATATTTTCCTCTTTTACAAATGGCCTGTTCATCTCTTTTTTCCTTTATTTTTTCCCTATGGGGTTATTTGTTTTTTTCTTATTGATGTGCAGGAATTCTTCATATGTTACAGGTATAAATCCTTTTATTCAGTTATATGTTTTGTAAATATCTTCTCCTAGCCTGTGACTTATCATTTTATTAGTAAAACTTTAAAATGCAATTAAATGTGCATACACAAAAGTTCATAGATTTTATATGCACACTTTTCACAAAGTGAAATGAATTTTTACAAAGTGACAACTCCCTTATGATTACCATTCAAAGCAAGAATTGGAATATAACTGGCTCCCACAAGGGCTGCCTCATGACTTTCCCAACATCTGCCACACCTCAAAAGGTAGCACTATGCAGACTTCTCAGTAACTTAGTTGGATAGTAAATTCTTTACTGCTATGGCAAATGAGAAACTTTGGATAACAAGATAGTTGATAAGTGAGAACTAGGTATATTTCACTTCATTCTATTTGCTCAGCATTCTTTAATTTCTATTCTTCTTCTTGTTAGGTGCCGTTGAGTTGGCTCCAACTCATAGTGACCTTATGTACAACAGAATGAAACACTGTCTAGTCTTGCACTAGCCTCACAATCCTTGTTATACCTGAGCCCATAGTTGCAGCCATTGTATCAATCCATCTCGTTGAGGGTCTTCCCCTTTTTTGCTGCCCCTCCACTTTACAAAGCATGATATCCTTCTCCAGGAAATGGTCTCTTCTAACAACATGACCAAAGTAGATGAGACGAAGTCTGGCCATTCTCACTTCCAAGGAGCATTCTGGCTGCACTTCTTCCAGGACAGGTTTGTCAGTTCTCCTGGCAGTCCATGGTACTTTCAACATTCTTGGCCAACACCACAACTCAAAAGCATCAACTCTTCTTCAGTCTTCCTTATTCATTGTCCAGCTCATACATGCATATGAGGCTATTGAAAATACCATGGCTTGGGTTAAGCACATCTTAGTCTTCAAAGAGATATCTTTGCTCTTCAGCACTTTAAAGAGGTCTTTTGCTGCAGATTTGCCCAGTGCAATACATCATCTGATTTCTTCACTGCTGCTTCCATTGGTGTTGCTTGTGGAACCAAGTAATGTGAAATGTTTGACAACTTCAGTCTTTCCTCCATTTATTGTGATGCTGCTTATTGTTCCAGTTGTGAGGATTTTCATTTTCTTTATGTTGAGCAGTAATCTGTACTGAAGACATAGTCTTTAATTTTCATCAGTAGGTGCTTTAAGTCATCTTCACTTTCAGCAAGCAAGGTTATGTTGTCTGCATATCACAGGTTGTTAATGACTCTTCCTCTAATCCTGATGCCTTGTTCTTCTTCACATAGTTCAGCTTCTTAGATTATTTGCTCAGCATACACATTGAATAAGTATGGTGAAAGGATACAACCCTGACACATATCATTCTTGATTTTAAACCAGCAGAATCCCCTGGTTCTGTTCAAATGACAGTCTCCTGGTGTATGTACAGGTTCCTCATGAGCATAGTTAAGTGTTCTGGAATTCTCATTCTTCTAAATGTTGTCCATAATTCATTATGATCCACACAATCAAATGCTTTTGCATAGTCAATAAAACGCAAGTAAACATCTTTGTGATATTCTTTGCTTTCAGTCAAGATCCATTTGACATCAGCAATGATATCCCTCACGCTACATCCTCTTCTGAATCCAGCTTGCATTTCTGGCATTCTCTGTCGATGCACTTCTGCAACTGTTTTAAAATTATCTTCAGCAAGATTTTACTTGTGTGTGATATTAATGATATTGTTCGATAATTTCCAGATTCTGTGGGATGACCTTTCTTTGGAATGGGTACAAATATGGATCCCTTCCAGTCAGTTGGGCAGGTAGCTGTCTTCCAAATCTCTTGGCATAGATGACCGAGTGCCTACAGCGTGGCATCCATTTGTTGAAATCCATTTGTTGAATATCTCAATGGGTATTCTGTCAATTCCTGGAGCTTTTTTTTTTTTTTTCCAATTTCTTCAGTGCAGCTTTGACCTCTTCCTTCAGCACCATTGTTCTTGATCATATGCCACCTCTGAAATGGATGAACATTGTGCAATTCTTTTTGGTAGTGACTCTGTGTATTCCTCCCATCTTCTCTTGATGTTTCCTGCATCATTCAATATTTTGTACATAGAATCTTTCAGTATTGCAACTTGAGGGTTAAATTTTTTTCTTCAGTTCTTTCAGCTTGGAAAATGTTGAGCATATTCTTCCCTTTTGGTTTTCCAACTCCATGTCTTTGCACATTTCATTATAATAATTGACTTTGTCTTCTTCAGTTGCTCTTTGAAATCTTCTGTTCAGCTCTTTTATCTTGTCATTTCTTCCATTTGCTTTAGCCACTCTTTTTTCAAGGTCAAATTTCAGAGTTTCTTTTGACATCCATTTTGGTCTTTTTTTCCCTTTCCTGTCTTTTTAATGTCCTCTTGCTTTCTTCATGGATGATGTTCTTGATGTCATGCCACAGTTCCTCTGGTTTTCGGTCATTGGTGTTCAATGCATCAAATCAACTCTTTAGACAGTTTCAGGAGGGGTATAATCAAGGTCATATTTTGGCTCTCTTGGACTTGTTTTAATTGTCTTAATAATATGGCCTTTAATGATATGCATAAAGTAGAGCATTGGGGACGTCCATTTGCTGATGTGATACAACTCAAAATGAAAAGAAACAGCTGCAAATATCCATTAATAATTGGAACATGGAATGTATGAAGTATAAATTTAGGAAAATTGGAAATTGTCCAAAGTGAAATGGAACACATAAAGACTGATATCCTAGGCATTAGTGAGCGGAAATGGACCCGTTTTGGCCTTTTTGAATCAGACAACCATATATTTTTCTACTAGACTCAATACATTAATCATAGCTATTTCAAATTATTTGCTTGATAAATCCAACGTATGTGTCATATCTGAGACTAGTTTTGATAATTCTTATTATTTTTTTTCAAACTATATTGAGATAAATAGGTCTTTATTATGAGAATTTATGTTTGGCTGTCTGGGAGTTGGTCTGTGTTTAATGTTTGCTGTAGTTACAAGGGGCAGAGGCTTCAATCATGTACTTACTTGTCTTTCCTCGTAACTTTGGTTTTCTTTATCTATTCCTTCTCAGAAAGAGTCTATGTCTTGCAGCTTTTTTAGTGCTAATCCAGTCTTGTGATACTGGAGCACTGGTGGTGTGGTAGCAAGATGTGGATAAGGAGGAACATTCTATTATTATTATAATTATTATATTATTATTCTATTGTTATTATTATATCTCAGTCTTTTAGAGGGCTTGTGTCTTGGGGCTGTGATTTTCTTATTTTATAGTGGTACAGCTCTTCTCCCTGCCTCTCTGACCCCTACTCATTTCCTAGGCTGCAGTTTTTCCAATCTAATTACTTGAAACCCTGACTTATTGACTATATCTTATTTTTCATGTACGAAGACTAGAGAAAGTTGAATGAGAAGAATGTCTTCCCTCAGCTGGGATAAGGCTCTGGAAAAGTTTATCTCCCGTGTAAAGATATTAGTTATGGAGAAGACTCTGGATGTATTTCACAATGATTGTTCTCTCTCCTTTCACCATTTCTCCACTAGAGCCATGAAGGGATTTTTCTCACATGACAACTTGACAAGGTTACTGAAGGTAAAGCCCACAGAAGCATGAGGGCTTTTCTGAGACTGCAGCCCCTAAAGTTTCTCACTCATTCTAACTATATTTAGCCTCTGAAAAGTTATCAAAATACCATAAATTTTCCCACAAGTGTATAACTCTAGTGAATTCTGCTCAAAGTTTGTAGATCTCAGCTGTATCTCTTTTAATGCATCCATGTCTCCAGATTTTAGGATGGTGGTTTATCTTGCAACTTTAGTTCTTTGATGGGTCCAAGAAAAAAGTCATTAATTTTCAATTTGTTTAGTTTTTTTCTTGTGTGGATGGAAATGACAACTTCCAAGCTGCACATATTGGAGATAAAATCAGAAATGTCTTGGTATGTTTTCCTTTGTGTTTATCCTACTTGGAGTTCTTTGAGATTCTTGGGTCAGCAGATTCAGGATTTTCACCAAATTTTAAAAATTTTGTCTATTTTATATTCAATTAGCTTTTTTTTCTCTCTTCTCTCCTCCCTCAATTAAAAGCAACAATAACAACTAGGACTCCATTGTACATATGTTAGACTTTGTAACCTTGTTAAGATCACTAAGACTATACTATTTTTTTTTCTCTATTTTAATTAACTCATTTATCTTTTTTTTTTTGTTAGATGTTTCATTTTGTTTTATTATCTCTCTTCATCATTTGTATATTTTCCCTTAAATTTTTGAGCACAATTATAATTCTAGTAGATGCTTTAAAGTTTTAGTTTACTAATTCCATCATCTTAGTCATTTCAGGGTCTTTTTTATGGGTCCATTTGTTTTCCACTTTATAGCCTTTCTAGAGTTTTTTTTTTAACAAGCTTTTTAAAATTATTATTATCTTAATTTTTTGTTGTGATTTGGGTGAAAATTTACCAAGCAAATT
>NW_006921724.1:2000931-2018431 GCF_000298275.1 Orycteropus afer afer
CCTTTTATCTCATATGGTTGATTGTTCTAAAGGGTGCATAATTTCCTGGAATTATTGTTCACCTTATAGGCTTCTTGTTTTACTGAAAGTTGAGCCACTGGGGTGACTTCAGTTCCAGGCTTGAAGGGTGTCCTAAGGCCATAGTCCTGGGGGTTCCCACCAGTCTCTATCAGACCAGTAAGCCTGGTGATTTTTTTTTTTTTCAATTTTGAGTTTTGTTCCATATTTTTCTTCCACTCTATCCAGGATTTTCTGTTGTGATCCCTTTCAGAGTGGCCAGCACTGGTAGCCAGGCACCATCTAGTTTTTCTGGTCTCAGTGTTGTGAAGGATGAGGTTCACATGGTCCCTAAGTCCTTTGGACTAATTGTCTCCATGTATCTTTGATTTTCTTTACTCTTTTTTACTTTGGGTAGGAAGAAATTAATAGCGCACCTTAGATGGCTGCTCACAAGCTTTTAAGGCCCTAGTTATTACATGCCAAAGTAGTATTTAAAACATTGTCTTTGTGGACTACGCTGTGCCAATTGACCTTGAAGTCCCTCGAGATTATGGTCTTGAGCCCCCATGCCCAGAAACTCCTTCCCTCAAGGTGTTTGGTTAAGGCTAAAAAAATTTTTGTATCTTTCCCCCTGTGTGCTCTGCTATATCCATGGATATATTTGCAGCACATATAAATACATACATAGAAATACCTTCTGTCAAACATACATATATTTGTGGATACGGTCCCATTAGCCTTCCCACCCTGTTTAGCTTGCATGTTCATGTATCTACTTTTAAATTAGTGTTATTGTAGGATTGTGTATGTAATAATATTTACCTCTGTTGCTTTAACTCTTGTGCTCTTCCTGGTGTCTTCCTCTGCCTTAATCATTTTGTGCCAACCTCCACTTATTGTATATTGCCTTTCCCTTCACTCAAGTTAATACATGTCTACCTTCTAGTTAGTGATTTACCCTTCCTCTTCCACCCCTGGTAAAACTTCAAAGAATGTTTCTTTCTGTGTGTAAATCTTTATTGGCTTTTATTGCAGTGGTCTCATACAATATTTGTCTTTTTGTGATTGACTGATTTCACTCATCATAGTATCATCCAGATTCATTTCTGTTAGGAGATGTTTCAAAGATTCATTGTCTTTCTTTAACATTGGGCAGAAGTACCAAAATTTGGTTATACATTCCTCTGTTAATGGGCACTTAGGTTGTTTCCATCTCTTAGCTATTATTGTGAATAGTGCTGTGATAAACATTGGTATGCATATATCTGTTCTTTTTCTGGTTCTCACTTCCTTAGGATATATACATAATAATGGGATTGTTGAATCAAATGGGTTTCCTATTTCCAACTTTTTAAGGAGTTGCCATATGATTTCCACACTGGTTGTATCATTTTACAGTCCCACCAGCAGTGTCTCAGAGTCCCAATCTCTCCACATCCTCGATACAATTTGCTATTTTCTGCCTTGTTGAACTTTGCCATTAGTACTGGGCTGAGATGGTATCTCATTGTTGTTTTCATTTGCATATCTCTAATGGTTAATGATCATGAATGTTTCTTCACATTTTGTTATCTTCCTTGGTAAAGTGTCTGTTCATGTCTTCTGCCCATTTTTAAATTGGATTGTTTGTCTTTTTGGTGTTGAGGTGTTCAAGTTTTCTATAAATTTTAGAGGTAAGTCATTTGTCCAATATGTCATTGCCAAATATTTTTTCCCAATATGTAGTTTCTCTTTTTTTTCTTTTGGAGAAGTATTTTGATGCACATAAGAATTTAAATTTTAGAAGGTCCCAATCATTTAGTTTCTCTACTGCTGTTTGTGCATTTTGGGTTATGCTTCATAGTCTATTTATGCCATAAATAGGGACACTAAATTTACCCCTATTTTTTTCTTTGATGAACTTTATAGTTTTAGGTTTTACACTAAAGTCTTTGACCCATCTGGAGTTAGTTTTTGTGTATGGTGTGAGGTATGGATCTTGTTTCATTTTTCTGCAGATGTATATCCAATTTAGCCAGCACCATTTGTTAAAGAGACTAAGTCTTCCCCATTTAATGGACTTTTGCCCTTTGTCAAAGATCAGCTGGCAAGAAGTAGATAGATCTGCTTCTGGGTTCTCAATTCTATTCCACTGGTCTATGTGTCTGATGTTGTACCAGTACCAGGCTGTTTTGATTACTGTGGCTGTTTAGTAGGTTTTGAGATCCAGGAGTATGAGACCTCCTACTTTGTTCTTCTTCTTCAGTAATATCTTGTTTATCCAAGTTCTCTTTCCTTTCCATATAAAATTAGTGATTGGTTTTTCCATGTCCTTAAAGAATGTTGATGGAATCTGGATTGGGATTACATTGAATGCATAGATTGCTTTTTGTAGTAGTAACATTTTCACAATGATCAATCTTCCTATCCTTCCATTTATGTAGATCTCTTAATAGTTTTCGAAGTAGCGTTTTGTAGTTTTCTTTGTATAGGTTTTTTGTGTTCCTGGTAAGATTTATGCCCAAGTGTCTAATCTTTTTGGAAGCTACTGTAAATGGTGTTGTTTTTAGTATTTCCTTTTCAGAGACCTTTTTTGCTGTTGTTGTTGTTATGTGTAATTGACCCAACTCATAGCGACCCCTGCTTGGGTTTCTGAGGCAGTATCACTATGGAAGTAGATTGGCCCATCTTCCTTCCGAGGAGTGGCTGGTGGGTTTGAACCGCCAGCCTTCTGGTTAGCAGTCAAGTGTCTTAAGCACTACACTACCAGAGCTCCCCAGATGTACCAGAGCTACATTTGCTGGTGTAGAGGAATCCAAATGGTTTTTGTATGATGATCTTGTATCCTGCCACTATGCTAAATCTTTCAATAAGTTCCAGTACTTTTTTTTTTTTTTTTTTGGCTGAGTCTCTTGGATTTTCTATGTATAGGATCTCTAAATAGGGATAGTTTTACTCCTTTTTTACTGTTTTGATTCTCTAGGGATGCTATAACAGAAAACACCACAAATGGATGGTTTTAACAAATGGATTTATTCTCTTACAGTTTAAACCAAAACCAAGCCAAACTCACTTCCACCTAGTCAATTCTGACTCATAGTGACCCCCATCTGGTTTCTGAGGTGGTAAATCTTTACCAAAGTAGATTGCCCAGTCTTCCTTCCATGGAGTGGCTGGTGGGTTGGGACCACCAGCCTTTTGGTTAGCAGTCAAATGCCTTAGGCACTACTTGGTTTTGTATGTATGCTCTTTATTATGTCGAGGAATTTTCCTTCTATTCCTTTTTTTTCTCGAGAGTTTTTATCAGGAATGGGTGTTGGATTATATCAAATGCCTTTAGAACTATGCCACCAGAGCTCCTTAAGGATAGAAGTCTGAGTTCAAAGTACCAGCTCTAGGAGGTCAGTGGAAGCTCCTCGAGCTTGGGCTTCAGATCTGCCTCTTGCTCCTGGTCCACTGAAGCTGTAGGCTTCTCTTAATTCAAACAGCTGCTGGCTGCTGAAGCTGGCAAACCCAAGGTTAATGGCACAGTCCCAAAATAATCAAGCAACATGGCAGGCCACTAGTTTAAGTCCAGAAACAGTCTCAAGATTGGCAGACAATAATGGCAGGACACTGAGATGAAGACTTGGCTAAATGCAGGATCCAGATGTATCAAAAAGCTTAAGATCATTCCCAAAGCTGCTTCTTATATACTGGAAGCAGACATCATCCCTAATGCAGCTACTCATAGTAGATTCCACCATGGAGTTGATTACCGGTTTCATCATGGGGAAAAATTACATCCAGCTGCTCAGTCACTCAAAACCAAGCCCAGCCAAGTTGACACATAACCTTAACTACCACACTTACTAATTTGGATGTCTTTTATCTCCTTTTCTTGCCTTATTGTCCTGGTTAAGACTTCAAATACAGTTTTGTATAAAAGTGGTGATAGAGGGCATCCTTGTCCTGTTCCTGTTCACAAAGGGAATGGTTTCAATCTCTCCACTGAGAATAATTTTGGCTGTTGGCTTTGTATATAAAAAAAGAAAAACTAAACTCACTGCTGTTGTCAGTTCAGACTCATAGTGACCCCTTCTTGGGTTTATGAGGAAGTATCTCTATGGAAGTAGATTGCCTAGTCTTCCTTCCAAGGAGTGGCTGATGTGTTTGAAACACCAGCCTTATATGCTCTTTATTATGTTGAGGAATTTCCCTTCTATTCCTTTTTTTTTCCTGAGGCTTTTATCAGGAACCGGTGTTGGATTTTATCAAATGCCTTTTCTGCATTGATTGATATGACCACGTGAATTCTTTTCCTTTATTTTACTTATGTGATGGATTACATTGACTGTTTTTCTAATGTTGAACCATTCTTGCATAACTGGTATGAATTCCACTTGGTCATGTTGTATTATTTTTTGATATGTTGTTGGAGTCTATTGGCAAGGATTTTGTTGAAGGTTTTTACATCTATATTAATGAAGGATATTGGTCTGTATTTTTCCTTGTGGTGGTGTCTTTGCTTGGTTTTGGTATCACGGTTAAGCTTGCTTCATAAATGAATTTGGGAGGATTCCATCCTTTTCTATGTTCTGAAATAGTTTGAGTAGGATTGATGTCAGCTCTTCTCTGAAAGTTTGGTAGAATTTTCCAGTGCAATCTTCTGGGCCAGGACTGTTTTTTTTTTTGTTGTTGTTGGTAATTTTTTAATAACCTGCTCAATTTCATCTTTTTGTTTTGGGTCTGTTCAAATTTTCTACTTCAGTTCATGTTAGTTTATGTAGGTAATGTGTTTCTAGAAATCTGTCCATTTCATCTAGGTTTTCAAATTTGTTGGAGTACAGTTCTTCACAGTATCCTGATATTATGCTTTTTATTTCAGTTGGTTCTGCTGTGATGCCACCCATTTCATTTCTTACTTATGTTATTTGCACTGTCTTCTTCTTTTCCTTTGTTAAGTTTGCCAGTAGTTTGCCAATTTCATTAATCTTTTCAAAGAACCAACTTCTAGTCTTGTTGACTTTTTCTATTGTTTGTTTCATTTCTTTTTCCTCAAATCATTATTTCTCCTCCTCAGGTGACTGTAGGCTTTTTTCTTTTTTTTTTTCTCCTGCTTTTTTTCTTATTGCTGGAGATGTTGAGTTAAGGTGTTGATATTGGCTCTTTCTTCTTTTTTGATGTGTACATTTATTGCCATAAATTGTCTTCTGATCAGTGCTTTTCCTGTGTCCCAAAGATTTTGATATGTTTTGTTTTCATTCTCGTTTGATTGAAGAAAATTTTTAATTTGCTTTTTTGTTTCTTCTATTACCCAATAGTTTTAAAGGAGGGTGTTATTTAGTTTCCATGTGTTTGTTCTTTTTCCATTCATCTTCCTATTGTTGATTTCTAATTTTATAGCATTTTGATCTGAGAAGATGCTTTTCAGTATTTCAATGTTTTAAAATTTATTGAGGCTTGCTTCATGGCCTAACATATGGTCTATCTTTGAAAATGTTCCATGTGCATTGGAAAAGAATGTATATTTTACTGTTGTTAGATGAAGTGCTCTGTACATGTCTTCAAGTTCAAGTTGGTTGATTATACTGTTTAGTTCTTCTGCATCTTGTTGAGTTTCTTTCCAGTTTTTTTAACTTTCATTGAAAGTGATGTATAAAGTCTTCTAATATTACTGTGGAGTCATCTATTTGTCTTTTCAATTCTGTTAAAGTCTGATTTATGTTTTGGGGCTCTTTCATTGGCTACATAAATATTTATTATGGTGATGTCCTCTTGTTCAATTGATCTTTTAATCATTACATAATGTCCTTCCTTGTCTCTTATGTTGGTTTTTGTCTTAAAGTCTATTTTATCAGAAATTAATATTGCCATGCCTACTCTTTTTTGGTGGCCATTTGCTTGATATCTCTTTTTCCAACCTTTGATTTTTAATCTATTTTTGTCTTTGTGTCTAAGATGAGTCTCTTGTAGGCAGCATATTGATGGGTCATGTTTCCTTATCTAGTCTGCAACTCTCCATCTCTTGAGTGGTGCATTTAATCCATTTACATTCTGTGTAATTATTGACAATATGAATTTATTGTTGTCACTTTGTTATGTGTTTTTTTGTGGTGTTGCTGATTTCTTTGTTCTATATAATTTTCTGTGGTGAGCTCATTTTGTTTATGAATTTTGTTATCATTTCCTTCCTTGTTATTGTTTTAGTATTTTCTAAGTATATGTGCCTCTCTTTTTTATTTTGATGCAAAGGTTTATTATGTTTCTTTGAGGTTACCTTGTGATTTATAATTTTATTCTCAAGTTTAGAACAGTCTGTTCTACCTTGCAGTTGTCTTGACTCTCTCACCATTTAGAAGTTCTGTACCTATACTACTTATTCCCTCTTTTTGGTTTGTAGTTGTCCTCTTTTGCCAAGTTATGTCTCTAGTTCCCTCCCTGTTTTCAGTCTTGTAAGTTTTTTTTTTTTGTTTTACATTGGATACTTCTATAAATGTGTTGGTTTCTGGGTTATGTTGTCAGGTATGTCAATCATCAGTTGACTGGTGTTTTTAGTTCTCTCTGGAAAGGATTCTCTTTAGCATCTCTTCAAAGGCTGGTCTATTTTTAACAAATACCCTTGACTTTTGTTTATCTGGAAATGTCTTAATTTCACCATCATATTTGAGAGACAATTTTGCTGGATATATCCATAGTTCTTGGTTTGCTTTTTTTTTTTTTTTTCCTTTTAGGGTTTTATGTATCATCCCATTGCCTTCTTGCCTGCATGGTTTGTGATGAGAAATCAGAATTTAGTCTTACTGGTTGCCCTTTGTGGGTAACATTTTGCTTTTCTCTTGCTGCTCTCGGGATTCTTTCTTTGTCTTTGTTTTCTGGTGAGTTTGATTATGATATGTCTTGGTGATTTTCTTTTGAGATTCATTCTGTCTGGCATTAGTTGAACTTCTTGAATGCATATCTTCTTGTCTTTCATCATATTGCGAAAATCCTCTTCCAACAAATCTTTGACAATTTTCTCTGTGTTGTTTTTTGTTTCTCCCTCTTCTGAAATTCTAATTACAAGTAGGATATTTTTCTTGATGGTATCCTGTGAATCTAAGGCTTTCCTCATTTTGCTTTGATATTTTTTTCTGATTGTTCCCTTAAAAAATTAAGACATTTGTCTTCAATCTCATTAATTCTGTTTTCCATTGATTCAATTCTACTCCTTTGCCTATTCAATGTGTTATCTATTTCTGAAATCTTAGTATTAATCTTCTGGATTTCTATTTGTTGCTTTTGTATCATTTCTAATTTTTCATTTATTTTGTCAGTTTGTTCTTGTATTGTTTTCCTAAATTGTTCTAGAAATTTGTCTGTGTTTTCCTTAATTTTGCCATTGTTTTTCTTGACCTGTCTCTCAACCCATTGAAAATACTTAAATTTAATTCTTTTGAAATCTTTATCAGGGAGTTCCGATGCTTCTTCCTTAAGGATATTTTCAGGGTCTGTATCCTGGTCCCTTGTTTGTACTATTTTATCTTGCTTCTTTGTGTGGACTGGAGTGGTCAGTTGTCTCTGAGACATTGTGATATCCTTATATTTATATTTAATTGGTAATTGTATGTTGGTGTGATTTGCCCATGATTTTCTTCTTCTTCTTCTTTTTTTTTTTAAATTTTTGATATATCTGTGTGAGCATGGTATTGAGCTTCTCTATTCGCTAGTTGGCACCACTTAGGCACTCATCACCTGCCTCTTGGTGGGTGTTATAGAGAAAGAGCATGTGTGCACAAGTCTCTGTTAACTGTTTGTGAAGAACATTTGAGGGTGAATTGGGCTGGTTTGGATACTGTTTATTATTGGTCAGTTGGTGCAGAAACAAGTGGTGGCCTTCACTCAGTGGGAGCTGCAGGAGGTGTTGGTATGTTTGGACCATGTAGGGATGGTTGCTGCCTCCCATTCAGTTAGAATGAATAAATCACAAAGAGAGAGAGAGAGAAGAAACAAGAAAATAAAACTCACAAATCACATAAAAAACCAGAAACAAGTACAAAAAAAAAAAGGCAATAAATGATAAGATAAATTTTAAAAATATCTTTAAAAAGACAAAAGAATGATAAAGAGAAAATATCTATGGAGGGGTACAACTAGAGAAAAGAGCAAGAGTAAAAGAATAATAAAGAAAAAGAAAAAAACAAAACAAAACAAAACAAAAAACCAGGGGAGGGGGTGAACCAGGAAAAAAGAAAAGAATTAAAAAACAAAACAATACAACTACCAGTGAAGGGAAAGAGGGGGAAAAGAAAGGAAGAAAGAGGAAGGATAAAATAATTTAAAAACAAAAACAAAATGGCAGAAGTGGCACATGGCAAGATACCCAGGATTTGTCAGGGCACACTGACCAGAATGGAATTCTTGCTGGTTCAGAAGGTGAGTGGAGGTGGGGCATACCCACACTTCCATTCACCAAAAGGGTGTGGGATATGAGAGTAATGGGGGAATATTATTTCTTGAATGCATATCTTCTCATCTTTCATGATATTAGGAAATTTTTCTTTCAAAAAATCTTTGACAGATTTCTCTGTGCCTTATTTCATTTTCTTTTTTTTTAGTTCTGGAATTCTGATCACATATAAGTTAGTCCTCTTGACAGTGTCCCACATAATTCTTAGGTTTTCTGAATTTTTTTAAATTCTTTTTTTCTTATTGTTCCTCTAACAGATTAGTATTATGAAATTTGTCTTCAATTTCACTGATGCTGTCTTCCACTGATCCAGTTTTACTCCTTTGCCCTTCCAATGCAGTAACTATTTCTGAAATTTTAGTATTAGTCTTCTGGATTTCTATTTGTTGTGTTTGAATGGCTTCTAATTTTCTTTGTCAGTTTATTCTTGTATTGTTTTCCTGAATTCTTCTAGAGCTTTATCTGTGTCTTCCTTGATTTTGTCTGATTTCTCTGGTGTTGTCTTTGTTTCCTTCGCTCTCTTTCTTAATCTACTGAATGTTCCTAAATAGAACTCTTTTGAATTTCTTATCAGGTTATTCCCATACCATTTCTTCCTCCACAAGATTTTCTGGCCCTGATTTTGATCTCTTGCTTGAATCATCTTGTCTTTTTTTTTTTTTTTTTTTTTTTTAAAGTATGTGTATGATTTGGAATTTTCTAAATTGTCTAAATAACATAGTGGTATTATTGCATTTGTTTGTTGATACTATGTTGGTTTGCCTCATCTGCTTTTTTGTTTTGTTTTGTTTTAATATATCCAAGCAATGGGTAGAATGTTTACTGTCATCATTCATTTGGCTTACCTCCTGTCTCTAGGTGAATATGGCAATGAGTGGGAGTATGGACACCAATCTCTGATCTTTGGTTGTGTAAAGTAGCTGAGGTCAGGCTGAGTGGGTGTTGGTCACTGTTTGTCATGATGGGTGTTGGAGTGTGTGGTGGCACTTGGCCAATGGGTGGAGTGACAGGTGTTGTAGTATGACTGGTTATCTTGACTGGCTCTTGGTTAATGTGGAAACTAGAAAAAGAGGGGGCAAAGAAAGAGGAAAGAAAAGGGAAGCAGTAGGAAGAAAGAAAAAAAGGAAAAGAAAGAAAATAGGGGGAAAAATAACAGAAAAAAAAAGAAGCACAACACCAGTGACAGCCTTAGCCAACAATCATGTAGTTGTGGTGGGTATGATTGGGTAGTCACTGGCTCCCATCTGATGATGAGGAGGAAAAAAGAAAAAATGTGGGGAGAAGAAGAAAAGAAAAAAGAAAAAAAGAAGGAGAAGAGGGAAGAAATAAGAAAAAAGAACAAGGAAAAGAAAAAGAAAGACAGGATGAAAACAAAGTAGCATAACACCAGCTCAAGCTTCAGTTACCAAACACACAGGTGTGGCAAGTCTGGCTGGGTAGAATCATTGGCTGCTGTCTGATGGCAAAAAAAAGAAAAAGAAAAAGAAAGAAGGGGTGGTGGAGAAGAGGAAGGAAAAAAAAAAAAAAAAAGAAAGAAGAAGACATAAGAATATAAAGCAACAAAAAAATGACACAGCACCAGCACAAGCTCCAGCTGCCAAACACACAGGTGTGGTGGATATGACTGGGTAGAGTTACTAGTTCCTGTTTAATGAGGATAAAGGAAAAAAGAAAACAAAGTAAACATTTGACCCATTGCTTGGATATATTAAAACAAAACAAATCAGTGAGACCATGGTGATCTGCTTGGGTTCCTCCATTTATTTTTTAATCAGTAAGGTGTCTTCGTAGAGATAACTGGGGCAGTCATAGGACTTACCTAATTTATTTAACTCTGTCAGGGTCACAATCTAGAACCTGTTGTTTCATTCTCCCCACCCCCCACCTAGTTTTCTGATTTTATGGGGCAAGGATATTTCTAGTATTGTTGACTTAACCATGGCTGAAGCAGATTTTTTTTCCTCTCTAGTTATTTTCTAGTTGTTTTCACCACACCACCAGAACTCCTATATTTTATGCCAGATATTGTTAATCATATATTGTTGTTGTTGTTGTCATGGGCCTTCAAGTTGGACGCGACTCATAGTGACCTCTCCTTGGGTTTCTGAGGCAGTATCACTGTGGAAGTAGATTGCCCAACCTTCCTTCCGAGGAGTGGCTGGTGGGTTAGAACTGCTAGGCTTCTGTTTAGCAGTCAAATGCCTTAGCACTATGCTACCAGAGCTCCTAATTATTGTAGATACCCTATGTTACTTTATCTTCTTCTAAATCATTTGCAATTTTGAGATGGAAGACAAACTTACTAGCAGCTCACTCTGATCTTCTCAATGCTTACTTTTAGGTTTTGCTAGTGCTGATCTATTCAGTTTTCCTCTTAATCCTGGGACACAGTTTTATTCCTAAAGCTTGGTACTTACTTCTGGGGTGCACATCATTGGTCAACTGTAATTCTGTGCTCATGGGGCATCACAAATGTTATATGCATGTGATGCATCAAAGAATGGTGATGGGCACATATATGATATGTGTCTTCTTTGCTCACATGTGTGCTCCATTGTTCAAACACAAGTTCAAGATAAAATTATTAAGAATTTCAAGATGGTGACTGTAGAGCAATAAACCAAAGTTTTACTCTATGATTTTGGCTTTTTAAAATCTTCTATAAGATTACCCTGCTTCATGAACATTAATATAGTCTTATATCCATTCTATTAATATTTTTATAATTTTTCCCTCTTATATTTTGGAAGTTACTTTTGTAAATGATATAGGGTAAGAATAAATTTTATTCTTTTTTTTAAAAGTTGCTTCAACTATCTTTTTACTATTTAGTGAATAGATGATCCTTTCTTATTCTTTTTTTTTAATGCATTTTATTGAAATATAACTTATGTACAATGAAATACACAAAACTAAACTGATATGGAAGAGCTCTCGTAGCGTAGTGCCTAAGGCACTTGACTGCTAACCAGAAGGCTGGCAGTTCAAACACACCAGCCACTCCTCGGAAGGAAAGTTGGGCAATCTACTTCCATAGAGATACCACCTCGGAAACACAAGGAGGGGTCACTATGAGTCAGGTCTGACTCGACGGCACATAACAATAACAACAACAAACTGACATGGGTCAATGCATTTTTTTTTTCCTTTTTTTTTGCAGTGTTCCCTCCCCTCCCCTCCCACCCTGGGTAACCAACAAAGAAAGTTTCCTTCCATATATAAACCTTTCCTTGACTTTTTACAATAATGAACTAATACTATGTTTGTCCTTCTGTGATTGACTTATTTCACTCAGCATAAAGTCCTCCAAGTTCATCCATGTTATGCAGTGTTTTGCAGATTCTACATTATTCTTTAGTGTTGCGTAGTATTCCATTGTGTGTGTGTTCAATAATTTGGTTATCCATTCTTCTGTTGATGGGCACCTAGGTTGTTTCCATCTTTTTGCTATTGTAAATAGTGCTGTGATGAACATAGATGTGCATATATCTGTTCTTGTCCTGGGTCTCACTTCTTTAGGCTATATACCTAGAAATGAGATGGCTGGGTCAAATGGTATTTCTAATTCCAGCTTTTAAGGAATCACCATACTGCTTTCCACAGTGGTTGTATCATTTGACAGTCCCACCAGCAGTGCATGAGAGTCCCAATCTCTTTACATCCTCATCAGCATTTGTTATTTTTTGTCTTGTTGAAATTTACCATTAGTGCTGGGGTGAGATGGTATCTCGTTGTTGTGATTTGCATCTCTCTGATGGTTAATGATCGTGAGCATTTCTTCGTGTATTTGCTGGCCACCTAAATATCCTCTTTGGTGAAGTGTCTATTCATGTCTTCTGGCCATTTTTGAATTGGATGGATAATCTTTTTGTTTTTGAGCTGTTGGAGTTTTCTATACATTTTAGAGATAAGTCACTTGTCAGATATGTAATTATCAACAAGTATGAATTTGTTATGTGCTTTTCATGGTGTTGATTTCTTTGTTCCATATAATTTTCTGGGCTGAGCTTGTTTTGTTTATGAATCATGTTATCACTTCCTTTGTTGCTATTGTTTTGCCATTTGGTAGATATTGGTGCTGGTCCTCTTTTTTATTTTGATGTGAAAGTTTATCACTTTTCTTTGAGGTTATCCTGTGATTTATAATTTTCTTCCAAAGTTCAGAACAGTCCGTTCTATCTTGTAGTTGTTTTGACTTCCCTATCATTTAAAAGTTCTGTAACTACACAATTTTTCCCTTTTGGTTTTTAGTTGTCCTTATTTGTCAATTGATGTCTCTGGTTCCTTGTTTACAATCTTGTAGGCTTATTTACTTTGGATACTTCTATAACTGGGTTGATTTCTGGGTTATGTCATCATGTGTGTTAATAAGAAACAACAACACAACATACTGCCATCAAGTCAGATCCAACTCATAGAGACCCCTCCTTGGGTTTCTGAGGCAATATCACTATGGTCGGTTATTATTTGCTGATGTTGGTTCTCTGTCCAAAGGACTCCCTTTAGCATCTCTTGTATGGTTGATCTGGTTTTAACAAATTCCCTTAATTTCCACTTATCTGGAAATGTAATTTCACCATCATATTTGAGAGACAATTTTGCTGGATATATAATTCTTGGTTGGAAATTTTTTCTCTTTCAGGGTTTTATATATATCATCCCATTGTCTTCTCACCTGCATAGTTTCTGCTGAGAAATTTGAACTTAGTCTTATTGGTTGCCCCTTGTAGGTAACTTTTTGCTTTTCCCATGCTGCTTTGAGAATTCTTTCTTTGTCTTTGGTTTTGGTGAGTTTGATGATGATATATCTTGGTGATTTTCTTTTGGGGCCTATCCTGTTTGGGGTTTGTTGAACTTCTTGAATAGATATATTCTCATCTTTCATCATATCAGGGAAATTCTCTTCCAACAATTCTTTGATAATTTTCTCTTCCTGTTCTGGAATTCCGATTACACGTAGGTTATTCCTTTTGATGATATACCACATGAACCTTAGGCTTTCTTGTTTGATCCCTTTCCAAAGAAGTATTGAGGTATTTGCCTTCAGTGTCACTAATTCGATCTTCCATTGATTCAATTCTACTTCTTTGCCCATTTAATGTGTTGTCTATTTCTGAAAACTCAGTATTAATCTTCTGGATTTCTGTCTGTAGATTTTGTATCATTTCTAATTTTTCCTTTATTTTGTCATTTTGTTCTTGTGTTGTCTTTTGAAATTGTTCTATGGTTTTCTCTGTGTTTCCCTCAATTTTGTCAGTGTTTTCCTTGATCTGTCTCTCAATTTGTTGAAAGTACCCAACTATAATTCTTTTGAATTCATTAAGAGGGAGTTCCAATGCTGCATCTTCCTCAGGGATATGTTTTGGGTCTGTATCCTGATTCCTTATTTCTTCTGGCTTATCTTGCTTCTTTGTGTTGACTGTGTTGCTCTGTTGTCTCTGAGGCATTATGATGTTTTTGTGTTTATATTTAATTGGTGATTGTATGTAAGAATGACTTGCCCATAGCTGTTGTTTTCTTTGTATGTTATCTACGTAAACAAGGTACTGTGCTGTGCTCCTCTATTCACTAGTTGGCAGCACTTATACACTCACCACCTATCTCCTTTCCCTTTGTCAGCCTCCCATATGTCCCTGTCATCCTTGGCAAATGGAGCCTATTCTTAGGTCCCTGGAATCCGAATGAGAATGCTGTCATTTTAAAATCCAAAATGGCCACCACCTGTAAACATTCAAAATGGTTGTGCTCTCGGTCACTTTAAATATCCAAAATGGCCACCACCTGTAAACATTCAAAACGGCTGCACCCTCTGGACAGCTGAAAGTCCACAACTCAGGTTGTCTCCCTCCTTGCTGTTTCCCTACCTAGTTGTAGGCCACCAGCACAGTTGTCCTTGCACCCTTTGTGACCAGGGCTGACCTTTAGGTCAATTCTCAGGTTTCAATACCACTTGGAAATATTCAGGCTGTTGGTCCCATCAGAGTAGCTGACAGTCCACTGCTCTGACTGTCTCTCTACTCACTGTTTTCATTCAGGTTTTTCCACTAGTTGGTACCTATTCCACTTCTGTATACTTTCTTTCAAAGCTCAGGGCTCCAAGATTATCTTCTCTATCTCTGTCAATTGGTTTCTCTCTTCTTTGTTGAAGAGGGTCTATGTAGATTGTCAGTTATTCCACCATCTTTTTGGAAGTCCCTTTTTCTATTCTTTTAAAATGCTTTTTTAAATTGCATTTTAAATTTTCTTACATGCTGCTTCTGTTCTTTTTATTCTGTTTTATAGTTTATCCTGAAATAATGTCACAATATTTAATTACTTAGCTATATATTGTGTATTGATATTCCCTCTTTGTTTCTTGTATCCAAAGTTGTCTTGACTAATCTTTAACACATGTGTTTCTTCTATACTTACTGTCCTGATTGGCTGAAATGCTCTCACTTGGACAGTTCCTTTAGTTCTTTATCCAAATGTCATCCTCTCAGTGAAGTCTTCTACAACAAACTATCTAAAAATTTCAATTCTGCTTTCCTCTATTTTTCCTCCCTTTCCTGGTTTATTTTCTTCCATAGAACATTGTCTAAAAATATCATGTATTTTACCTATTTAATTTATGTATTGCTTGTTGCCTGAGTAGACTGTAACTCTCGAAAGGCAAAAAGTTTTGTCTGTTTTGTCCACTATTGAAATCTTAGACTCAGAAATAGTACCTGGCACAAAGTTGTCACTAAATAATTATTTACTGAATTAAATTGCTAAGACAACAATCTAAATCTTTTCTGCAAGAAAATATCAATGGCCTCCTTAGCTGATCTCCAGAGGAGGGGTGACTGACAAAATTCATTTCCACACTGACTTTTGGAAGAAGACAGTTTTGTGGTTAGGTACCATTTATAGCTGATAGCTTTTTACAGACTAAATTCAAATTATTGTGGTTGTTACTGGCTATAAAATCAGCTCTGACTCATGGTGACTTTATGGGTAACTGAATAAAATGTTGCCCAATCCTGTACCATCTTCATAATTTTTTGTATGTGTAATGGTTAGTGTTATGTGTCAACTTGTCTAGGTCATGATTCCTAGTATTGTGTGGTTGTTCTCCATTTAGTGATCTGATAGAATTATCCTCCATTTTAGGAGTTATAAGTCCTAATCTCTATATGTTGATGAGGCAGAATTAGTGTGGTGTGTACCTTGAGTCACAGCCTTTCAAGAGGGCATGATTCAAGTCATCCTTTTACTCTAGTCGTACACTTACACTGATATAAGAGGAGTTCTTTTGGGGGTGTGACCTGCATCCAACATATATATGAACACTCTGGCAAGTCTTTCCTTTGCTCTAGATCCTGCATCCAGCTCATCATAATCTGACCTCCAATTCTTGGGACTGGAGCTAGCAGTCTTCATCTGACCTACTGATTATGGGATTTGCCAGCTTCTGCAGCCCTGTGAGCCAGTAGCCTGCCATCTGACCTGCTGATTTTGAGATTCACTGGTCCCTGCAACCACATGTGTCATTATAAGCCTCCAGCCTAAACCCCGACCCACAAATTTGGAACTTGCCAACCTCTGTAACCACCACATGAGCCATTTTCTTGAGATAAAACTCTCTCTCTATATATATAATACATAACAAACAAACAAACAAAAAACCCAAACTCACTGCCATTGAGTTGTTTCCAGCTCATAGTGACCCCCATTGGGTTTCTGAGGCAGTAAATCTTTATGGAAGTAGATTGCCCCACCTTCCTTCTGTGGAGTGGCTTGTGGATTTGAATTGCCAACCTTCTGGTTAACAATCAAATGTCTTAGACTTTTCACCACCAGAGTTTTTTTATAAAAACACATGCATGCATGCACACACATACACACACATGCACACTCACACACACATGTATTTTACTGGTTTTGCTTCTCTAGAGAACCCAGTCTAAGACATTTGGTACCAAGAATGGCTCTAGAGAAAAATGTTGTAAAGATGAGTTTTCTAAATTAGTTCTTAAGTCTGGCTAGTCATTAAGACAATGATGACTTTGTCCCTAGTAGTAAAGAAACCAAAACCCAAACTCATTGCCATCAATCGATTCTGACTCATAGTGAACCCTTTGGGTTTCCGAGACAGTAAATCTTTATGGAAGTGGACTTCCCAGTCTTCCTTCCATAGAGTGGCTGGTGGGTTTGAACCACTAACCTTCTGCTTAGCAGTCAGATGCCTTAGGTACTACACCACCAGAGTTCTTAAGTACCAGTGAGCCCAAAAAGGTAAAACACAAAGAGTGAACTAGGAAGAGGTATGCTACACTTCAAAAGAACTGCTTGATTTTTCTAATATATACAAACAGAAACCCAGAGAATACTTGTGAGAATAGAAATTAAGGGTGTGGGATAATGGTGCAAGGAATATAAAATTGGATTTATCAAGTGAGTTTATTGATATGGGCCCACAAAACACAGATTCTTTATTCAATGTTTAATCTCAAGAGTTTAGGAAAAGATCTAATAGTTTATTTGGTTGGTTCACTGTAGCATGGGTTATATGGTGGCTTACACCAAATCAAGTTAAAGTATCAGACCTGCCTTGGTATACTGTAGAAGAAACTATCCAAAGGCTTAGGGAAATTGGCATGTTAGAGTGGATTTATCAGATTAGGCCCACAAATTCAAACATGGAGTGCCCAGAGGACACATCTTTTACCATAATAGTGAGAAATGAACTTGTGAAGGAAGTCCCAGCATCCTTGAAGACTTCTGTGATTGCTATTTTATATAAGTCAGATCGGACAGTGGGAATTGCTTTAATTAAATTAAGATAGCTAACTGCAATGTGGCTCATTGGACCTTGTGGTGCTAGGGGCCAAGTAGCAGCACTTCAATCGATAAAGACAAGGTCATGGTTACAGTAACAGTCAAAACAGTAATCATAATAATCTGACTCATATGGATTTATGGTGTTGGCTATTTAGTCATTGTGGTAGTTAAATTTGTGTGTCAACTTACCTGGGCCTGGTTGAGTGGCTGGGCAGCTGGTGGTAGTAGTCCCCATGATGAGACTGGTAATCAACTTCATGGTGGAATCTACTGTGAGCAGCTGAGGAG